>NW_019392660.1:0-600000 GCF_000648675.2 Cimex lectularius | reverse complement strand
TGAAAAAGAAGCAAATTCACCACCTCGAAAAGTAATAAACTTATTTTTCGACTAAAAATCATTCCAGATCCTTCTTCGCTTTACTTCATACTAATTTAAATTCACCCAAATCAAATCTTTGGGCCCAAATGTTACCAAATGTTAAAGACTTGAGGGCGTGTAAGCGTAACTCAAATATTAAGATTAATTAGGTTTTTAGTTGAGATAAATATTAATCAAATATTAAGGAAAATTTCCTTCATTCTCTGCCCTCCCTACTTCATATTTATTCATATCGATCAATTTTTTAATTCAATAATTGACTCTTTTGAAGATACATTAAATGAAGATTTTAATTAATTTTTATGAAGCCATTTTTCCCCAGTTCAGGAATGAAAATTACCTTAAAACTCTTGAACATCTTGACGATGCTGAATATATGAATTTGGATTAAATTTTTAGCGCTGCGATCAATTTTGGCCAGTTTATTTAATCTAAAAAACAAAAATTGACTATACATTTTATACGAAAATACAATTTTTAGTTTTTTTTATTAGCCTTTAGCTGATTTAATAAATGAGATCATCCCTTCCTATATAATTTATCAACAATTTTATCTAGGTGAAAAATACTCATGGCCGAATTTTGAAATTGCCGAATTCCTGTTCTGTCATTTCAAAACTAGGCAAACCTTAAATAAAACCGTTTAGAACAAAACGTCAGAACTGGCAAGCGTGGGCTGCAAGGTTGTAGCGAATAAGCAATTTGGGCAAATTTACATTTGAACCGGCTGTAAAACGATTGCCTTTACGGCCAATTTCACATCTGCTCATTTCGTTTTATCAGAATCTTTTTCGTCAATGAAGATGACATTACAATTTGTAGAACTGAAAGAAAACAAGTATATCGAGTATATTCGTCGTCTTGACCTTGAAAAAATAAATAAATAAAACTCAAATACATTTACAGTTTTTTCACGGTTTAAAGAAAGGATTGATTTGAAATTTAAAAAAAGGTTAACTTGAAAATCAAATGGTTAATTTGAAGTTGAAAAGGGTTAATTTGATTGAAAACAACAACAAACATGAAAAACCATTGCCAGGCCTCTCATTTTGACATGTCTCAAATAACATTAATGGTGTAAGGATAATATAAACATTAAATTTAATAATTAATAAATTTAAGTGTCCCTAGAGTAACTTAAAGATTGAAAGAGATACTTATGTCTCAAAAGATGGACTTTTATCATATGATTGCAAATTTCTTTTAATTTAATGTTGTTTCATAACGGATGTGGACTTTATTTTATGGATTGTTATAACGAGCGTTTTTGTTTTATGTTTTTGGCCAGATTGACCTCCTTTCTCCTCACGCCGGATAATTTAATTTGAAATCGAATATCAACTGTTCAAAGGCCTGGTGAAATTAGAGGATAATGATAGATCTTTGGGTTGTCTGACAGTCTTGTCATCAGTTGCGTGCCAACGCATACTAAACCTTGATCTTGTATTGTCTTCATGTCTGCGCCTATTGTACCTCCGTCCTTTCATGCAGACACCACTTTACCGTTTCTTTACACATCCTGCTAATGTGTAATCCTGACGATAAACAGCTTTTTCGTTTGTGAGTTGAAACTAAACCCGATGCGCACGAGACGTGAGGTTTGATGAGTTGTGCCAGGTGGGTGCGCGAGTTTTCGTCCCGTCCGTTTGTCCTTGGGTAGACGCGTTCGGCCTTTGCTCAGTCAACAGTGAACATCGACAACGATCTTTTCAAAAAGAAAATCATCACACTGCCCATTTTCGGGACGCAATTTACCAACAAGGACGCACAAATAATCCGAATTAATGAGGAAATATTTAGCTTCAAACCACTCATTTCATTTAAAACTCTAGTTCTAGCTTAGATTGATAATTACAAACAAGCGGTTTATTTATTTTGAAATGTTCCAGGATGTAAAATGGTTTGAAACAAACGAACTCAAATAATTTTTAGAACTTTCCTGTTCATAAGTGACAACTGGGACAACCATGCGGGCGGATTTGTTGAAGCATCGTATTGAATAGTTTAAAATTAAATAAAATGATTAATTAATACAATTGATTTGTTTATAATAACATTTAGTAACAGTGAATTTATTGTTTTTTTGTAATTTTAATGAATTACAACCCTGGGTGTTGGCAGTCCGGGGTTAGAACCTAGGTCTTGTCCGTCCAACCACCGAGGTTATCAACAGCTAGGTCATTTCAACCCCCAACGAAATCACCCTCCCATTCACATTCGCCCTCACCCTTAAACATATTCTTTCCTGTATATATATCGTACACTATATTCTGATGGTTCTTCCATACTTAAGAGTATTCCATATTTCACCTAATCTAGGTAACCTAATTGAGGGTCGATCGAATCAATTTTCCGCCATCGTCAGTCTGAACATTCACAATATTTATCACAAATTTAACCATTCTTCAATATTTAGGGGTGCCAGTGTTTTTGAAAAAAAGCCCATTTGCAAGTATGTCGGGTTGGAATGCAGGGCGGCTGGATTCGAACCCGGGACCTTTACCTTACGGTGATAAGCGCCGTGTCAACGCCTAAACCGTTGCGGCTGCCGACGCCCCTGCCGAGATATATATTGTTTTCATTTTGAAAATCGTGTAAGTTGTAAAATATTATAGAGTTGTGTTCGGTTTGTTATGTTTATTCTTCATTATTTTCAACTCGAGTTGCAATTAATGGTCACGGTCGAACGTAAACGATGCACTGCATTTTAAATAATGCCAGCTCCTACCGCGCGCTGAACATGCTAATAAGGTAATGTTTGTGTGTCAGGGTTTGTGATGTTGCTTGAAAAGGAAATGGAATCCGTTTCGGAAAAGGAAAAAGACAAATTCTCAACAACGAGGGCTTGGAGTTTTATTAATGAGGGGCTGGATGCAAATTAAATTTTGTAGCGTTTTTTCTACCTGGGTAGAAGTAGATCAAATTAACTCCGAGTGCGTAAGGTCGAGTTAAACCGTTTTTAATTTATACATTTAATTTAATTAGTATGATTTACAATCCAATTAAAATACGCTATGACGAACACAACCAATCAGCTGTAAACTTTCTTATTTTACGTTCTACTGGAAATTGTTTTAACACTATAAAAATGATAATCTTTCAATTATGAAAAATGATAATTACCTTCAATTAGAAAAAAAGAAGCACGAAAAGTTCTCTCACTTCATTATTCACTCTCTTTTTTCCTCTCTCTCTCTCTCTCTCTCTCTCTCTCTCTCTCTCTCTCTCTCTTATATCTCTCTTCTTCTTCCTATCTTTCAATTTATTTCTGTCTCCTCCTCACTCTATTTATGTATTTCTATCTCCAGCTCAGTGTGTCTCTCACTCTCACTCGTCCTCACCATATTTTTCCCTAATCCTAAATTCCAGTTTATATCTACCTTCTTCTATCTACCTTTCAATCTCGTTCTCTCTCTCTCTCTCACCCTCTTCTCTCTCATATATTCTGCCATATTTCTCCTTAATTCTCTTTATTCGGGCTGATCTTTCTTTCTAAATATATTTGTATCAATTTCTCTAATTATCTTTCTCTGTATCACTCGCAATCGCACTCTCAAACTCCTTCTCTTACACTCATGCTTTGACTATCTCTATTTATCCAGCTCTCTCTTTACTTCTATGATTTTTCAAAAACGAATTGTTACAGTGAAACATTTTTGCATGTGTATCCTTTGTATTTTCGATATTTTTAATAGTTCTTTTTTGTATTTTGAATGGTTTTTGTTTTATACCCTGATCTTGGATTGTAGGGGAAAATGGAACTTTTTTCATATCCATTACACTTCGGTAATAACAGAGTCCTACAGAGGTTATAAGTACGTACATAATGAGAATGTGTGTGATAAGTTACCAGATTTTTTTAAACCTTAAGAATCATTGAATGAATAGGTTTTTTTTGCAAAATATTATTCTTAGTTGTTTGTTATTCTAGTCGTCCAGTAGTTCAACTGACAGGATTTACATCAATACCAGACTAAAATAAACCGGAAGTCCGGCTTTTCCAGTGCCGAATACAGTTTGGTGAATAGGATTTGGTTGTCAAGGATCTCGTATCGGGCTCAACCAAGGGAAAAGACGGTTGATCTGCTTGTCGTGTTTCGTCCCGTAACGGATCAGCCGTTATTATCCATTCATAAAAAAACGAAAAAAGAAAGAAAGAAGATTATCCTTTTCTGTGCCAGGGTTCGAATCACTTGTCCTTCACTACATTATGCATCCGAGAAGAAAGACTTTCGAAGGGTTCAAAGTATAAACGTACAATAAAATTAATACAAGTTAACTTTTTTAATTATTCTTTGTTTATTTGAAAAAAATACAAGATTATGTAGTAAATTTAGCTCTTGATTAATATAAAAAAAGTTTAAGTTAACGTGACGTAACTTAAGCTCCTCAAACTTAGACGAAAGTGCTGTTTGACGAATATGTATTATGCATCGAAGATACATACGAAGCTCTACGAGAAGTCGTTAAGACGTTTTCGAGAAACTGGGTCCTACCATCGAAGGCCCGGTTCTGGACCTAACATAACCACAAGATGGCCGTTTTTTGACTTAGAAAATTTTGTGAAACAGGCACCTCACTGTTGTTCAAGTGATTCATAAGCTCCAGGAAGTTCGAGGTGACAAAATTTCTGAACGCACTGCTCTCTGGAGTATGATGGATATTCGACCCGTAATAGTACTAGAATTGACCAGGACACAGAGTTTCCCGGCTCGAATTGGCTCGAGAACACAGCCATTGGTCTTTGGACGATTGGTCTGCTGTACTTTTCACAGATGAGTGTAGATTTGCTCTACGATCTCAAGAAGTGCATGAAAGAGTGTGGGAAAGGCGAAATGAAATATCCAAATCTGTTAATTTTTCCCAGAGCCAACCTTTTCAACGTAGTTCAGTGATGGTGTGGGCGGGAAAGTCCCTCGCATCGTACAAACGAACCTTCAACACCATAACATCAGGGTCTCAGCCTGGCCAGCCCGTTCCACAGACACGAACCCCATCGAACATGGGATAACCTCAAAAGACGAAAAAAGCACGTCTATCACTTCCTGAGCCTGGTCAGCTTGTTCTCCAGACTTGAACCCCATCGAACACGGGTTAACCTCAAAAGACGAATAAGAGCACATTCATCACTTCCTGAGCCTGGCCAGCTTTTTCTCTAGACTTGATTCTATCGAAGACGGGATAACCTCAAAAGACGAATAAGAGAACGTCCATCACTTCCTTACCCTGGCCAGCTTGTTCTCCAGACTTAAACCCCATCGAACACGGGTTAACCTCAAAAGAAATACGAGCACATCCATCACTTCCTGAGCCTGGCCAGCTTGTCTCCAGACTTAAACCCCATTGAATATGGGATAACCTCAAAAGACGAATAAGAGCACATCCATCACTTCCTGAGCCTGGCCAGATGTTTCTCCAGACTTGAACCCCATCGAACACGGGTTAACCTCAAAAGACGAATAAGAGCACATCCATCACTTCCTGAGCCTGGCCAGCTTTTTCTCCAGACTTGATCCTATCGAACACGGGATAACCTCAAAAGACGAATATGAGAACGTCCATCACTTCCTTACCCTGGCCAGCTTGTTCTCCAGACTTAAAACCCATCGAAAATGGGATAACCTCAAAAGACGAATAAGAGCACATCCATCACTTCCTGATACACTCCACCATCTTGAAATGAATCCTCGTAAAGTGTGGTCTCACCTCCAGGAAGAGTTGAAATTAAGGCAAGAGGAGGAAATACGAGATATTGAAATTTTCCTTAAAACTCTAAAACAAATGTTATCTGTCCGTCTTTTTTATAAATTTTTCATTTTCCTTAGCAATTTACTTTTTTCTTTTTTAGACAAAGACTCAATTATTAAACGTTAAAAAACGGTGAAACTTTGATTAATATATAAAAATATATACAAATCAAGTTATATTACAACTGGCGGAATTTTTTGCTTGTCAGTGTATGACTATAGTCTAAAGAGGCCATCACATCATTGCTAGTCATACAAGAATTAAGTGTTTTGAAGTAACAATTTAAAACTGCTTTTAACCTGCTAACTAGTCCTCGCTGAAGGTTGGATTAAGTAGACGAATAAGCCCAGCTTTTTTTTTACAACCATCCAATCAGAATGCTATTTTTCACTTAACATCTGCTTGATAAGATTTAATGATAGATTTAACAAAAAATCAATTAAGTCATCAATGTAGATTTTATACTGTTATAAATTCGCCTTCACTTAACCGGGGAGATAATTTTTTAGGTTTCATTCTGTACATTGTCGTTAACATCCAGACGAGTTGGTCTCGTTTGAATCGTCTCCAACGTCGTTAGACTATCCACGATCATGATTTATTGCCCTTTCATTGTACCCTGCTAGAAATGTTTTCGAATTGAAAGATCCCGTCGGTAAGAGTCCTTTCGACACCGAGGATGTTGGTTCAAGGACGGTATCGCCTTGGTCATTACTGATCCGTCATTTCGGGTTTGGAATGCGAGACGGGCCAAAGGTAGAAAAAAAGCCGAAACGGATCGTAGATATCAACAAGTTGACTATGACGAATCAATTACTTTTACGCATTTATTACTTATTTTAATCACTACATACATAAAACTTAACACTTAGATAAAAAAATACTTAGCACTATATAATAAACCGACCTAAAGCTCCAAAGAAACATTCTAATACAAAATACTGACAAATAACTAAACACAAATCAATAAAAACCAGCATTGTGTAATAAAACAATTAAAAAAACACAGAAAACACACAATAAAAATCAAAACTACGAACACAACTAACCAACTGAAAAAAGCAACAAATAACGTTGCTATGAACAAGACTAGTTAAAATTAGGTTACACTCACTAGTGTCCTTGTTTATTACAGGTCATATACATGGTGTCAGACAGTCGTAGGTACGATTCCCACTGTCGCACCTGGAATTTCTGACGGCATAATTATCTGGTATACACGTATTGTAAATACATTCAGTTAGCTATAAAGGCAATGTGAAAATAAATAAGGGCCAATTTGAATTAGAAGTTTTTGTTTCCCATGAAACCGTTTGGTTTATTGTACTTTCCTAGTTCCTTAGTTCAGACATTCAATTTGTACCTTCTTAAGTTAGTTTAGTTTATTCCTTCGTAGTTAAATTTAGAGTACACTCACTAGTGTCCTTGTTTATTACAGGTAATATACATAACGGAACTATACAATGCGTGAGACATGTTGAAGGTGATGATCATGACGATGATAAGAATGGAAACCAGGAAATGGGGTTTTGTTCCCCAAGGAAGCCTTCTGGTTTATTGTACTTTCCTATTTCCTTAGTTAAGACATTCAACTTGATCCTTCTCTTAAGAAGTACTAGGTCATTGACTGTTTTTGCTTCAATTCCATTCAGTTGGTTTTCTTTGTATGCCAGGTTATATCGCCATTCTAGGATGATATAGCTGTTCCTTCCTCTTTCATTGCATAACCTACAAATAGGGTCAACTTTGAATATACCCATGCCGGATGCCAGTAACTGTTATATAGTCCTATCACTCCTCTGAGTTGAGCCTTCTCTAACTGTAGCAGTGAGTTTGCCAGTCCGTGTCTAGGACCCGTAGGCACTTCTGCCTTTATCGGGCCCATTCTGTGAAGGAGGATACCGAGTTTGCTTTTTGTTATTCCAAGAATAGGTTCCGGGCCTATACATGGTAGATCCTTCTCCCGAACAAGTTGATGGTCCTGGAATACACCCGAAATGTAACCATTGAATGATTGTAATTAAACCACCTGCCAAGCACGCTCTTCTATAACTAGGCTATGATAGCTGGGGTGGTGTGGGTTAGAGGCTGCACTTGCCCCACTTGCACCACGTTCATATTATTTCTATGATAGCTAGGTCTTTTGATCTATTTTTCCCCGTAATGGATAATTTTATGTAATTATTAATAATTTAGTTATATTGTAACATAACCAGCGGGAGGTAAGTGTCGCTAGACAGAATCTTCACTAAACCACTATGTTTAAATTTGATGATGGGTTGTTTCCCATGAAACCTTCTGGTTTGTTGTACTTAACTATTTCTTTAGTTCAGACATTCAACTTGATCCTTCTCTTAAGAAGTCTAGATCATTGACTGTCTTTGCTACAATTCCATTCAGTGGATTTTCTTGGTATGCCAGTTTATATCGCCATTCTAGGACGACATGGGTAGCTGTTCCTGCCTCTTTCAAAGCATAACCTACAAATAGGGTCAACTTATACCCATGTTATGTAGATGTCAGACGGTAAAATAGTCCTAGATTTGGTTGAGTTTGGTTTAGTGTTAGGGTAGTTTATGCAGAGTTAAGGTTAGAAATGGGGCAAATTTGGTAGAGTTTGGTTTAGAGACAGGAGTTAAGTAGAATTAAGGTTAGACGGGGTAGATTTGGTCGAGTTAGGGTTAGAGCTAGGCTAGTACCAGTACAATCTACTGCCAAATAGATAATGACTGTTTGAACGATTGGTATGCACATCACACATGAATAAAGCACGCTCTCCTATAACTTGACTATGATACCTCGGGTGCTGTGGGTTGGAGCCCTTTTTATTTCTATGATAGCTGGGTCTTTTGATCTAATATTTTCCCCCTAATCAATAATTTCATGTAATAATTAATAATTTAGTTATACATAACTACCTGGAGGTAAAGTGTAGCTAGCAACTCCTCTAAACCACTGTATGTATTTCTAGTTGATAGTGATCGACCTCCGTAGTTTAAATTGATGTATTGGATCTTCTTGAGGTCATTTTACAGGTGAATAAAAAAAAATGTAAAATGACCTCAAGAAGATCCAATACATCAATTTAAACTACGGAGGTCGATCACTATCAACTAGAATTCTTCTTCGAACTTCAATCTATATTGCTCTGAAGATGGCGGAACATTCGCCGAAAGCTTAGTGAAACCCAATAGTGATGTTTTTTATTCACCTGTAAAATCACTGTATTTAAATTCGATGATGGGTGTAGGTCTGTGAGTCGGTGAACTCATACTGAACCGGCATAGGGTCATTTATTGGGTCCGTCTTTACTTGCGGGTTTGTTGAATTACTCAAACGTGTTTCGGCATTGCGCCATCTTCAGTGCTGTGTGCTGCATTTAATACATATGTTTTTCAGTTAATTTTATTTATTGTTATGTGTACGAAATATACATTGAGCAAATAGTGTAGAAAACCAGGCAGTATTGGAACTCTCTCGTAAGGGTGGGACATCGAGGAAAGAATTTGGGTTAGTTGATTAGTATGGAGGGATAGTTCAGAGTGAATATTGAGAAAGCGTGTTCCGATCCTTCACAAATGGGATTTTAATAATTTGATTGGTGACGTAGAATGGAGCATTGAGGATACCGCGGAGAATTTTGGATTTAAAAGATTGAATTCGTTGGATGTTGGAGGATTTGGCCGAGCCCCACAGCTCGACTCCGAAAGGCCAATGTGATCTGATGAGTGTTTTGCAACCGGTTAGTATGTTTAGTTTGCGTTTTGTTACAGTAGGTGTCTTAGCAGTCCATATCTTTTGTTAACTTCTTGCCTTTTTAATCTTCTTAAAGTCTTTCATGTAAGTCTGCTATTTAAGTAAAGCCTAAGGTAATAGGGTTGGTTGGATGATGGTCTTAAGCTTGTTGTTTATATGCACTGGTGGGCAGGTTTGTCGTTTGATCTTAAACGTAATTTTGGCTTTTCCTGATCCGCTACTGAGGTTCACATGTTGTCTGGTTGCTTCTGTGGTTAGATTGGAGTGTGTAGATAAGATTGCGGTGTCGTACGTGTAGGTTGTGTATTTCAGCAGTGGAGATAGTTCAGAGAAGGACCTAAGATACTTCCTTGTGAAACGCCAGCTTTTATTGGCGTGATGGGTGAAAAATCGGTGCCGATTTTCACTTTAAACCTTCTATCCGAGAATATATTTGTAAATAAAAATTTCTGTTCATGGCCTAGTTTTCATACATTGTTCTGGTTTAGAATTTAGCATCCCGAAGAAAAACGCATTTAACTGACCTCAGATCAATTTTTTTCTTCATTTTTTGTCCTTTAGAAACTATTATAGTTTAAGCTATAAATAATGCGAAAAGTAGATCCGGCAATGATTTTAGCGGACCTGTAATTTATTTGCATTGTTGCGGCCAGAGGTTTCCTCAAGGACGTGGATTTTTGCTTTTATTCTACCTCTAAGAAGAGAATTAATGGGTGCTACATTCAAATGTGTATTTCTACTGTTCAAAAGCTGTCTTACTTCATTAAAGGTGGAAAAAATCAATGTTTGACTTTGCTTCCGCAACATCCGTGGCAGCTTCGGCAACGTTGTTTGTAGATCATCATTCGGCCCTGACCCAAAACCTTTTTTACGGTCTGTTGAACAACGGACGTAAAAGTGTACAAATGAATAAAAAATTAACGGGAGCTCCGGTACATTTGATGGGTGTCATTTTGTCGTTGAACTGCATATCTCATTGCATCCGCAGCGTGCGTAATTGAATTGTAGGAGACGCCGTGTTATTGCGTTTTACTAGCTGCTTCCCTTCTCGATTCATGACCGAGTTTTAACGAGGGGGAGAATAGAAAACAAAAAAAGGTGAAAACACCTTTGTAAACTGTTCCGACTGCTGGAAATGTCTCATCATAAAAAACAGTGATTAAGCATAAGGATAATCTGCTAACTGAAAGGTTATTCAAACTCACTAGTAACACAATAACAAACTTAACAACTTAAAAACAGAAAATAATCTAATAATTTTATTTTACTCAGAAATTCGCGTTGCTGCTATGGCGTGCTGATCATAGTATCGCGTGACGTAAAAATTGTACTACAGTACGATTAAAACACGACAAAAATCCGCATAAATTTATCTCTAATTTGTCTAGCTTCCATCAATGCTCAATCGAGCAAGAGTTTCGCGTTGTAGACCTATCCTCCTTCTTCGAGCGCTGATGTATGGGTGCTAGATCTAGCTAATTGCTATCTAAAACTTCTAAACACTAAGCAATTTCGGCCAACGAAAGAAAACCAATCGAGCCGAACGTTGGTCGCCAACCATCCTTGTCTCATCGTCAAATCAAGGGATTCGGCCATGTGGAATCCCCGACCATCGACAACCCTTTTGATGTTACCGCTAGAAGTCGGGACCTCGACCATGGCCAATTGGCTCTGATTCACCTCCCGTACAGACTAAGCAAATCACGGTCAACGGTTGGTTGTCTTTCGTTGGCCGAGATTTGCTTAGTGTATGCGTCTTAAGAAGAAGGATCGAGTTGATTGCACCACTAGGAAGTTACAAAAGCTAGAATGCTGCAGTGCCTGGGCTGCGGAAACACCCCACTTTTTAGTGTTTATCGTCATCATCATAGGAGTCATTGTATGGCACAAGATTTGACCGCGTATGGCACAAAGGTCTCCAAATAAAGCGAGTCCTTCCAAATACCCTCTACTTAATCCTCCTTAAGAGAGCGGTTCTTTCGAGTCCGACATGGATCAGATTACTACGTATACTGCTCTTTAAGAAGTACCGCAGGGCGGAGTGCTTGGATCTCTATATATTTTATACTGCTAATGGTACTTATGTACCCTCTACCCTACCTCCTTGCATCTTTTGCACCGCAGTATTAACCTCAACTCTTGCGGTTGCCTCGGCAGAGACATATGACATGTATAGCATATTGGTGTAGACAATGTAAAATGAAGATAAACTAAAGCTAATCAGAGTCCATGTCACATTTACAATCCGAAGCAAACCAACAACAATTTACCACAAAAATGACCCTATACATAAATCCGACTGCGATAGTTACCTTGTGCTCCACCTATACTCACGACAACTTGGAATCAGCATACACGGCTGACATGAGAAGACCTAAACTGCTACGGTCTACTCTACAGAATACTCTATAGAATGGGGAACTGGTAAAACCTTCCATTAACTAACCGGATTGGAGAATCCTTTCGGCCTAAAGTCCTCAGAACTGTTATATATGCTCTCCAAAAATTTACCAAGTTAGACAATAATCTGTCCCATTACTGAAATACTCTCGCCCAAGTCTTGTCCGACAGAATCCATCCTTACAATCCCATAAAGCTCAAGAGGAAATGGCTCTGTAACTCCTTTCTGAGGAGAGGAAGGTGAAGTTTATTTCGTGCAGTGAAAAATCACCTCATTGTAAATATATGTATAAATATATGCCTCATGAAATTAGGTTTTGTATAAGAAGAAAAAAAATGTCTAGAAAATTGTACAAAAAAGCAAGTAATATCATATTTTGCACCCAACTATTTTGACCAAATTAGGGATTTTGATAATGATCTCTTCTCAAAGATCGTTAAAATCACCCTTGAGCGGTTAAATTTTCTCCTTTTAACCTTGGACTTAAGAACAATGGCGAGAATTAAATCATAGATATACCATCTTCAATGGGTTATAAATCCATATTTGACCCAGTACTTCTGCAAGTGTGTCTAGGTCCAAAATCATTACTTTCCACCCACGGCAGGCAGTGATAACGTCAGTCTCCGACAGCGAGGTGTCACTATCTGTTCTACATTTTGTACCACGGACAAAGGCCTTTTGTCAAATGATAAAATTATGCTTTGCGTGTTCGTTTTCGACTGTAAATTCCGAATCTTACTCTCGAAGCTTTTTTTTCGCCCCGTGGATTAGTTGGATTAGTTCACACGCCGTAAGCCGTCGAAGTTCATCTTATAATCGAAGTAGGCGGCAGCGAGTCGGAATCATTGGGTCGATATCGGGGAAACCTCGCCAAAATTTTTTATAAAATTTATTTATTTATTAATTACGTTCTGTTCAAAAATTTATAATATTTTCCCGTCAAATTAACCATTATAAAATTTTAAGTAACCGTCTTCAACTTCAAACGAACAACAAATGTGGGAAAATTTGCGTTTTAACCGGCTCTATACGATTGCCATTACATTTCACATCTTCTCTTGTTTTATCCGAATTTTATTCGTCAATGAAGACGGCGTTACAATTTTTAGAACTGTAAGAAAACACATATCAACTACATAGCTGTTTTCCGTGGAATTAATCCTTTTAACTTAAAAATTGGTGTTTTTTTTTTTTTTTAAATTTCAAATTAACGTTTTTTAACTTGAAATTAGCCTCTTTTTAATATCAAATAAATCTTTTTGTTTTTAAATAACAACCTTAGGGAATGATTTGAAATATAAGCACGTAAAGTAAAATTCCTGATTTTTGCACACAAAAAATTTGGACCGTTAGACGACCAAATTAATTAACCATGAACCTTAACAACAATTAAAATTGCAAATTATTAAACAATCAATATAAAATAATCTTCTTTTAATTTGATAATTTCTAGAAATGTAAAATAATAATTACACTTAATTTTTGACATTACTCAAATTAAAAGAAGAATTGTTTATTTTCATATTTAATTTTATATAATTTTAAATTTTAACAGTAATTAAGGCTCATATGGTATTTTATATAAGAGCGCAATTTACATTTTTTAAAGGATCACGATTTAATTATAGAATAATGTTTTTAGATTAAATTTGATGTGGTTTTTAATTTTAATTGTTATTAATTTTCATATGATATTCTAAGAGCCCAATTATTTTACAGTAAACAAAAATTATGTATTACAGTCATACAATGTTTTAATGCTTTAAAGAAAGGGTTGGGGGTGTCGGTGGTCGCAACGATTAGGTGTTGACACGGCGCTCATCATTGTAAGGTAAAGGTCCCGGGTTCGAATCCAGCCGTCCTGCATTCGAACCCGACATACTTACTAATGAGCTTTTGGTCTTTAAAATAGTTAGAAATTCATATTAATATGAAGTCATAAAGAGTTATTTTGAAGTGAAGAAAAGTTAGTTTGAAATTAAAAAGTATTTGTGAAGTTAAAAAGAGTTTATTTGTAATTAAAAGTGGTCAATTTTAAGTTTAAAAATAATGGTTTGAAATTAAAAAGCATTTGGTTTAACTTGAAAGGAAAAACTGTACTATTAGAACTTTAACGATTTGGAAGGACTTGACTGTGTAGATGAGATAGTCTTGATATTATGGTCAGAAATGTAGAAAGGATTTCACAGAGGACTTCGGATGAAAAGGATTTGATTCTGTTTAGTCTACTTTATCTTACTTGTCCTTTAACTTACGATTTTATTTAAATCGAAGGTAAGAAATACTATAAGAAATAGTTTTAATTTTGATGAAAACATACCTTTTTCGTCAAAAAAACAAACAAAAAAACTAGACTATTCGTTAAAAATATGCAATTTTAATTAAAAAAAAAATATTCTGCCCCATTATTTTTCATCTAAATAGAATATTGAAATTTCAAGTTGTCATTTCGCCTGGGAAATCGGGATTACGTTCGGCCCTTTCGATTCGCAGCATGTTTCGAAGTTGAAATTTACAAAATAACCGTTCCAGGATAGAATTTGCTGTCGGTAAAACTGTTTTATTTTCTTTCAGTCGTTCAAGTTTGCATCTTCCAATTTTATTTTGCACTCGCCCAATCGGCCTCTCCCCGTTGCCGTTATGATAATGAAACATTCCCAGTTATTGCCAATTTCCTTTTTAAGCGAATGCTTCGAGTCTAGTATCTAATGTTGGCCCATTGGGTTTGAAAAGATCCGGGGCATTCAAATAGAACTATTTAGGATATACAGCCTTGATATTATGATCAGCACAACCTGAAGACGTGGACCGTGCCAGGACTTGCTGGAAACCCCACTAGAGATATTGATTTCTATTACATTTTGACAATTTTCCAACTCTTCCTTGGAGTAAATTAATTTAAAAACGATTATACCTTATTTTGATAAAAATCCAAAGTTGATTAAGAATTTCATATTTGCCTGGACTTAAAATTGAATGTTTTAGAATATTATTCGGTGTTTCTATAACTTCTTACTAGCTTTTTCATTCTTATTTCATCCTTCTATCAATCCCTCATGGTGCAATGCCGAAACGCGTTTGAGTAGTTCGACGAACATGCGAGCCAAGACGGACCCAAGTGACCATGTGCCGGTATAGCATGATTTTAGAATATTACTCGGTGTTTCTGTAACGTTCTTACTATCTTTCTCATTCTCTTCTTTTTCATTTTTANTTTCATTATCTCTCTCATCCCTTTCTGTCTAAACCTCTTTTTCTAAGCCATTCTCTTTATGGGTTGTAAGCGGTTTTTTTCTTCTTGGTTATGTTTTCTCTCAGTTTCTTTCACTCTCTTTCTCTATCTCCATCACTTTCTTTCTAAGCCATTCTCTTAAGTGTTGTAAGCCTTTGCTTCTTCTCTGTTACGTTTTCTCACACTCTTTCTTTCCCTCTCTCTCTCTTTCTCTTTCTATATCTATCTATCTCTCTATATCTCCAGCATTTTCTTTCTAAACCTCCTTTTCTAAGTCATTCCTTTTATGCGTTGTAAGTCTTCTTCTTCTCTGTTATGTTTTCTCTCAGTTTCTTTCTAAATCTCTTTTTCTAAGCCATTCTCTTTATGTGTTTTAAGCGTTTTCTTCTTCTCTGTTATGTTTTCTCTCAGTTTCATTCACTCTCTCTCTATCTCCAGCATTTTCTTTCTAAACTGCCTTTGCTTCTTCTCTGTTATGTTTTCTCTCACTCTCCCCTTCTCTCTCAAGCTCTATATTTTTTTGCTAAACCTCAAGTTTTTCTAAGCCCTCCTCTTCCTCTTTTCTTCTATATGTTGTAAACTTTCACTCTCTCTTTCCCCCTCACTCTCTCTCCTCTCTCGTTCTCTCTTTCTATTGTTTTTTCTGTCTCTCTCTGTTTTTTGTTTTCTTTGTAAGCCTCTTTTTTTAAGCTCAATCTCTGTGCTCTCGTATATGTTGTAAAGCGTTTCTCGTTCTCACACACACATGCACGCACCATCTCTCTCTTTTCTTTCTTTCCCTCTCCCCCCTCTTTCTCTCTCACTCAGTACATTTAACATTTATATATTGTGTTGATGAAAAATTATTTTCCATTTAGGGCTACGATAAACAATTATGACCATTTCCATTTTTCTTGTATGTGTGAATCTTATGTGACTTTTAAGATAAGATATTAAATGTAGCAAGAAGTTCCATTGTTAAAAATTATTTTACTGTTGAAATTTAGGTTTATGTTGAAGAGAACATGAAGTTTATGAGTCCTCAGTTTCCTTGGCTCGGAAAGCTCTGGTTACTGTCGAGCAGGAAATGAATGGATTGTTTGACACAAGAATTTAAAAAACACAACAGTCCATCAAGGGGTCTAAAGAATGTTTTCAATCGGGTAAGGGAAATTGTTTGGAAATAAATCCGTATAAGGTCCTTTTATGGAAATCGTGAGGGGGGATATCACAGGTCTCCATGACCTACATCTCCTCGGTTACCTCGCGAACAACCTTGTCTGCCAGTAAAACATTCCTATCTTGAGCAAAAGAGTACCATTTTATCTATATACGAAGACGAAAATTCTTTTAAACGGAAACCAACCGATTAACAAAAATTTTCAACAGTAGAAGTAATCAATTGAAAAGGAGGCTCTGTTTCTAAGGGACGTTATCTGAACCAGGGTGATCAGACGTGATTACAGAGAGTGGTCTCGTCATATCCATTAAATGGGAGAAATGTACTGAATTCGGTCTGAAACAGCGTAATTCCAGACTTGGATTCAACACTGAAAAGGCGCCGACTCTAATTCGAGTGAATGATTTCACAGAAACCAGCCGGAGATAATATGCATAACTAGTTCTAAACGATTCACGTTCTATGTGCCGTTTCGTCTGGTCTTTCGAGACAAAAAAACGTTTTTCTCCCTTTTACAATGAGGATTGCCTACTGGCCTAAAATTCGATTTCTGCCCCCTTTGATTATCCTAGAACGCTTATACCGAAGATAGCATATGTCTATGTGCAAATTGATCTATTGATCACTTGGTCTAGATATGACTTACACAAAGTTATGGGGAAGAGAATAATAAAAACAACAGTTTTGATTAATTTTATAGATGATTTTCTTTGATGTTCCTTGTGTTTTATTTATTTCTCCCAAAGTAATTTCTGTAAATATATTTGATATGCTTATTAAACTATTAGACACGCTAGAAACAGTACTCAATTTTTGGTCTTGTTTTCCAATATTAGCTCCGGCAACGTGAAGTATTAACACCAGAATATTTTTGCAATGGATCAACCATTTTAGCTATCCAAGAACCTGAACATCAAATTCATTTATTATTACGGAAATTTCTTCGCCAATGTATTGAAAATTTGTGCAAAACTTCACGGTAAATCATTGACTAATAGTAACCTAACCCTAACTATAGCTATCCTAATCCCTAATTCTACTTAGCTTAACCCGCCGCTATCGTTACCTAAACTCTACCTGTCTCTGCCTAGCCTAATCCCCTAAATCTACCTAGCCTAACGTCCTAACTCTACTTAACCTAACCCCAACTGTAAGTTTAATTTATCCTAATTACTGGTATAATTAGTAGGCCTGGTGAGCCTAACCCGCCATTAACCCCAAATTTGCCTACCTAACCTCCCAACTCTACCTAGCTTAACCCGCCGAAAACATTACCTAAACTCTACCTGTCTCTGCCTAGCCTAATCCTCTAAATCTACCTAGCCTAACGTCCTAACTCTACTTACTTAACTCTACCTAACCTCACCCCAACTATAAGTATAGTTTATCCTAACTATAGGTATAATTAGTAAGGCTAGTGAGCCTAACCCGCTGTTAACCCAAAATTTACCTACCTAACCTCCCAACTGTACCTTGCCTAACTTTGTAACTCTACTTTGTCTAACCGTGTCTAACCAACCCCTTGTCAGGTACAGTTTATCCTAACTGTAGCTAGTATGACTAGTTAACCTAACCCACGGGCAACCAAAATCTACCCACCTAACCCCATAATTATACCTAACCTAACCAGTCCTTAATCCTAACTATTCCTAATCTAACCTCGTAACTCGACTTACCTACCCCATAAGTCTACCTAGCCTAGCTCGTCCCTAAGCTTAATTATGCATGATCTAACTCTAACCTCACATACTTCTTTCTTAACGTTTCCTAAGAACGTAGGAATAAGGGATCGCAGTAGCCAAGTGATTAGCTAGTCAGAGTCTCGACTCCTACGAGAAAAAAACTTGTCCCTGACCTTAACTGTACTTTACCCAAACTCTACCTAATTTAACACAATCTAAAATGCCTACTCGAAAATGGTCATGCAACAATATTGTCAAAAACATACCACTGTAAAAATGGCTATCTAACTAATCTGCAATAATGCACATCACATGATTTTTCCAAACGCCTAGTCTGGAACGTTGGTTCCTCTGAAAGAACCTAATTAATTTAAATAACCTAATTAATTTTCTTTAACAAGGCCATGGGACGAGTAGACCCTCGGAAATAATTGAACGCTTAGTAAAAGTCAGTAATTGGGTGAATACGATACTTTGCCTCGCAACTTTACTCCCACAATCTTCCCTTAAGAAAATTTGGTGGGAGGTCTGTTCAGACCAGAATAAGCTTGCATTGACTATTAATATAATAATAATAATATATTATTTTACGAGGAGGGAATGGCCGCTTATCCCTCTCTCACGCTGACTCACCGATTGGAACTTGCTCGCACCATTTCGACACCGCAGGCTTCATTCTTGATTCTGATCGACTGATCCTTCGTCAATAAATGTACCCAAATACATAAACAATAACTGTATTTATGAAATGTTCTTGCCAAATCTAGAAAATAAGGTGAACTCAAGGGTCATAGCAATGAAAAATGAGATCAACCTGGCTTGTCAGGAAATGCATCGTTTCCCAAAGATTAAATTGAAAACACTTCGCCAAATTTTTATGTTTTGACGTTTTATCTTCAATGTATTAAAAAAGTAATGATGTTCCGTAATATCTGTCTTTATAAAAGCTTGAAGTTGTGAAATTATGCCGGCATGGAGTCTCCGGTCTCATTGGTAGTTATTAAAATTGACATCTTTGATCCGCCCTGTTCATTGTTCTTCCTTTCAACAACGCCATCGAAAATCGAGTGTAAAAACAAAAAGAAAACCTCACTGAATATTTGATTATCACAATTGCTCAACATCAAATAAAAGCATTTTTTGATTTAAATCTGGTTTTCTTGGTTGCGGAGATTGTAAAGGATGATTTCTCTGGGGTGTAATAGATTATGGAAGGGAAGCATGGTGTCGTTGAGGAAACTATAAACAAAATAACAGTCGTAATAGATATGTCACGTTTAATACTTGAGATATCAAAGAACGACAGTAAACTCGGGTAAGGCATTGTTGGAAATATGTTTGAAATAAATTTGGCCATATGAGCTCATTTTACGGAATTAATTAATTATTCTCTTTATGTAAGATCTTGGTTGATAGGAAAAATTTAGTGCCTCGAGCGGGATTCGAACCCACGACCTAAGGCTCAACAAGCCGCTGCGTCACCGGGTGGATCGAAGTCACTATAGTGTATTGAGCCGAAGGTCGTTGGTTCGAATCCCGCTCGTGACGTTAACTTTTTCATCTCGACCAAGACCTTACATAAAGAGAATAATTAATTGAAATAATTTACATGGTCAATTAGACCACTAAACATAAATGGATTACTGAATATGGTTAAAGAATTCGATTACTCCATGGTACTAAAAAGAAAAATGGTTGGATTTTTAATTGCTCACAGGCCGAATTTTAAAAGGTATGTGGTTATTCATGAAAGAAATAAACATAAAACCTAATGTATAGATTTCCGGGGATTCATAATTATGGTATAAACTCTCTCTGCTCGGCCCCCAGGACATGTAGGGATATAGGGTCTTTCTTTGACATGTACGTCTAGGTTGTAAAACTAAGATTCTATTTATATTGGTTGAGGTAATATTGTGAAATTAAGTTATCTGTTGTGTTTTTACACTAGATGTTAAATCAAGTCTAAAAGTACCGTTTGGCATGGCACCGTCCTCTGTCACGTGTGCTTTTAACAATAACCTATCGGGCCTGTATGTTATTATAATGGTTCAATTTGCTTTGCAACCCAAGGCCGGACTATGAATACTAGAGGCCATTTAAAATGTCAGCAAACTTATCAATATTCCGCAAGTCGCCGCGATAGGTGCAAATTCCCCTCGCAAACACTTGTGCTTCTGATGTTTCAAGTCCCATCGGCTGTAAGTACAGAAATTTATTATTACTAAACCGTCTGATCCTCACAGGAGCAAATGTAATTTGACACAGTCTCATTGGTGAAGGAATGGGGTTGTCGCTCGACCAGGGAAAAAGCGATGTGTGTTAAATTAGCCCACCATTGTTCTGAATACCAATTAATTCACATTATATAATTGTAACGAAAAGTAATTTTAAAACTCTGTCCTTGTAAAGACTTGTTGAAATATGTTCAGATGGCAACAAAAAAACTCGAAAGGGAAACAGAGAAATGAAAGTTTGTGCTTGTTATCGGGAAAATTATTTTGGTCCTTCGTCACCAAAACATATCGGTCGACAACCCTTGCAAAATTGCCTATCTCGAACATTGGGCGAATTTATCGAATGACACGAGAACGACGACGGAAAATAACTTTATAATAACTGTAAAAATAATTTGTATGACTTGAGACTGATTGTTAATTATTTTAAGCTGTTAAAACATTTGAAACAACAGGCGAAAAAGATAAACCGTGAAAAACCCATCGGTACATAGATACAGGCCATTGTTTGTTCATTATCTCAACAAATGATCAGTGATGTGTCGGCCCTGGTTCTGTCACACTCGCCCCATTCATTTCAGAAGAAATTTAAAAACTTTCTTTGTGCGCTTTTGACTATTGTCTTACTTTTATTCTATAAAAGTTACTAATTTCTTTGTAATGTTGAAATCTTGTGCATCAACAGAAACAGAAGAGAGAAAGCTCTCCCAAACAGTTCTCAACGATTGTGAGATTTCTCTGTGCAATATGCGCGTCGATGAACCTGTTATTTGGTCATTACCGATCATTTTTAGTTCACGACTGTGTAAAGAACGACTAAAAACAAATCGAAACAAAAGAAGTATTATTTGTCTGTATTTCATTGACAAGAAACTGCAGTAATTCGACATATACAGAAAACCAACAGCTATATCATAGAAGCCGACACAAAAGAGCAGGATTAAATACAAAAACAGATTAGAATTATAAGTACTGACTCAAGAGAAATACCAAAACGAACTAAAAACTATTTAAAAAAACATGGCACACGATAACAACAAAATACGTTCAAAAATGTGACACTACAAAAACAGACATCGCACTCACAGACAGGGCTGACACAGTTTTTTCGTGACCATTTTTGCGTAACACGGATGCGCATGGTTGGGTTAGGTTTGGTAGGGTTAGGGGCGAGTTGGTTAGACTAGTAGAAACTGAGAAAATATGCGAGTACGAAAGGTGACTTTTATCTACAAAGATGCCCAGTTATAAAATTGGCCAATTTATATTTTGGTTTGGTTAGGAATAATTAGGGATTGGGATAAGTTGGTTAGGTTAGATAGTGTTAGAGATATGGACGAGTAGGTAATGTTAGTGACGAGTAGGTTAGTTTAGGAATCCTTAGGGTTAGGAAAGAGTAGGTTAGGTTAGCTACTGTTAGAGATATGGACGAATAGGTAAGGTTAGTGACGAGGAGGTTAGTTTAGGAATGGTTAGGGTTAGTAAAGAGTAGGTTAGAGACGAAAGTATAGGTTTGGGGTTGGAATCTTATTCAATTTTTTTAAGGAAGCGGAGAAAATGGGCAAGTACGACGCCAATTGTATCTACTATGCTCAGTTATAAAATTGGCTTATTTATCTTTTCCTTTGGTTTGGTTAGGGATAGGGATAAGTAGGTTAGGTTCGATAGGGTTAGGGTCGAGTTGGTTAAATTAGGAATGTTTAGAGTTAGGAACGAGTATATCATATTACGTAGGGTTAGGGACGAATAGGTTAGGTTAGTTAAGACTAGAGACGAGAAGGATCGGTTGGGTTTGGAACAGCCATAATTCAATTTTTTTTGGGAAGAGAGAAAATATACGAGAGTACGAAGCAAATTGTATCTACTAGGCCTCGTTAGAAAATTAGCTTACTTATTCTTTTTCTGATGGAATGTAAAATATATAACATCAATTTAACCTCGGGTAGGTTTGGTTAGGAAAGGGCTAGGAATGAGTAGGTTAGGTTTTTTAGTGTTAGGGACCAGTACGTTAGGCTTGGTAGGGTTAGGGTCATAACCATTATTCATTTTTATCTCTTAGTAGTCTCGTAGCTCATGACCCGGACGATTTGTCAGGTGAACATTTTGTTCAGTGGATACACACCCCTTTGCAAAATTATCAGCCACCACTTGATCGATTTATTGCTTATATAATTTTTTTTATAATTGCTTTCGATTTCGTCGAAAGAAATCGTAAAGTTTTTCCTGGGATTTTCAAGATCGACTGCTTTTGAGAAGAAGGGGCGATTAGCTTAGGAAACGAGAGTCTATATTGGCAAAACAACAGGCGAGAGAGAAAAAGCTAAACGGAAATTGTATCGCCTCTGGGAAAACTGGGTCGTTTCAAGAGGGCGAGGGGGGTGAAAAAAAGCAGAGAGCAGTTAACTGTGAGATATCAGTCAATGCGGGCGGAACCACAACTGGAAAGAACTTCAACTCGACATTTATGACCGACAAAAGATTGCTTGTTGTATTTCTTAAAAGACTCGTCATTGAAGTAAAAAAAAAAACAGAAAAATACATCCTAAGGATACTCAAAATATAAATCAATATCTTCCTACACTTTACACATTGTAGTAGTGTAAAATGTGTCATTGACCATAAAAGACCCATTGATAATGTGTCAAGGATATAAGCAGGGAGTGAAGCAATCCTTTGACTGATTTTATTTTACCTGTAGCTAGCAATCATGTATGATTGCTATTGATCGAACTCCAGGGCAGAGTCTGAAGAAAGTTCTTCCACCTGAAACAAACGCAATGTTGAAAATCTTATATACCCCAACTTCATGTTTACGGTTGATATGTACTTTCAATAATTGCCTATTGTAGTATATCAGTGATAATTGAGATGATTTGTTGACCTGGTTTTATTATGGCCGATAAACCTTACTGTAGTTGTAGAAACACCTATGATTATGATCCTACCGTGGAAATTAAACTTTTTCATCTTGCAATCTTCTGTAAGTGGTAGTCAAGAGGGCTGAGGCCGGTATAGAGGCCTTCAATTTTCCACAAATCCTTGCGTGCTTAGAGAGAGGAGTTCCACTTTCCTCTTCCAGAGATTTATAGCTTGCTTCATACTTGATGCTTCTGCCCAGAGCTTGAGTTTTTCTTCCTAAAGGCATTCCAGCTCCAACTTATGCACACTCTCGGTGCACCTAGTTGGGGTTCTGGTCCCATGGGTGAGAGGGAGTCTTTGGCTGATCAGCATTTTCTTATATTATGTAACTCAACTTAAAGTAACTTTATTGTCTTTTCCTAAGGCCATTAGACAATTTAGACATCTCCGGACTGGTTTCGACCTGAAAGCCCATTTAGGGTCTTTATAGCAGTCTGGATGTTCAAAAGTAAATCTTTGCACGTTTTTTATTCTTCTTCTTTGTCAATTGCCCTCCACAACGTTGGGTTTTGCTAGGACTTTTACCAATCTTTTTATCTGCGACTACTTGGAAGGGTGCCTCAGTTGTATCGTCGTCTCATTTATTTTAATTCTCTTCAGACTTTTGTGATAGCTTTTTCTTAGACATGGTTTTATTTCCATGTATCTCCAAAATCTAGTGGCACTCTCGAAAACCACCTTTTGTACATGAATATGTAATGGTAGGAAATCGAGTGTGTCCTTTTACCGAAGATCTTTGTTATCTACGACTTTTTGGAAGGGTGCCTCAGTTGTATCGTTGTGGAATACACTTAACTTTTGTCTCTAGACCAAACTCTACCAAATTTACCCGTTTCTAACCTTAACTCTGCATAAACTACCCCAACTCTACCAAATCTAGATCTATTTACCAGTTACCGCCGTCTGACATCTACATAATATAGGTTTATTCAAAGTCGACCCTATTTGTAGGTTATGCATTGAAAGAGGAAGGAACAGCTACTAACAGTCGTCCTAGAATGGCGATATAACCTGGCATACAAAGAAAACCCACTGAATGGAATTGTAGCAAAGATAGTAAATGACCTAGTACTTCTTAAGAGAAGGATCAAGTTGAACGTCTTAACTAAGGAAATAGGAAAGTACAATAAACCAGAAGTTTCTTGGGGAACAAAACCCCATTTCCTGGTTTCCATACTTATCATCATCATGATCATCACTTCAACATGTCTCACGCATTGTGCAGTTTCGATATGTATATGACCTGTAATAAACAAGGACAGAATGTCTGAACTAAGGAACTAGGAAAGTAGAATAAACCAGAAGGCTTCATGGGAAACAATAACTTCTAATTGAAATTTGGCCTTATTTATTTTCGTATTTGCCTTTAGCTAGTCATATGTATTTACAATGCATGTATACGAGATAATTATGACGTCAGAAATTGCGTCAGTGGTAATCGTACCTAGACTGTCTAATGCCTTAACTCCACTGTGCCCGACTTGTTTTGGACAAGATTTGTTCGAAAATTATTATTATTTCCCGGTTGTTACGCTTCTTCTACAAAATCAAACACGTTCGGACCTGCTCAGGTGTATTGAAAATCATTAAGGTGTAATGATGATCGAGTATACGATAGCAATTCCATGGTGGCATTTGAAGAGTCATTAGTGGTATAATCCAGAGTTACGCTCAAGTGTGATTGAACATCAATGATCCTTGATGACTGGTATGCTTTTGGCAACGTCTCGGCTGCATATTACATTGCAACATCCTTGACCTTCCTCCTGACAAATTTAATTCAGCTGCCGCCCCACGTTTCAGAAGAGTAATAGTACCTGCAAAATATCAATAGAGGAAAATATTTTGTTCGCTATCGATTTTTTATGTAATTTATGTTGTATGGTCTTTGGCCGATGGAACAAGTGGTTAATTCATGTTGGGTAATAGTTGATAATATATTTAACTAAAGATATTCCGTGTATATAGTTACAAACTACCTTTTATTGTTCGATTGAGATCGGCCTGTGGCTGATTGCCGTTAATTTTTTCAAATGGTCCAGAATGTGCATGAATCATCGTTTGCATTCTTGTACCGGCCGATGCTGCGTGCTCAATTGTGCGATGACGTCTGATCAAAAGGACGCTTTTTGAATACAAATTTTCATTGGCGATTATTGCGATATGCAACGAATCGGTGGCCATCGGGAAATGCGTTTCGAAACCGATAAAACCAAGGTTGGTGGATTAATGGAATTTGGGGTTCGGCTTGAGACGCAACTCTATCAACTTTCACTGGCCAGGGAATGATTTCGTATTTGGGCGTTGCAGAAGAAATTGGCGTGAGCTTCATAATCCGTTGGCTTTTGATTATGAGCATTTTGCATGTTGTTACCGCCTTGATACCATCACTGCCGCAAGGGCATAAAAAGAAATTACAACGGTTCGTCGAAGAATATACGCTGTTAAGTATGCATACAAAAAATTTATAATACCTATTGACAAACATTTCCTTGCAACCTCTTTTCCACTCGAATCTCTAGTTTTCAAAATATCTTCTGGAAAATTACCGTTGGAAGTGGTTTTGTAAGAGGCATGTCGTTTCTCTTCATGTTTGATGGTTTTCGGATAAAAGAAGCACCTATAAACCAAGTGCCGTTGCTTTTCGGATTGGCCATCGAAGAATCAATCCGCTGGCTACCCTCTTGATAAATTATTCTTCGAACTATGTTTACGCCCTGTGGGCCTAGCCCCGGGGAAAATTTTCAGCTGATATTTACAATCGCAATCTTGCCAGTCTTGTTGAATAAACCTCGTGGAAATTGGGACAATTCATGAATTTTTAGCTATGAAGAACATATTGAAAAATTATTTTCTGATATGAAAAAGTAGTAGTCTTTGTGCATTTTGATCGACTTAATCGATATTGAACACCATAAATTTATATCAGATTTAATTATGACACCTAACTTCTAGTTCAGCCAGATAAACCAATAACTCCAAAACAAGTATCAAAGAAATACGACAGCTTCCTAAAAAAAAATCATCTAATCATGATTTGATAACACCTGAAGTTCTTCAAGAACATCCCAAAAAAAGCCGTCGTCTTGATGATCGCAAAACATCATAAAAATGTAAGCTCCCCATCATCTCATCGCCCTATTAGTTTATTACCCTTTCCTTCTAAATTATTTACAAAATTATACTCTATTGTTACTTCAAACATCTTACCAGACCAACAGTTTGGCTTTCGAACCCATCATTCCCCTACTCATCAACTTCGACAAAGTATTGCATGAGGGATTATTATTTTAAGTTATAATTATTACATTAAAATTATTTTTACCCCAGGTCTATTATATGATTATAAAATCATATCTTAAGGAAAGGTTTTTCGCAGTAAACCATGGTACGGAGACTTCTGAGATGGAAGAAGTTCTTGCAGGTGTGCCACAAGGGTCAATACTCGCTCGCTGTTGTACATAGTTTTTACTTCTGATATTCCCACAAATGAGAACCCACTCTCATTATTTTAACGCCTTATTAACAAGTCATCTTTTGTACACAACCTTCATTCATGTTACAAAACCACATATCAACAATTGAAAAACGGAGCAAACTTTGGAAAATAAAGTTTAACCCCTAAAAGTCGCCTGTCACTTCGCCTCCGTAGTGAGACTTGTCCTACCATGTACTTACACAATGAAACTGCTCCTCAATCCGACAAAGTTAACTATTTAGGACTTACATGTGATAGAAGACTAACTTGGAATCTAATGGATTAAAAAAACCGACACTCAACGGACGATTTAAAATGCTCTATTGCCTTCTTAACTGACAATCAAAATTCCCATTAAAATCAAAACTTTCGACATAAACATACCTACTCAAATCTATTTGGATGTTCGGGGGCCAAGTTTATGGATCAGGCAAATATTCCATTATTCAAAGTAGCAATGTTTTCAATCCAAAATTTTAAGACTAATTGTTTCTGCCCCTTTTTTCGAATACAATAACACACTTCACAGATATATACTCCATGTCTATAGTTTTTTCATCCATCAGAACATTTACAGACGTTCTCATAGTAAATTACAAAAATCACACTAACCCACAATTACCACGTAAGCGACTAAAAAATATATGGATAAGAGACCTCTTAAATGAGGTTACGGGAGCTGAAGTCTTCGGGATGAACCCCAAGACCGAACTGGCGGTAAACCTAGGGAAGTATGGTACAGTTTTTCAGTCTGAAATCATAGCAATTGAATACTACGCCTGGGAATACATGCCCAGAAAATAGTCATTTTTTCTTACAGTCAGGCATCACTAAAGGCCCTAGCCTCATGTGAGGCGAAGGCAAAGAGTGTTTGGAAATGCGTGGAGGCCTTGACAGAAGTCAGTGACACTAATGACCTGACCTTTGCATGTATCCATGTACATTGGGGGCATAGAGGCAATGAAAAGGTTGACGTGTTGACCAAAAAGAGGGCCAACATGGACTCTATAGTTCCTGAACCCTGCTACGGCTTAGCATCCTACCACAAAAGAAAATTGAATCCTTAATGAGTCCAAAACCTGGTGGAACAATACCACAGGTATGAGTCAGTGAAGTGTTTCATAGAAGGACCATCCGCAAAACTTTCAAAAGAATTAGTGGAAGGCAACCGCAACCGAACCAGCATTCTGGTTGGACTCCTAACATAACGAAGCATATGCACCGGATAGGAGTTCAGACAGAAGAAGCACTGTGCAGATACTGCCAGAAAGAGGAGGAGACTGCAGAACACATTTTATGTTTCTGCGAAGGTCCATATAGGTGCAGGTTCTTGCAACTAGGACAAAAAAAAACCACAAGCAACATCCTACACTAAGGAGCCGCTGGCAAAGCTATGGAGTCTGATGAATAACCTAAAGCTGGCCAGTGAGTTACAAATAACAGGGGATCACAATAGATCTATTCAGGTCGAGGTGCAGTCTTGTGGTTGTGGCCGCCCCTTTTGTCCCTATCCCTACCTGCTCAAACCTAACGATGTACGGGTACCAAGTTTGTGGATCGGCCACATATTCCATTATTCAGATATTGCAATGTTTTCAATCCAGGACTTTGTGATTAATTGTTTCTCCCCCTTTTTATGTTTATACGGGCATGCCTATAGTTTTTTCATCCACCAGAACATATTACAGACACAAATACGATTACACAATTACCACGTAAGCGAAAAGTATAAGAGGCCTCTTAAATGAATAATATAATTATATAGCTGTATAGTTAATTATATAGCTTTCTTTACAACGCCCGTAAAAATAAATGAAGACAAAAAAATTCGATCTCATCTGTTGCTTGTCCAAAGCAGTTTACAAATTGCGAACAAGGAAGTTAAGAACTACGTCGATTTTCCCATAGATTTCCTCTCTCTTTCTCTCTCTCTATTCTTTTATAGTTTACAGTTACCCTGCTGTGTTCACAGTTCTATTCTTGGTAAACGGTTTGAAATGTTTTACGGTCGTGATTGATGCTTTGTATTCGATAGGGTTTAGGCCGTTTCGAGTTCTGTCCTGACCACCGGCACTCTCCATTACGAACAAGAGGGAAAGAGACCTTTTATTATATATATATATATATATATACTTTTTTTTTAAATTGGGCTAAAGGCGAGGATTGAATGCATTGGCCGATTTCGTCTGGCAAAGGCCGTGTTAGGCAATTACACTAATCCCCTATGGTCCTTGGGCAAAATTACTGGACGGCTCCTCCCTGGTCTTCATCATTATTACAGTCTCTACTTACACTAATGATCAATTAACCCATATTTCTTTCCTCGATGCCGGTCATTTTCAAAAAAGTGTTTTTCTCTCTGTGTAAATATTCAGTGTTATTCCGGGAAGGGAATCGCTGAATGAGCAAATATGCAGTTTAGTGTCTTCATTGAGGAAAATCTTCATTGACTAACACAATAAAACAAATAAACAAAGGAAGCCTTACAGTTTGTTTAATGGATGAAATTCAGCGTTGACAGAACATAATTCTTAGTCGTCTAATTGACCAAATTATTTCTTTCAATTATTCTTTTTATGTAAGGTCTCGGTTGAGATGAAAAAGTTAGCATCACGAGCGGGACCCACGTGGTCACTTCATAAGTCGCTGAAAATCCAACAAATAATAGTTTTAGGTGTGTAAAGAAAGTGGCTTTGAAACTACTTGTCCAAAAAAGTACTCGAAGAGCTAGAATTGATCTGGATTGGGGAAAAATGGCTAAACTAAACGACTGTCGAATTTCCGCTCCTCAGAGAATTCATGGCAAAGTGTGCATAAGTTAGGAATAAGAAAATGCTTAGAAAGTAGTCTTAAGTGTATATAGTAAGGGTTAGGAATAAGTAAATTATTAGCATGAACTCGCCACTATATAAACAAAGTTGAGTTAATCAACTTCTACAAAAAAGTACATGAAGAGGCTTGAAAGATAATTGCAGAAAAATGACTGAATCACATGATTTTTGAACTTCTCACAAATGACTATGGCAATATGTGTTTAGGTTATTAATGATTAGAATGAAGTCACAACTTATAAACAAAGTTGTTTTAAGCAACTTCTCCAAAAAAGGACTTGAAGAGGCACGAAAGATAATTGCAGAAAAATGACTAAATTACATGATTTTTGAACTTCTCAGAAACGATTGTGGCAATGTGTGTATAGGTTATGAATGAAAAAATGATTGGAATGAAGTCACAACTTATATACAAAGTTGTTGTAAGTAACTTGTACAAAAAAGTACATGGAGAGGCATGAAAGATAATTGCAGAAAAATGACTAAATTACATGATTTTTGAACTTCTCAGAAATGACTGTGGCAATGTGTGTATAGGTTATGAATGAAAAAATGATTGGAATGAAGACACAACTTATAAACAAAGTTATTGTAAGTAACTTGTACAAAAAAGTACATGAAGAGGCACGAAAGATAATTGCAGAAAAATGACTAAATTACATGATTTTTGAACTTCTCAGAAACGATTGTGGCAATGTGTGTATAGGTTATGAATGAAAAAATGATTAGAATGAAGTCACAACTGTATGAACAAAGTTGTTTTAAGCAACTCGTCCAAAAAAGTACATATGGAGTCAGGTAAGATAATTGCAGATATTAGATAAAACCAACCTCTTCATGCGTCTTTTCGTACAAGAGACTTAATGCAACTTTATTTATGAACTTAAGACTACTTCTAATCATTTGCTTATTCCTAATCTTTACCACTTTGTTAACGTCATTTGTGAGAGGTAGAAGTTCGAAAATAATATAGTTTAGTCATTTATCTGCAATTATGTTAGATAAAACCAACCTCTTCATGTCCCTTTTCGCACAAGTAACTTAAAGCAACTTTGTTTATGCACTTAAGGCTACTTTCTAATCATTTGCTTACTCCTAACCTTTACACACTTTGCTAAAGTCATTTCTGAGTAGTTTAAAAATCATGTAGTTTAATCATTTATCAGGAATTATCTTACCTGAGTCTTCATGTATTTTTTTGTTCATACAGTTGCGACATCATTCTAGTGATTTTTTCATTCATAACCTATTCACACAGACCAAAGTCATGTAATTTAGTCATTTATCAGGAATTATCTTACCTGTCTCTATATGTATTTTTTGGACAATTGCTTAAAACAACTTTGTTCATACAGCTGCGATATCATTCTAATCATTTTTCCATTCATAACCTATTCACACATGCCAAAGTAATTTCTGAGAATGAATGAGAAAAAAGTCATGTAGTTTAGTCATTTATGAGGAATTATCTTACCTGAATCTTCATGAATTTTTTGGACAAGTTGCTTAAAACAACTTTGCCATACAGTTGCGACATCATTCTAAACATTTCTTCATTCATTACCTATTAACACATGCCAAAGTAATTTCTGAGGATGAATGAGAAAAAGTCATGTAGTCTAATTATTTATCAGGAATTACCTTACCTACCACTTAATGAACTTTTTTTACATGGATAGATTAAAGGGTCCACAACAGCTTCCAGATATTTTTAGTCATTTTAATATAAAATAAACATCTTTGCTATGAGCATATTTTAATTTAAGAAATACAGAATTGATATCAGTATTATTTCTAATTTTCACCTTTTCTTGTTTGTATGATATCTGTTATTTCGTATTTTGTTACTTTGTAAGGATTATCCATTTATTTCAAGTAATTTTACCATTTTTTTATTTTTCATTACAATCTTTGACTACAATTACAGGAAGCGTTCTACACATTTGTATAGAATAATATTCTAGATGTCCGCATATAATTGATGTCATTAAAAATTGCACTTCCAACAACTAACTTTAAAGAGTTGCTTACGTTTTCCAAACTTCTGGCATTTATCTGTTATAAGTTCTTCCATTCCATTTATTTCTGGACTATCCATTTTATTATACATACTTATATTGAAATGAACATTCGGTAATTCGTAGATTAGAGAAAAAAATTGTTCCCAAATAGTTACTTTAATAAGGACCAATTATGCTTAGTCCAAATTTATACGAAGACTTCTGATTTTTATAACAAATATTTATTTACAAATTTTCGTAATGTAGTAGTTCGTATATAATAAAAAAATACATATCTAAAATTGCGCAATAATTCTTTGGATAGAAAATACTAAAACCTCTGTTTAGCATTCAGATAGGTTTTTACAATGACCTATTGCCTAACTGGCTGATGTCATCCCACCGAATGGCTTGTTCGTCTCACTTCGCCACCGTCATTTCCGGGCAGTTTAACTGGAACAACAGTGAGAAAAAATAAAATGTAGTTTGGTCCGTTTATATGCAATTATATCAGATAAAATCTGACCCTCTTCCCGTACTATTTTTGGTTTTTGGACAGGTAGTTTTCCTTTTTCAATTGGCAGGTTTAAAAAAAAAATCACTGAGTAATTTTATTTTAATGAGCATGTAATTACCTTATTGTGTTGAGTGTATAGTAATTCTCTCATTTTCCACTCCTCTTTTTGTTGATTTCCGTACAAGTATTTGTTTTTTTTTAAATATACAACATAATCGTAATTATTTATTAATTAGTCACATGTTGTCACCGTTATTTCCGGGATGTTTGGAGGAACAGGTAGAACATAATGTAGTTTATTATCTCAAATTAACTTAAATAAAATCAAACCGTCTCGTCTAATACTTGCTCTCGGGTAATTTTGAACTGGGGATGTAATCCTTAACATATGTAATTTCTGGGATGCTGAACTGCAACTGAAATGGCAAATATATAATTTAACCAATTAGATGCAACAGCATAGTCCTGACTCATAGTGTACTATTTTCCACAAATAGGTCAAAAACAACGTTGTTTAACTCTTATGAGTACATTACTAATAATATGCTAGTTCGTAGCCTACACACATTTTTGCAAGGCCATTTCTGAGAAGTAGATTCTATTTTTGCAATTATCTTAGATAAATTCTAACACTTTATATACTTGTAGGGCAAGAAGCATAAAAAACTTAGTTGATACACTAACCGCTTCCTAATCATTTGCTAATTTATAACTTACACAAATTCTGCCAAGTAATTTCTGTTCAAATGTAAATTCAAAAATAATGCAGTTCAGTCTGCTAAATCCTGACTTCGTTAAACAAACTTTTTTATACAATTACGACTTCGAAATCATTTACTTATTAATTCGTGTAATACACACATTACCAAGGTCATTTCTGAGAAGTTCAAAAATATGTAGTTTAGTCGTTTATCAGCAATTATCTTTCCTGACTCTTCATGTACTTTTTTGTACAAGTTGCTTGAGGTAACTTTTTTATACACTTACGACTTCGCAATCATTTACTAATTGATTCGTGTAATATACACATTATCTAGGTCATTTCTGAGAAGTTCAAAAATCATGTAGTTTAGTCATTTATCAGCAATTAATTAACCTGACTCTTCAAGTACTTTTTTGTACAGTTGGTTAAAACAGTTTTTTTCCTCACTTACAACTAATTAATCATTTACTAATTAATTCGTGTAATACACACATTACCAAGATCATTTCTGAGAAGTTCAACATTTTGTAGTTTAGTCATATATCATCAGTTATCTTACCTCTGACTCTTCATGTACTTTCTAATCATTTGGTCATTCATAAACTATACACACATTGCCGAAGTCATTTCTGAGAAGTTCAAAAATAATATGGTTTAGTCATTTATTTGCAATTATATTAGATAAATCCAGACTCTTCATGTGCCTTTTCGCACAAGCAACTTAGTATATGCACTTAGACTACATTCTAAGTATTTGCTTATTCCTAACTTGTACACACTTTGCCAAAGTCATTCTGGGAAGTTCAAAAATCATGTAGTTCAGTCATTTATCAAGAATTATCTTACCTGACTCTACATATACTTTTTTGGATAAGTTGCTTAAAATAACTTTGTTCTGTTACAGTATGTTCAACATTCTAATAATTTGCTTATTCCTAACCTGTACTGTATACACGTAAGACTACTTTCTAAGCATTTTCTTATTCCTAACTTATACACCCTTTGCCAAGAAATTTCTGAGGAGTAAAATTCGACAGTAGTTCAGTTTAGCCATTTTTCCCCAATCTTAGATAAATTCTATTTTTTGTGGACAAGTAGTTTCAAAGCCACTTTCATTACACACTTAAAACTACTATTTGCTTATTCCGAACCTACACATACTTTAAATAGTGTAAAAGAACTTTTTTTCTTCACTTACGACTATTTTCCTAATAATTTGCTAGTTCGTAATTTACAGCCACTTTGCCATAAGTGTCTATTTATCTTAGATAAACCCTGTGTACTACTTTGGACAAGTAATTTAAAACTACGTTTCTCCACTTTTCACTTCTACATTCTAATTCCTACTGTATACGCAATTCGTAAAGCTCATTTTTGAGAAGTAGAAATAAGAAAATAATGTAGTTTGATCATTCTTCAATTAGTACAACTTTTTGATACTTTGTATAGCTAGATGTCTATGGTTCTAGTTGAACATGATTCTATTGGTTGAAACTTCCAAGTCGTAGGGAAACTATGAATCTTTATTTTTTTAATTGAGATTAGTTTTTATGGCATTTTACCTGTTCAGATCTTCTAACAGGTTAATTGATGAAATAGATGGGAAAGCTCGTTTTCCCCTTCAGTCTTGTTAAGAAAAGAAAAGAACCCATTCACCGTACAGAGTGGTTAAATTTCGAATGATCGGAGAAACTTTCAGGATTTTTTTTCGTAGCCCGTCCTGGACAGTTTTACTTTTCAGACCTTAATAGGCACATGAGATCATCCGAGGATTACGTCAGTCCTTTCGTGAAGGCCTTGAGCTTCATATTTAATGCAGGCCGGTTGAAAACCGCCATTCATTGATAGTCGCCCTTTGCGATTAAGCCGACGGTGTCAAGACGGCTTTTAAGAAACCATTAATAAATATTAAATCGTTTGTTGGGTTTTGATAATTTTTTTAATATAAAAGAAATTACCAAATATAATTTAAATCTTAATGATCCAGTTTAATGTTAAAAGTTGGGTCAAGCTTTTGGTAAAAATTGACTAACATATTAGCCACTTAGTTTCATATGAATATTCTGTGAATCGAATCCAATAAGTCTATTAGAAAATATAGATACAAAAATAATCTACAATAGTATAACTTATAAAAAGAAAAACCTAAGTGTTCCAAAATAAACACTTATTTACAGTATTCCAGTTGAATATTATTTTTTGTAATCTAAAATTTTGGTTGAGATGAAAAAGTTAGCGTCAAGAGCGGGATTCGAACCCACGACCTTCGGCTGAGTACGCCCCTGTTCTAACCACTTGAGCTGTCGTGACCAAGTGGTTAGAGAAGCGGCGTACTGAGCCGAAGGTAGTGGGTTCGAATCCCGCTCGTGACACTAACTTTTTCATCTCACCCAAGACCTTACATGAAAAGAATATTTAATTGAAATAATTAATATGTTCAATTATGCCCGCTAAACATATGTGGATTATTATTTTCAAAAATTTTACTGAAAGTGGCGAGTTCTAACTGCATTTCCTAAGTTGACAAAAAAATTGTCAGGCCAAAATCAAAAAATCGCCCAAGTTAACAAAAGCGTGTCGAGCAGACTATTTCAGTAGCTCATACTCGAAGTAGGAAGAAAAGTAGCGAAACCCAGCCGACTAATACAACCACTTCAACTAAAAACAAATAAACAAAAAATGAGATCTTGTAATTCAATGTATAAGCCCTAAGTTTTATATTTTCGTTCTTAGTTGACAAAAAATTAGCGAGACGTAGCGAACCAGATAACAATCCACAGCTACCTACAACCATTCCTAAGTTAAGCTAACCATAACGCTATCTAACTTAACGTTAATCCTAACCCTAACTCTACCTACTTAGCCATTCCTAATCTAGCGTAAGCTATTCCTAACGATAACCCTACCTAACAACTTAATCCTAACCTTAACCCTACCTACTTAACCTGTCTAACCTAACTTAATCATTCCTAATCTAACCCATCCCATGCGCACTCCCCGAAATAGATGATACGGAGATGGCCACAAAAAAATATGTATTCAGCCTAAAAATATATCCTTGAAAATACGAGAACTGTTAAATTAAAAGAGTAGAGTAAACCTAGTAAGCCATAAAAAACCTCCAGTGTTAAAAAAGAAAAAGAAAAAACAACAAAATCAGTGTGATAGATATCTTGTTTAGCAACAGCATGACCAGTGTCCAAAATAAAACTAATTTTAAGTTAATTTTTGATACGATCGAAAAAGTACTATAGGAAAAAAAATTCAAAACATCCCAAACGTCCAGTATACTTTAGTACCACTAAACGACAACTAAAAACTTAGACATTTCTGCAATATCACGATGATTACTAAAAAATTATTGAACATTGTCCTGACTCAAATGAAAAACAAGCAAAACTATTAATATTTATTAATTACTTAATAAAATCTCAAGTATTTCCTTGACTTGAGGGTATTACCATCTCAAACCGAACTTAATCCATTTATTTAATTGATGCACTGTTTTTTATTTTTTTATTTGTGTGTGTGTCTATAAGGTCAAAATTATCCTTCAGCGGTTTGATTGATAATTACAGCCATAAAAAAGTATCAGGATTCCATGTAACATTAGTATATAAAAAATAGTAGCGTGTATATTATAAAGTTAATAGTGTAATTTGTATTCAATTAATTGAAAAACCGGTTTTTAACCAGTTAAATATTACTTCGATTATTATGCAAAGTATGGTGAAAAATTAGTGTCACGTGCCGGACTCGAACCCACGACCTCCGGATCAGTACCTCGGATCGTAGTGGGGGTTCGAGTGCCGCTCATTTCCCCTAATTTTCAACTCAACCAAACTTTGCATAATAATTTAAGTAATTACTTTAGTTAATAGGACCGGCTAAATTTATTAATATTTTAATTCAATATTATGTTTTGCGGTTGTCAGGTGTAGCCATGTTATCAGGTGGATAAAAGTGGATTGTTTTGATAAAACCGCTGTCAAAAGACTAGACCGTGACATCAAAACTTGTTAGAAAGCCGAGAATAATTTTGTTTTAATTACTGAAAGCTAAAAGCGTTGTGTATCCCACGTTCCAGAGGGTGGTATGCCTTTGACATGGGAAAATTGCTTCCATCCCTTGCTAATAAGCATCAACCGAACCGAAAATAAATTTATGATTCTGTTCTGTACAAAATTGACACCTTTACAAACTATAAATCTCTATTTTGTTACTCTGCTCTTATATACAAAAGGAAAAGTATTTGCAATTTGAATCTTATTTAAACATCTTATTTATTTTAAGCAGAGTTCTTCGAGGAGGATCAAATGCTTGATTTAACTTTGTATACCACAACATAAAATATATTAAACTCACGTTCACCCAAACCTATTCTAGGAAATAGAATGTAAACAAAATTTAGACACAATCTGTTAGCATTTGTTCCTGAATTAAAAAAAAAATAGAGCTGGAGTTCATAGTTCGTTCATGTTAAAAATATAGCATCACCGCCAAAAATAGGTTATAGTTTGCGGAAAAAAACAATGGATCAAGTAGGTCAGACCGGCTCCCCCGTCCGAGGTGAGCCGTTCAAGAAAAAAAGGAGATTCTCAGCGTATGGTGGAATTTTGAGGTGCGGTTCACCTTGAGATGGTCACAACCGGCCGGCCGGTATACTCCGTCTAGCCAGTATAGGACGAAAAGAAAGATCCAATTATTCCCAATCCTGCTTTAAAACAAGGCTTGAGATATTTATTGATTTTATGACATTTTAGCTACACATTATCTACCTACTGATTATCACAAAGAACTGTCTGAACGAGATCTAACCACTTGAAATTCTATACAGGTTCACCTTGAACTAGGCCGTCTAGCCTGATAAAATCAGTTTAAAACACATGTTTATATGTGATTTTTGGATTTGCAGGTCTTAGATAGAAAGATCATGTCAATTTTTATAACAGAACGTCGACAAATTTTTTGAATTTTGGATCTTTACAAATGCCTTATACCTCCTGACCATCACAGGGTCCTCATGACCATGTGCAATGAACCAGTCACCAATGGCTGTTTACCCAGTCTAGCCTGTTTTCTGAACGAACGATGCGTTGATTTTTTTTCTAATTTTCGGTTTTCATATATGTACCACCTCGATACAAAGTTACTTAATTCTAGAGATGAAATGGTCAAGGTTAGGGATGGTTAATCGTTAAGCTGAATTTTGATCATTGTTAAGGACTCCTGTTATCTGCAGGCTTTTTTGCCCGTTCGCACCAAAAAGAAAAGTTCCACTGGTTTTTCTTCTTGGCAATGCACATGCTAATTCTGCTGCTTCGAGTCTATCCATATGCCTCAGGAGGTTGTAGTGTTCTACTATCGTTCTAGTCCTAAGTTTATTGTTTATTAATTTTGCCGTTAGTATCTGCGATAGTCCTTTGATGAACCTTTTCGTATGACTCTATACTGAGATACAGTCCAGATATGGCGCAAAATAATTCAGGGTCGATCTGTCCTGATTGAGCTTTTTCAGCTGACTTATGCTTAACCCATTGTCCAATAGATCTAGGTTTTGGGCATTTTGGTATGACGCGAAATGATCTTTCTTGACTAAGCTCTTCTTGGCTTTTTCAGCTGACTTATTATTAATGCATTGTCCAATTGATCCTGGTTTTGGGCATTTTGATATGATGCGAAATGATCTGTCCTGAATGAGATGTTCTTGGCTTTTTCAGCTTACTTATTCTTAACCCATTGTCCAATAGATCCATGTTTTGGGCATTTTGGTATGACGATGATTCAGGGCCGATCTGTCTTGACAACTTTGCTCGACTTGTTTGTGCTGCCCGAATCTACACATATGCCAGGAGTCAGCGTCCAGTCAGCAGTTTTACTATCGTTCTAGTTTCAATATTAGGTTTTGCGAGTTATACTCTGTCCTGGCATGCATTCCCATTAAACTAGGACGTCTTCTTAACTCATTGTCCATTCTGGATGGAATGATTTCTTGGTCATCTGTACAAAACCCTACGTGACATGTGTTTGATATAGACCTTTCAATTGTCACCAATGGCTGATATCCTCCATCTAGCCGGATGATGTATAAAAGAATGATCCACTTGTTTTTGTGTATTTTCTGATCCTCCTAGAACAAAGGTTATGACGGGTTCCAGGCCACCAGTGTCTGAATGTCCTAATCTTTATTTATTAATCTATGTTTTTAGTTGGTCCTAGATAACCACATTGATTACTTAAATTGATTTATATTTTTTATGCGTGGTCGAGCGTGAAATTTGACAAAGTTGTACATTGAGATGACCAGTCGGTGTTCCGGGGACCGAAGACCAGAGTTTATTAAAACTAATTTTTCATCTCGACCTACTTTGCCTAAAAATTATATTTAAATTATATATAAAATTCGTCAGATTTCTCGATTTGTTAGTAATCTAAAATCCTGTCTCCGTGCCTCCTGATTACCGCATATGTCTAATATGATCATACCATTTAATATCGTACAATGACCCGGTCACCAATGGCAGATATTCTTCATCCAACTGAGCAAGGTCATTATAAAAGTATGATTCACTTGTTTTTCTTCTGCGTTTTAGATTTGCTGGTCCTTTTCGATACCAAGGTCATCACATTATCAACGTTATCTAATACATTATCCTCATCATTCTAGATTACATTCATAGATTTATGGGATTTATTGTGCTTCTGGATACAGAGGTCATAACTGTTTCCATACCTAACCAGGCAGCACATCCTTTTCATTCTTCAGATTTATTGATTTTTGGTCTTCATAGGAAGCTTTTCGTGACTACTACTCACCAATCTTCTCTCTAGTTGTGCATTTTGCGGTGCTCCTTGATACAAAGGTCATCACTATTCCATGTCACATCTGGCAGTCCGTACCGTCAACATTGTAAACAAAATTCTTTAGATTTCTTGATCTGTTCTTTATCTATTCAAATGTCCGCGTGGCTCGTGATTGCCACATATGCCTGGTATGAACTTACAACGTAAAATTGGATAATGAAACAATGGCCAGTATCCTCTGTCTAGCTGTACGTTTTCAGTACAAAAGAATAATCCCGTTTACTGAATCCTGCCATCCATATCAGCCTTATCGTCAAGATTCCAGACAAAAAATTTCAGATTTCTTGATTTGCTCTTCCTCTGTTCAAACGTTTCGTGGCTCATAATTGCCAATTATGCTGATCTTACCACTTAAAATTATCAAGTCTGGCCTTAAGTCCCCGTCTATCGGGAACGAAGTCTGTATAAAAAATGATTCACTTGTGTCAAAGTATTTTCATTATTCTACTAAAATTTTTATACATTTCTTAATTTTATACTCCTTAATACAAATGAGTCTTCGTCTTGTGTCTTCTCTGGTTATCGCAAGTATTGTTAAAAATCCTGGCATTGCGATAACCTTGTGTAAATTTTTTTTATCACAGCTCTCATCATTTTTTATTGGAGGTAATCGAATGTTGTTTGCTGGAGTCGTGGACACTTGGCTCCATTTACGGCAGGAGAAATTAAGGCAAGGCCGTCTTTCGAACAGGCTTCGTTTTCCTTTACGAAACTCTCGATTGATCGTTTTATTCTGGATCTTTCAGCGGTTTTATATACTTATTGGACTTTTTTACTTTGAATTGTCGGAGATTGCATTTCGCCACCTACAAAGAGCCCACGCAAGTGGAAACCAGCTTTGAAAAAATAGGATTTTATCTCCATGTAATCTTTTAAATCTGATTATGCTTTATGTATTTTTATAATAGTTGTCACGACAAACAAAACAGCCTAAAGAATTCATTCATTTATTCACTTACTATCTCTTTTCCACTCACTCACTCATTCACTTGCTAGATTTTTCTCACTTTCCACATGTTCTCTTGCTCTCACTCTCACTCTCATTCATTCACCCTCTCACTCATAAACTTACTGTCTCTTCTCATTTCCCCAATTGTTCTCCTCTCTTGCTCTCCATCTTCGTCTTCCTCACCCTCGCCCTCTCTCGCTCTCTATTTCTCTCACCTCTCACTTGCTCTCAGTCATTCACCTACTTATTAACTTTTCATTTACTTGTATCTACTTATTTACTGTTTCTTTCTTACTTATCCACCCCCCCCTCTCTCTCTCTCTCTCTCTCCAGTCTTCTCGCCTCTCTCTCCCTCTCCCTCTCCCCTCCCCTCCTCTCAGTGGTGTAAGAGAGGTCTGTTGAATGTAAGTGGTCAGCATTTGATCAAATTCTGCGAAACTAAATAAAACGGCATTCGTCATTCACTACTCTCTTTCCTTTTTTATCAGTTTTTCTCCGTCGATGTTTGAAAATCTTCTTTTCGCCCATCCTTGCCACTTACAACAGTTTTACTGTTCAGATCAAAGAAGATGGTAGCATTCATAAGGATCTGTAATCTGTAATTAAGATCAATGCGAGGAGCAGGATGTTCACCTGATAAGAGTGTAGCTCCTGTAATTCCAATTGCCAATCCTAGCTGAAAGAAAAAAAACTTGTGTAATCTATTACGGTTTGTTCACGTGTAATTTGAATTCCTTGTAATTGTTTTTTCTTTTATCGAAAAAAATGGAATAAGGTTCAATTTATAGCGTTAATGTTTTCTGTGTTCCATGTTAAAAGTTTTGAAGTATGCAGCCTTGTACTTTCGCTAGGCTCTTCGTACTTGCCGTAGATGGAAGATGGTGTTTTTTTCGTTTTTTCCCATTCCTTAGGTGGTTCATATTTGATTCTTATAAGGGAACCGCCGACTGGATGGACTTTCATCCCAACTAAGTTGAACAAAACCATTTATCCCCCTTTGGCATTTGCCTTTTAACCGAACTTTCATAGATAATCCATTAAACGGATCCCATCTGCCCATCGTGATCGAACGGGTCAAACACAAAATGACGGAAATGAGAGAAAGATAGGAACGGTGGAAAATAAACGTTCGTGTTTAAATTTAAACACTTGGTTATACAAACAATTTCGCATTCATTAATCCTTGTTTAGTTTATATTTTAAAAGTTTTTCTTTGTTAAAAATGTTTAATCAGGAGTGAAAGTCATTATTGGTCTTGAACTTAGTGGATCTTTAGCTCCATCACACAAGCCTATCCATAAGCGAATCTCTCTCGAAAAACTAACAAGAATAAATAAATCTAATAACTTCAGGATTTCAAGATATATTTCTGTATTTTACCTTCTTCAGTGGTGGTAAAATATTTTTGTAATTTTAGAAAATTGCTCAGGGGTACTCAGGGAGTCGTCGCTCAACTTTGGAAAAGTTCTTGTACCAATTATTGCTTGTTTGTCACCAGGGCATACAAATAGAGGGTCAGTAGGCTGATAAATTGGCTAAGGAAGTTAAATCAGGACACCTATCTGAACCCTTTTGTAGCATACCAAATTGATGTAGATTAATGAGAAATGGTTAAGATTAAGTCCTCGGTTCAATGAAAATGTATTCAAAGACAGACATGAAAAAAATCCATTAAAGCACTAGAACCAACTAAATCTAGGGTGTATTAACACTAGAATTGTAATAGGACTGCTGACTGGAAACAGCAGACTCCAGAGTCATACGATAGAGTCAGACAACCAGAAGAAGAAGAAGAAGCAGTGAAATATATCCTCTGTTGGTATGAATGCCACAATCTGAGATTCCTCCTGGAAGTCTAATCCGAAAGAATATATGAACCCCTAAAAACTATTTGGGATCTGGTAAAAAAAACTTGAAACTTAACAAAAAACAATAATGGAGATAGCACAATAGACCAGTATTGGTAGCACATGGTCGTAAAGAGACCCTTTAACCTTTAACCTATACATACCTACATGTTCTCTATCCAGAGCCAGGGTTGGATCTCTTCCACTGACACACTGGCAGATCCTTCTCAACAAAATTAGCCTTTTATGGGTATTATTTATCATGTTTTAACTTTTTTTGTCCTTGGTTTTTGCACATAAACACTGAAAATATATCATTTTTCTTAACCCTACCTAAACTAACCATTCCTAACCTTACCAATATTGGTTATAGTGCACATGGTCTTAAAGATGCCAATTCCTTTTAACATTTACCCTTTACCTACCTACATGCTCTCTATCCAGAGCCAGAGTTTGATGTCTTCCACTAACTGTCACATTGACTGAACCTTTTCAGAAAATTTTGGTATTATTTTATCATGTTTTTATGCTAATAAAAATTTTTCCCTAGTTTTTATGTGAACACTGGAAATATCATATCTCTTCTACAAACTAACCTTGACTTTACCTAAACTAACCAAACCATACTTAACCCTAACTCTAACTAACCTTAGCTCTACCTAAACTAACCAAATCATACTTAATCCTAACTCAAACTTACCTCAACTTTACCTAAACTAACCAAACTATACTTAACCCTAACCCAAATTAACCTCAACTTTACCTAAACTAACCAAATCATACTTAACCCTAACTCAAACTGACCTTAACTTTACCTAAACTAACCTAACCATACTTAACCCGAACTCAACCCAAGTTAATCTAACCTATGCCATGTTCACTCCCTGGTAATACCAAATTGATGATGTGAGAAAAGTCAAAAACACATCCATGTTATAATATGTGGTTTTATCACATCATTACCATTGCTTTCCCATTTTTATATCTGCGACCTAACCAATTTCCTCAGAGAAACATGTTACTACTTGACGTGGAATGTGAATTTAAAAATTCAAGGTTGAAATTACTTAAATTTCAAGAGAAATTTTGAAAATAGATCCTCGTCCAAGCTTAGTTTACAATCTTGGAAATGTGAATAACAATTTAACTAATTTTTATAGAAAAAATGTTCACTTTTTCAGCATAACAGTCATAGTTTATGCACAGAAGAAAGAAAATATAATAACAAATTTAATACATTTTAACTTTTCTTTCTAATTATAATTAAAACAGGATGTTACACATTTTATCCTGTCGTTAGCATCTGCTTCTCCATCTGATATAAATATCTTTATATCTCCACCTCATTCAGTTTTATCAGATCGAAAAAATCCAGCCGTGCTTAAAACTCCAAGATATTTCATAATTTACTTGTAAAATTGTGACAGTTGTCTGATAATTAATTATTGATTTTCTGTTTTAGTCCGATCCTGGGACGAGCTTTTTAAGAGCTGCGAGGGCAGGGCAGCTGGACAAAGTCCTTCAACTAGTGGAGCAGGGTGTAGACATTAATACATGCAATGCGGTAAGGAAATAAACTAAAATATAATTTTTGTTTGAAAACAATCTTAATCTAAACATTAGAAATAACATTAATAAACCATTTGCCTGTCATTAAATTGATAAGAAAATTTTAAAAATATGTTATTAGGAAAGGTCACTGTTCTTTGGCTGTAGATGTTAAATGACTGTCTATAACGACAGTTGTTCAATTTTATTCTTTTCATGCAAATATATTATCAGAGTTGCTAAATAAATTTAAATACTAAAAGGAAAACATTTAACAAACAGAATGTTTGTACTATCTTTAAGGACATGCCAATTATTTGCTTGCTTTTAGAATGATCTGAATGCGCTTCATTTGGCTGCTAAAGACGGACATGTAGAGATAGTTCAGGAACTTTTGAACAGAGGATGTGTCGTAGATGCTGCAACCAAGAAGGGCAACACCGCTCTTCACATAGCTGCCCTTGGTGAGTGCAATATGTTTAAAAAAAACCACACCAGCTTTATTAATTTATTCTAATTTTTTTAATGTTTTAGCCGGCCAGGAAGAAGTTGCAAGGCTGTTGGTTGACAAAGGAGCTAACATAAATGTACAATCACTTAATGGTTTCACTCCTTTGTACATGGCTGCCCAGGAGAACCACGACGCTGTTGTTAAATTCCTTCTCAACAAAGGAGCAAATCAAGGCCTAGCGACTGAGGTAATTTAAAAATAAATTTCATTCGATAAGTAAATCTTCCCTGACCCCGATTAATGGGTTTCCTTGAGTGGCAATTCAACCTTATTGAATAAATCCCACTCTACTCTTTTGGAGATAATAAAATTTTATTAGTATAACATTGTTATTTACTCAATTCAAAAACTCTTTGCCTTTTATAATCGAATCAATTTTTATATGAACAATAAATGGTGCAATTAAATTGTATTATAAACACACATTTTTTATAGTTAAAGAAAAGTTTAAGATTAATTGTAATTTTTTTCAATTAATTAATCTTTAAGAAAGGTATTGGTTGAGATAAAAAAGTCACTGTCAGTCGTGGGATTCGAACCCACTACCTTCGATTAAATACGCCACTGCTCTCCCACTTGAGCACTTTTAGTCCATTCATCGAGGAATGTAGTAATTTGACATGGTTTTATTTCCGCCCAAAACACATTCTCATGTGGAGAAGTATCAGTCTCCCAGTAGGGTCTCCTGTCTTTTGGCAACAAAGAGATTTTTAGATTTCTTGTGCTCAGTGAGATATTCTTATTTTTTCTTCTCTTGTCCTACCTTTTAATGTGCTCTGATGGTATGTGATTTCCCAAAAGGATTGGGTCCTATCTTTGTAATTTTTTTTCAATGCCTTCCATTTGTTCCACTCTCTATATACCTAACCCTATCTAACATAACCAAAACAAGCCTTACACTTTACCTAACTTAACCTAACCTAACAAAGCATCTTTTGGCAACAAAGAGATTTTTGGATTTCTTGTGCTCGGTGAGATATTCTTATTGTTTACACTCTCATCCTATCTTTTAAGAAGTCCTATCAGTCTATTTGGGTCCTATCAGTGACACCAATTGACCTGACCTTGGCATGTATCCCTGGACGTCCAGGACATAAGAGGTAATGAGAGGGTGGATGTGTTGGCCAAAAAAAGAAACCAATGTGAATGCTCTAGATCTCGAACCCTATTGTTGCCTGGCACTATGTCAAAAAAGGATACATCCAAATTGGTTCTTTAATGAGTACAAAACCTAGTGGAACAATACCCAATAAGGCGAAGAGATTCAGAGAAATCTGTAAGACTCACAAACGAATTACTGGAATGTAATGGCAACAAAATCGAGATTGTGGTTTGACTCCTGATAAAGCACTGCCACCTAAGAAGTCATACGCACCAGATAGGAGTATAGACAGAAGAAACACTGTGCAGATACTGCCAGGAAGAGGAGGAGACCGCAGAACACATATGTTTCTGCGAAGGTCTATATAGGTACAGGTTCTTGCAACTAGGACGGGAAAAACCAACTTTCCAATATTTCAAGATTATATATTACAATATTTTTCTGAAGGACTACAAGTTGATTGTTACACTGATTTTTCAAAAGCTTCATACGATTCTACTATAAAAATTAGGTAACGCAATTTATTAAATTGGCTTGCATCCTATTTAGAATGGTCAAATGGTTAAAGTAAAATTGACAATAACATCGGTATTGTCGCATAGTTTCTAGCAACTTCTGGAGTTCCTCAAGGGTCGCACTTAGGTCCTTTTCTTTTTAAAATCTATATAAACAATATCCCTGATTCTCTTCCATCCATTATGACCCTACTTTTTGTCAATGATTTAAAAATATTCTTAAAAACTAATTTTGTTTCTGATTGCTTACTACTTCAACATGCCTTAATAAAAATTAATAATTGGTGTCCAAATAATAATATTATTTTGAATTCTGACAAATGTTTTCATAAAATAAAATATCCTATCAAATTTAACTCAATCCTAGATGTAAAATTGTTAAAGATCTTGACTTCATTACTGACAGTCAGATAAACTTTACCACTCATATTAATAAAATTTTTGCTAAAGTAAATAAAATTTTAGTATTTATTACACATCATATAAAACAATTCCATGATCTAGATGGACTTAAAAGTTGACCGATTTTGGGCTCCCTTTCAATCCACCTGTATCAGTTGCGTAGAAAAAAGAAAAAAAATTATGCCTGGTATATTACTAAACAACTGGAGAATATAGATATACACATACTCATCGCTAATGTCAAATCTGAAATTCTTTGATTGCATATTATTATATAAATTATTACATTTCTTAACTGATTGCCCATTATGGCTTAACCGAATTAACTTTCATGTTTCATCTTATCATTCCAAAAGTAATATAACATTCTCCATTGATTTCCATATAAATAATTATGCCAAATTCAGTTTTACAACAAGAACAACAAATACATTAAAACGAATTTCCAAAAACTGATGAGGCTGATGCCTCCGAAATCGATATCAATAAAAAGAAAATGAGTTTAATGGTTATCTAGTTCCTAAAAAGAAACCCAAGAAATTAAAAAGTCAACAGAAAAGAAGAGTAAAAAATATATATGTTAAACTCGTTCAAAATATAGAAAATGAAATATTTATTTGATATTGATCTTGGTTATAATTAATAATTGATAATTACATAGTTTTAATGCATATTTCAAATTCTTTCAATTTTTTTTTATTGTAAACATTTCTAAATTTATGTACAGTTATAACATTTATACTTTTATTGCATGCATTTGTAATCGGGAAACTGTAAAATAAATAAACAAACACATTTTAGAAGATTAAGCTATGGACTTTTTTACTTACACTATATTGCTCGTTTTTAGGATGGGTTTACCCCATTGGCAGTCGCTATGCAGCAAGGACACGACAAAGTTGTCACCGTTCTACTTGAGAATGACACAAGAGGGAAAGTCAGACTGCCCGCTTTACACATTGCGGCCAAAAAAGATGACTGTAAAGCCGCAACGCTACTTTTACAGGTATGACAGCCAGGTGGGCGTATTATGTAAGGCTTTTATCTTTTTTTTAAATTTTCAGAATGACCATAATCCTGATGTGACGTCTAAAAGTGGATTTACACCTTTGCACATTGCTGCGCATTACGGAAATGAAAACATCGCAACACTTCTCCACCAAAAAGGCGCTGACATTAATTTTGCTGCTAAAGTATGTTATAAATTATATTATTATTTTTGAAATATTTAACATTGTTTTCTTTTTAGCATAACATTACTCCACTTCATGTTGCTTGTAAATGGGGAAAGATGGCAATGGTTTCATTACTTCTTGACAAAGGAGCCAATATTGAAGCTAAAACACGAGACGGCTTGACGCCGCTTCACTGCGCCGCTCGTTCAGGCCATGATCAAGTGGTCGATCTTCTAATAGAAAATCGCGCACCGTTAGCATCTAAAACGAAGGTATATAATCTCATATATAGCGATTATTTTCACTCTTAAGTTATCGCATTTTGCAGAATGGACTATCGGCGCTGCACATGGCCTCACAAGGGGATCATGTCGATGCCGCGAGGATATTACTTTACCACGGCGCTCCTGTAGATGACATTACAGTCGATTATTTGACTGCGCTTCATGTCGCGGCGCATTGCGGTCATGTCGCTGTGGCCAGGTATTTCTAATTTATACAAAATAATTTGAAAATTAAATAACCGACTTTTTTCCAGGCTACTTTTGGACAGAAAAGCAGACCCGAATGCCAGAGCTTTAAATGGCTTTACTCCTCTTCATATCGCATGCAAGAAAAATAGAATCAAGGTGGTGGAGTTACTTTTGAAATACGGTGCTTCCATTGAATCAACAACTGAGGTTGGCATTTTCTAATAATAAAAAATTATAACTTGAAAACAGTTAGTTTAAAACATTAATTTTATATACTTTTTAATTTTTTTTTTTCAAATTGGTTTGACTCTTCACCCAAAATAGGCCTTAATTGCATTATATGATTTATAAAAACAAAAAAATAATAAATAATGGTGGCTTAATTTGTTTAATTTTAGTCTGGGTTAACACCACTTCATGTAAGCTGTTTTATGGGCTGCATGACAATCGCATTGTGCCTTCTTCAGAAGGGTGCATCGCCGGATGCGGCCACTGTGCGAGGTGAGACACCGTTGCATTTGGCCGCACGGGCCAATCAGTGCGACATCGTCAGAGTACTGCTGAGGCACAATGCCACCGTCGATGCCAAAGCGAGAGAGGAACAGGTGATTTAAAATTCAGCGTGTTTATTTTAAAGAATATAACAAAGTTTGACAATCTTTGTCCAGACGCCTCTACACGTCGCAAGCAGGCTGGGCAATGCCGACATCGCCATGCTTCTTTTACAACACGGCGCTTCGCCTCATAGCATGACTAGAGATCTGTACACACCGTTACATATCGCTGCTAAAGAAGGACAAGAAGAGGTATTTTTTATTTTTTGAGATAGCACCCTAACCACTCAGCTCTTACAGTCTCTCATATTAGCAGTTAGTAAATGTTAAAATCACTTTATAATTTTTTGATTGTTCAAAAAACATTGTTCATTAGTTATAAAAAAAAATTATAATAGAATACACCAAGTTAGTTTCACTTACTATGTAGTATGTCATTAACTTAATACATGAAATAATTTTATTAATTTTAACATCTACTATACATTTAATAGAATATAATTTTTAATAGAATTTATAAATATAAAATATTATAAATAAACTGAATAACATAAACAAAACACATTTCCTAATAAAATGCACAAAAAAACATACAAGGCATTTTGCCAAGGAATCTAAAACTGTGACCGAAGTCCCAAATAGTAGAGGTCACAGAAGTCTCAGTAAATGTTTATTTAAACACCTGTCTGATAAAGGAACCAGTAAAATGACCGAATATTCTCAGGTGGCTTCTGTCCTCCTGGAAAACGGCGCATCGTTGTCAGCGACGACGAAGAAGGGCTTCACTCCGTTGCATCTGGCCGCCAAATATGGAAATATGAAAGTCGCAAAACAATTGTTGCAGCGTGATGCTCCTGTAGATGCTCAGGGAAAGGTATGCATTTTTTTTAAATTACCATTCGTTATAATTATTAAAAACATAAATTTTGTTAGATTTTTCTTTTCATAGTGATCATTTATCGCTTGTAGTTCAAGTCTATATTTATTTCTTTTTAGAATGGAGTTACTCCTCTCCATGTTGCAAGCCATTACGACAACCAGAACGTCGCACTTCTCCTCTTGGAGAAAGGCGCTTCGCCGCATGCTACCGCTAAAAATGGTCACACGCCTTTACATATTGCAGCTAAGAAAAATCAGGTAATATTTTAATAATTATGATAATGTCAGACGCTTATTTTATTTTTTGTTTTTAATTTGTGATTTTAGCTTGACATTGCAACCACTCTACTTGAATACGGTGCTAAGGCAAACGCAGAGTCAAAAGCCGGTTTTACACCCCTCCATCTTGCTGCTCAAGAAGGATACACGGACATCGCTTCTTTACTTATTGAGCATAAAGCAGACGTTAATCATCATTCAAAGGTTATTATAATTATTTTTTATGTCGTTTTTAATCTAATAAGTATTTATTTTTAGAATGGTCTAACTCCGATGCATCTATGTGCTCAAGAAGACAAAGTGAAGGTTGCCGAAATATTGAGAAAGAACAATGCTTCCATCGATTCGGTTACAAAGGTAATAAAAAATACATAAATTGTTACCACTGTATTTCTGGAGAGCTTCCAGGTCAGTTGATAAAACATTCCAACAGCTAGATCTGGGCAGGTCAAGCTGACACGCTTTTTGGTTAAGTTCAGATTAAGCGGACTTTGATCCCCTGGAAGTACTTTTGATAAGGAGCTAAACTTGTGCTTATTCTTATTTTTCTTACTTTTCTGTTTTTCACCACCAAGAGTCACTATATAATTTTTGACTGTCTCCTTTTTTTTTTTTTTTTTTTTTTTTTTTTTTTTTTTATAAAAGTTTTCAGTATAGTCTAGATTTTTGTTTATCATTGTTTATTTGTATCTGTAATCTTTTTTAAGGCTGGTTATACCCCTCTGCATATTGCATGCCATTTTGGTCAACCTGCGATGGTACGTTGGCTTCTTGAGCAAGGGGCTAATGTTGAAAGTGCTACCAATCTCGGCTATACTCCTCTGCACCAGGCAGCACAGCAGGGGCACTGTTTAGTCATTACGCTCTTGCTTCGTGCCCGAGCCAAACCAGACGTCATGACAAACGTAACCACTTATCAAATCCTTCTCTTATTAGTATTTTATATATATATATATATATTTTTTTTTACAGCAAGGGCTGACAGCTCTGGCAATAGCAAACAAGCTTGGCTACATAACAGTAGTGGAGACTTTAAAAGTTGTGACAGAACCTACCGCTCCGACGACTACAACGACTCTCGAAGAGAAATACAGGGTCGTCGCTCCAGAATCAATGCAGGAAACTTTTATGTCCGATTCGGAAGACGACGGAGGTATTTTTCTTTGTCTTTTAATATCCAGTTTTGAAACATTGTAAACATCGTGCATGAGATCTTCTTTATGATCTTTTCTATCTATTTTGACCCCTTTTTATTCTTCTTTTCAGAAACCATGTTTATGAGTAGATTTTTATTTTGTTTTATTTTTTTAAGTAACACTTTAAGGCATGGTTTAATTAGCATAAAATACACAAGGGGATTGAGGGACACTTTTTAATGGGAGTGAATAATGAATTATGAAGTCCAGTAATGAATAGTTTCATTTTTGTATCATGCAATGGTAATGAAATATAAAAGGGATTTAAACATTAAAAATTCTTTCATTCTAAATATTAATTGATTATCTAAATATTGACAGACATTATTATATTATTTTATTTTTGTAGGGGGGTGGTATTCAGTGGGTTAGATATTTTGTGGTTAATTTTAATATTAGTGCTTTTGTGAGCTTTGACAAAGGGCTTTTTGAAGCTTTAAATCTGTTCAGTTTGGGTAATTGCTTTTGAATGTTTGTATACCTGACAGGCAAAAATTCCAACTACTTGTTTTCTTTTTTTCTTTTATTTAATTTTCCGGACCATAAGAAAATTGTATAGTTAATTTTTTTTTAACAAACAAAAAATATTTGTTTGTTTTGTTAGCTAAATTGAAATTTAGAGGTGAAAACACTTGATCCGTAGTGTTGTCAGTTAGGCTTTCCTTTCGATGAATATTTTATTTAGCCTCATTTTTTATATTTTATGCGTTTAAGTTCAAGTTAAAATTTTAAATTTCAAAATGGTTCTTACTGCTTGTGGTGGGTGGGGTAGCGCTTATTGACGATTGCCATTACAAGACATGTGGTGGATGCCATTGCAGTTCCTTACCAAACTCAGCTGATTTTATGAAACTGATTCTCACCAAAGAACAGCAGGACGACTGTTTTTTGAGGATGAGAATTTTTTTTAAACCAGCTCCTTACTTTCGTTGATCAGGATGTTTTTTAAGTATTTACTTTCTATAAATGAGGCCAGATTTGCTTTACAATTTACAGAGCCAACAACTTCAACATGGCTCTTTGATGGTCTGAACAGGGATTTAAACGGAGTGTCATAGAGTTGGGTTTTTCGTCTATACAGATGACATGAAACAAGATGATCCTTGGGTACATCATCGAAGTATCGTATTTTTATGTATGATGATACAAACATATTGTTAACCTCAGACCGTAACATTCATCAACAACAATTGTACAATCCATTTAGTTGCTCAGCTTCCTCAACGAGCTCCCAAATATTCTCCAGATCCAAGTTCCTAACACTTAGCAAGTTAATTCTTAGCATTTTCTTAGCAGTGTAGCTTCGGATGTCCTCTTGCACTAGAACTTCATCTCGTCCTTGATCATTTTGCAATTTTCGGCAAACATTAAGGACCCTTAATATCAAAGTAAAGTTTGTATTTCTTCCACCATTGGCATTCACGGGCCCAAAAATATGACGAAGAATTTTCTTCTCAAAGATTAAGATGTTATTCTCATCGTCTTCTTTAAAAATTGTCCAAGCCTCATTGTGTAAAGCCTCAACTTCATCATGCTCATCAGGTTTTCATTTGCTTAACCTAGTGCAAAGATCTTATTTGCAGAAGTTGACTTTTTTTGATTTTTGGAGTTCAGCTTGTCGGCAGTGACAAGGGAGCCTAAGTACATAAATTTGCTTACCAACTCAATTCTATAAACACTGAATCACACCTTTATCCTAGTTTTTTAGAGATACAATCCAAGTCATCGGCATAAACCAAAATCTGAATTAAATAGATTTCCTTTGGAATTGTTCTCTCTAAGGACAGATTGAACAGTAGCCAATCCTTCCCCCCCCCTGCAGCTGTACACCTTACATTACATTTTTACATTTACATTTTTTGGGGGGTTGGCAACACAAGTGTGAATTTGAGCCCCCGTTGTGCCGGTGTTCTTCCATCGAAGAAACTCATGTTTAAAGTGAGTTGGGACAAAATTCAGGGTCGCTGAGATCCGATCCCGCCCCTTCCATTGATGAGTGCTGTGTCAATTTCTTTCAATTGCAGCCACCGTTCCCCTCAGGCGTCAGAAAAAGTCCAGAGGCGACGGTGGGGATCAAACCCCAGACTCTGATGCCTTAACCACTCGGCTACTGTGCCCCCCCCCCAATCTGTTTCATTGTCTTACCCATGTGTGGAAGCCCTCGGACTCCCTGAGCAGACAGCTTTAGTTTAACGAGGATTATTAAATCCTTCATCAACACATCAGCTCACCAAGCAGTTTCACACTGATTTAGAATCCACAAATAAATTAATGGATATTGTATATCTTCCTCTCTTCAGAATAATGAGCAAATACATTTGATCTATCGTGGATTTCCCTGGCCGGAATCCACTCTAATACCTTGCCTGTCCTGACTTAAGTCATATTGAATTCGGGGTGATATAGTAGACAAATAAGAACTGAAAATTGGGCTAATCTCCAGCTAAGAGGCATTTCCTGACTGGTAGAAAGTATGGCAAGGTGTCTTAAAGAATGCGTTTTAACTATAATTAATTTTAATAAATATTTGGAGATCGTGAGATGAGGTCTGGTGTGATGTAGGTTTCAGAAAAATATTTTCTTTATCATGCCAACGTTTCGATCTTTATTGAGATCATCTTCAGGGCTCAAAGTGTTTGTTTTCCGTGTAGATATGTCATTCTTGTGAGTCGTGTTGAGAGTGCCCATTAAACATTAAAATTTTGTAAATTTTAATTTAAACAAATATTAAAGAAAGGACAGTATTTACAAGTGGGTGGAATTTTTTACCTGTCATATATGCTTTCTTTTGGATAATTAGGGTATAAATTGCTTAAAATGAGAAAAATAGTTTTGAAAAGTGTTGCATATGTGTTTTTGACAGGATAGGGTTTTCAAGCACTTTACTTTAGCTCAAAAATAGAATCAAAGTTTTTTTTTTTAATTTTGCTTTGTAAATATTACTGCCCCAGTTTTTATAATACACAAATATTAGTTTTTCCACTGAGTTATTGAATAACAAAACAAACAAGACAAACCTTACAAGTGGGTATTAGGGATAATTAGTCTCGTTTTAATCCAGGTGGGGATGATATGATTGCTGTTGCGATGAATGACTATGGCAAACCAACACATGCTCAGCATGTCTACCTTCCCTACTACCAAGGTCAAATGTTATACACTCGTAAGTTTCTATTTCCTGAGCATAATAATATCTTCATTTTTCTATTTAAACCTAAGAATTTTTTGTTTAAGTTTTGTGTAGAAAATTTCAATAAAAAGTTACTTAACTGCATGGTAATGTCTATTTGAATCACTACATCACTTAAAAAAAAGCTTTAATTTGGGCTTTTCTGGTCATTTTGGTCTGTCCTTGCTGGTTTGGTCGGTCAGACATAATTTGGCTTTTTACTATCTTCAGTGGTACCAGGTCGACCAAAAAAAAAAAAAAAAAAAAACAGACCTGATTAAACACAAATCAGTCAAACCTACCACTGAAGATGCGCGAGAAGCTGATGTCTTGGACATACCGAAATCATGATGATAGACCGGTCAAAAAGTTCAGAAAAGACCCAAACTAAAGCCTCAAGATCTCTCACAAAGTATGCTTTATTTTATCTAACCTTAAAATTTTTTTTTTTTGTTTTTTGTTATGAAAAGATAATTTAAGTTAGCAAAATTATTAATATCAAAATAAACCCTCTACGCCATAGGTCTGTGAGTCGCATACGGGATATTTGGTAGCCGGTTTTGGCGCAACTGTTGGTTTTAAACTAGTCATTATGTGTTCCTTAAGCTTCTGCTTTCCATTTCTTGTAACTTTGTCGTTTCTTAAAAATTAGTGAGCCTGTGAGCACCTGTCACTCTTGACAGTTCAAAGTACGAGTCCTCCAATTGCTTTTGTGACCTAGGAGGTGCACATTTTCAATAAAAATTATTTCTTTAATTTATGGAAAGACAAATAAAAAAAGGATTATTGACAGTAATTTTATTTTATTTTTAAATTGATTATGTATACCAGGAACAAAAGTTCCCCTGAGCACTACAGCTTTACAGCTTTCGTACTCCTTCCTGGTTCCTTTTTTGGATATCAAAAGAAGATGTGTGTAAATTAAGCCTCTGGTATGAAGAAACTCATTTTTGAAGGGGCAGCATCTCTGAAGGCCTGACCCTGCCAGACAGATCGATCGTCGTGTCAACTTTGATCAGTGCGGCCCAATGCATTGCATCAGAAAAATCCAGAGGCGATGGTGGGAATTGAACCATTCAACTACCAAGTCCCCATTTGACAGCTTTCACATCATGATTATGCGAATTTGAAACACCGATTTTTCATTTAGTTATGTTATGAATCAATTTTTAGCTTTTAAAATGACAGGATCATCTGGCAAGAATCTACGACTGGTTCATCAAAAACTGCCAATATTTATTTAACATTTCCTTTCCTGTTAAATAAATAATTATGGCACCACCATATGTGAACATTATTTAGTGATTATTGAAAAATTAATAAACACTAAATAATTAAGAAAAGCGTTTCAGAGACACTTAAACCTGTGGCGTTAATTAAGGCAGCGTTAACTTTCCTTACCCTCAACCTTCCTACAACAAATTACATTATAATTTGCACAGACAGCCTCAGTGCAATCCAGTGCTTGTAAAACACATTTACTAACATTAAGAATTATATTGTAGCTGACATAAAATAGACAGTCAACGACTTTTCCACTTTAAAAAAAAGGTCTCTTTCATGTAGATTAAAGGATATACGGGCATCTACGGCAACGAAAAAGTCAACAATCTTGCAAAAAATACAGTTATTCACCCCTAGAATCATAAGGATTCCTTATGCAGACCTTTTTCAAATATTGGAAACAAGAATTCAAATAGAATGGCAAACTGAATACTCTGCCTCGGATGAGGGAATGGCTTACAAAACATTATTTCAACATGTGAAAACAATACCGTGGTTTAACAAACTAGACATGGCAAAAAAAGACATAACCACATCGGTTAAGAACAAACCATGGCATCTGTGCAGCGTATCTTCACAAGATTGGCACAAAACAACACCCAAATTGTGACACATGCGGAGTAAAGGAGGACCTAACACACATAATGTTTCACTGCAGCCAACATTCGTCAGCCAGAAATAAATTCTACCAGGATCTGGAGAAAGAAGGAGTAGAACACCCAGTTACTGAAAGTAGAGCTCTATTCAAGAATCCCATAGTGTATAACTTGTTAATACAATTTTTAAAAGATGTGTCTCTGAAAATATAATATGAACTGTTTAAATTGTATATATTCTTTGTAACATGGCTGTATAATTGCTTGATGTCAAAATAATAATAATAAAAAAAAAAAGATTTAAAAAACCTGTGGCGTTGAGGGTTAACATCGCACACATTGGGTTAATATTGAATTTACTCACAGAGAAATTTTTCCCATTGCCTAAGCCATGTAAATTGTGAACAGTCGTTATTTTTTTTGTTATTATAAAACGTAACGCAGTATTATGTAGATTTGTGCATGAGTGACTTGCTTTTTTTGCCAAAAAAATTGAACATTAATGCAAATTGAATAACATTTTACAGCATTTTTTGGTAAGTACGGACGAGTAAGGATTTTATGGCAGCTTATATTAGTCTTAGAAATAAAAATGTTTCAAATAAATAATCGATTCAAGTGCTAATTAAAAATACTTCTTATCTTTTTTCTATTAAATTCACTCTTGTTCATACCTAAATCAAATGATTAATCTTAGATTTTCACTAGGAATCTTTTTAAATTTTAAATGTTCTCCTCAAATTCATGCCAGACTAGTGAAAAAGTATATGCTTTCATTTTTAATTTATTCTTTTGAAAAACTACATACTACATTACTAATTTGTGTCTAGGTCAATAAGATCAAGTAAATCACCCAGAATTTATTTTGAACATTTTTTTTAAAATATTTTTAGCCATAATTAAACATAATTATGTTTTAAATTTTACTAGCAAGATTCCACTAATGGCAGCTAAATCTCTTAATATTTAAAAGAATCATCTCTTGCACGGCTTTATTTTTATGGCAATTATAATAAACTTGCACTCAGCATATAAATAATTACAATTAGAATTTTTCTTCGTTCGTAATACATTGTGAAAATAAGGTGAAAAAAAGATTTGTTGAAATACTATAAATTGTAGGTGAAGATCCGTTGTTGAGCGACCAGCAGCAGTATCGTTACATGACAGTAGACGACATGAAATCTCTAGGCGACGATTCGGTTAAAATCGACGTTACGAAAGACGAGCACGATTTCTCTCGCGACTCTTTACGTAAGTAGATGTTTATTAACATTTAAAAAAATAAGGCATTTATTAAAAATGTGATTTTGTTCTACAGTCGGCCATCACGGCGATTTGGTGCACAAGAAGGATCAGTACAATCCTGCAAACAGCCAGCCGGACAATGTGGACATTGTTCAGATCCCCGTTCATGCCGGGTAAGCCTCTTTTTTCTTTTTTATTTAATCCCTGTATATACTTTTTAGATTAAACCTTTTAACTCTGTAAGTTTTGTTTAGTTTTCTTTAAAAAAAAATCTATTGTTTTAATTATACTATTACTATACACAAACATTAGTTATTAAGAGACAAAAATTTAAAGACTACGGAAGCATGCTTATTATCTATTTCCATTTGTTTTATTCTAATGAAAATAGTGAATTTTCTCTATTTTCAAAATGGAATTAGATAAACCAACTATTTTTAACTCTTATTTGTTTTTCCCTAAAAAAGTACCATTGATTTATATATTATTAATAAGATCTTTAAACACCATCGCATGTTTGTATAGCACTCTCGAGTCCTGTAAAATTCACTTTATTGGTGAAGGGATTCCAACAGTAGTGTTATATGTACGTCTACTTAATATTTTTTAATATTATTTTTATTGATGTTTAATGTAATAAACAATTCTTTATTTTGATGTGGTCAAATAAAAGTAAGCACGTTTGCCAGTTTTATTTTTTGATTTTTCTTGTTAACAATATTAGAATTTTAGTGATTTAGTTTTGATGTGTTGTTTCCTCCTGTTTTTAATTGTGACGTTGTTTCACAATGTTGATAACATAACATCTTTTGTTTGTATCAAGTCGTTTAGATAAACTAATTAACAAACAATTGAAATTTTGTTAGAACGCCAGACTCATATTTGCTGTGCTAGTGGTTCTGGTCTCTAATCTTGGCATATCTCATGGAATTTTAATTGATTATGATATGAAAAAAAATACTGTAAATGGTTCTGACCCCTCGTTCGCAAGACCCGCAGGTAGTTTGAAGTTAAGCCATCCTTTACGACAGGAATTACTTTACTTTTTACAATTAAAATTAAAAACTGGTAATTATTCTAATAACATGACAACCCTTACGGCTAATTTGGAACATAATTAGATTAAAAAAGCCAAGTATTACAAATATAGCTCAATAACTGTTGAATATTTGAAGAAAAAAAATATATACGGCCATATTTGATGCTTTTCCATGTGTTGTTTTCCTACCTGAAATGAATGTATTTATTAGCGCGAGTGAATATGTGTGGTAGGTTGTGGTGGATTGTACAGTACCGTATAGACCCATCAAACTAGATTAGGATTTTTCTGTGAGTGTTTTAGGTTTTGAATGAATGTATTTATTAGTGTGAGTATTGAATATGTTTGGGTGGGTCATCGCAGAATATCGAGTACTCCACAGACCCAATAAACTAGAGTTAGGTGTTTTTAGAGCGAAAGGGAGTAGGCACGAGTGTATGAAAAGTTATAATCAGTATGATTGTATTTATTAGCGTGAATGAGGGCAAGCCTTCAGCGGAACATCGAGTACCCTAAAACCCGCCTAACTAAGGTTAGGCTAGTTTGACTGCTTTGAAATCAAGTCCCAGAAGTTCCATCAGAAAGATCGCTAGGATTCCTAAGGGGAAAATACGAGATGCTGGCAATAGTTCTGGTAGCTAGCCATCTGGGGGGGGGGTTAAATGATAGGAAGACCACGGGGTTTGAGTCCACCATATTATATCTTTTTATTTCAATTAGTAATAATTTATAATAGACTATTACCATTAAAAGTACAAAAGAACATAATTAAAATTACCAATAAATTAATTATTGAGTGATATTAAAATATTCTTAACTACCTCCCTTGCTAATTTCGTGGTTTGCATGAGCTGCTATTGAACATTGAATCTTGTGTATAAATAAAATAATATATTTTTGTGTAATGGCAGATAAATAAAAAATAGTTGTAAATTTAGTAGTGTAAGTTGAGATCAGAAGTATTCTCACTATCGATAAACTAACTCCTAATTTCTAGCTTATTTACCAAAATGGAAGCCTCAAATTAGACTCATTAACAAAAAAACAAAAAATCGGATTTATGTTGCTAAAAATCACCAGATTAAGAATAGGCCAAAACCCGCATAGCAGCAGAGGTTAAAAAATACAATTGTGTATGTAGTAATATTTTAAAAATTTTATTATTTCTATTTGTAAAGTTGGGGATTATTATTCTTAATTAATAAATTAATAATTAATACCAAGAAATTCAAATTAGAAATAACAGATAAAATAGGGGGCCGAGAGGTTGGGCATCTGGCTCATATTTGCCATGCTATCAGTTCTGGATTCAAATGCCTCCATAGCCCCCGGCTTTTTAATTGAGAATACTATGGAAAAAAATCATAAATTGGTTGTGGTTTGACCTTTTTTCGGAAATTTATTTTTAGATTTGTGTTAGTAGTCACTTGCTTTAAGATATTTTCTATTCTTTTACTGCTGTTTTTTCTGTACCTATGAAATATATGAACTAAAACGCTATGGGGGGAAAAAAAGGGGGGCAAATAAATCCAAAAAATTGGAGCCAAATTGATGCGGGATACTCAAAATAAACTAATTTTAAAGGTTTTTTTAAAGCTTTTGCATGACAATGAAAAGGAAAACTCGCTATGCTTAAATAGAATATTTATAAAAAAAAATTATTATTATTGTGCTACGGTCAGATAATCTCTCTCTATTCACTTGCTTTCTTCTAAGTGATAAGATAGTAGTCTGAATAAGTGCTTCGCTGCTTATTCTTTGGTAGGGGAAGGTGAGGTTCAAAAATTTAAAAAATCAGAGAATATATTCTCAAATATTTATTGGAGCACAATTCTGCTTTTTACTTAAGTACAACCACATCAAAATCATCCAATACCAGCTTCAAATCATCCCTTCGTCCTCCAGGATCTTCTTCCTGTAGCTTCCTGGGTCCTCGGCAGTCGATTCTATTTGACTGGTCGCAATTACTGGTCCTTCCTGGCTCTTCCTCTCACTGAGTCCCAGAAAGAGTGTAGCTGCAGTCTGCCCTTTGTTAGATTATTCGAGCCTCTGAACTAGACTGACTGGTGTGAGCCCCTAAACTGCCTTTTGATTTCAAAATCAATGATCTCTTTTTATACCAGTTTTTCTACCGGAGTAAGGGTGGAAAGGAAAATCAAAAGTCGGGGAAGTTCCCACACCATAAGTGGGCCGGCGAGGACAGGGGTCTCGTACCTGGTTGACACGACCCTGATTTACGAGGTCCGCGTTACTAGTGATAACCTTTCAGCATAAAGTAACTCAACATTAGACATTTATTTGATCGGTTATCCACTTATTGCAACTTTATGTCTCTCAGGTTCGTGGAAACATACTGGCCCCTGTCAGGGTCTGCAGCACCCTTTTTGTGTGATCCTTTAAACTATTTTTTTTTTCTTATTTTAGCAATTACGACTTATTCTAAGACAGGGACCAGTTTACAGTTAGTAGGGTATGTGTTCCTTGTCGTTTGACCATTCAGCTTGAGGAATGTGTTGTTCCACCTGAGGCTAGGACAAGAAAAAAAGCAAACTAATAAGTCCTCTTTCCTTTTGCTAGTTGTGTTCAGGGATTAGCTTGGATTCTTCGTTATAAATCTTTCAATTTAATGACTGCTAACATGAACAAAATTCTTCGATTCAGTCTTTGAGCAAAAGTGTTTTGTAAAGGTTCAACTAATTTTATTTCTGAATTAATACTTCAATTTGCAATTTTTTTAATAATATTCTTGTTAAAAGACCTTAACAATAAACAGGTTTATTTAATAAAAATGAGTAATTCAACCTTGGTGTAAAAATTCATCTCGGACAGCATGGCATGAGTTGAGCACTTGTAAGTAGTATTTCTGCCCTTTTGGGTCCGATTCTTTTCTCCTTCCTCCTGTAAAGTCTTTACAGTTGACTAATGCAATTATAACGGGTGGAGGAAAATTGAATTTATTTATTACTGTGAACAAAAAATTTTCATTTTATTTAATTTGATCAGGTTACGTAGCCTGCATCAGTCGTTACGAAGCCTTGGTCGTGGAAAGAATGCTGGGATGTGCAGAGACAGGTACAGGCTTGCGATGGTGTTCAAAGTTTTCTTTAAAACCAGTTTTTTTTTTTTACTAAATAAACTAAAAATGTGACCAACAGAACATTGATTTTTTTTTTTTTAATACAAGTAACTGCTTGATAAGTTGTATGGATAGTTTTTCTTACCGACTGAAAAATTAATTAATTACAGATTTTATTCTAATAACCTTTACAGTTGTTTTAAGTTTAATTTTGTTGTTTTGGGTTCTGTGATCTTTCACGAAAACAGCAAAAGTCAATGGACAAAGTAAGTTTTTGTGATAATACATATTCGTTGCTTGGTAGCAGTTGTGTTTGTAACTTTGTCACGTTTATCACATTTTTTAATTTCCTAGCTTATTATTTTTTTTCAGTTCTGTAGTTTTAGAGTTAATTTACTTGTTATAACAATAAAAAAATCATTTTTAAGTTTCATAATTCATCAAAATCAAAAATATTCATACAGCCGTTGGAATAAATTATGCATGTTTTTAACCGTCTAATGACTAATTTATGTTCAGGCTTGGAAAATTCATTATATCCTCGTGTTTGAAAGGAGCCATGCGTAATTTTAATTGCACAGAATATATGTATGTGTACTGCACCATTTTTAATCATAATTTTTTTTTTTAATTTATTGATTTTAATTTCAAAACAAATTATTGTTTAATTTTGTGTCTGTTTAGTTTTTTTCGTTTTTTTTAATATTTAGTGTGTAGTTGATTTGTAGATCTTTTATTTTATAATTTATTAAAGATTTTCAGTCTCGTTTACTTGCTTGTTGTGAGTCAAAATTTAGTTTTTAGTTAATTGATAGTAAATGTAGAATTTTTTTTGTGTAAATAGTGCCAGTAGTGCCGGGAATAAATATTTTCTAGAATGCGGTCGAAAGAACTGCAAACAAACAGGTATCAAATTCTCTGATAATTTTAATGACAAAGTGGCCGGCCAGTGTTTTTTTATCAAGATGAATAGAAAGAAAAATTCTTTAGTGTTTGCATTTTCTTTTGTAACCTTATCTAAACAGTTTAGTTTCACTTGAGCATTGTAGCAGTTTGTACGAAATGGCACCAAAGTTCAAGGAGTATGTCAAAAATTGATCAATTTTAGCTTAAATTATTGATAATTTTTTAAAAGAGTATTAATCAATTATTGATTTTTTAAAAATATTTTTCGCACATAAAAAAAAGAGAGAATTAAAAACAAATTTTGCACTTTTAGAAACGATTTTTTTATATTTAACAGCTTTCTGGTGAGCTTCTTAGTAGATGCAAGAGGAGGAGCTATGAGAGGATGCAGGAGGTCAGGTGTCAACGTAGTCGTACCTCCTCGGTGTGCTCCCGCACCGCTTCGTCTTACATGTCGCTATTTGAGAAACAGAAACATTGCTCCTCCACTTTCCGAAGCGCAGTCTTTAGCAACACGAGTTTTGGAACTATCGCCTGCAGGCACAAAATTCCTAGGGTAATTTATTTATTTTTTGATTGATTTTGTTTTCAAAGAATTAAATGTATGCTTTTTATTTAGGCCTATAATTATTGAAGTTCCACATTTTGTATCATTGCGAGGGAAAGAAAGGGAGTTGGTCGTTATGAGAAGTGATAACGGTACGACATGGAAAGAACATTGTCTTGAAGAAAGCCAAAATGCTGTACAACACATTTTGAACTCAAGTTTTGAAGGAGGAGATGGTATGTTTTTTATTTTATTTACTTTTTTTTTTTTCAGAAGAATCATGTAATAATTTTTTGTTTTAGATTTTGATGAAGCACATACTCATAGAATAACAAGGATTGTGACTACCGAGTTGCCTCAGTATTTGGCGGTTGTGTCCCGACTGAGGCAAGAAGTCCACGTCATCGGGCCCGAAGGCGGGGTCGTGTCGTCAACCGCCGTTCCGCAAGTCCAGGCGATTTTCCCTCCGAACGCTCTCACCAAGAAAATTCGCGTCGGCCTTCAAGCGCAGCCGATCAGCAGTGAGCTCGTCACCCGGCTCTTGGGGAACCGAGTCGGAATTTCTCCTATCGTCACAGTCGAGCCTAGAAGGAGGAAATTTCACAAGCCGATCACGCTAACTCTACCCGTACCGACAGCGGCGAATAAAGGGATGATTAATCAGTACAACGGTGAAGCTCCGACCCTCCGCTTATTATGCAGCATTACTGGTAAGCCATTAAGATAAAAAATAATCTCAAAAGCCTTAATACAATAAGCTAAGCATGATAAGATAACATTTTTTTATATAAAGGTGTTTTATTTAACCTGGAATAAGTAATAAAATCATTAATTAATAACAAATAACATAAATAATAAATAACAATTTTTTTGTTTTAAAAATTAAAATTAATCAAACTTAATCAACAATAAATCATTCAAATAAAAAATGTAAAAAAGTTTAACAAATTCCTCATTTACATGGTCCATGGTGGCCGGTCAAGAAGGGAAAGGACTATACTTACAAGCCTACACATAAGTCGTACTAGGCTTACGCATGTGCACTTTCTGGCAGGAAAAAATCCTTGCCCCATGTACCAAGGCAATAAGATCAGATTCAACTTTAAACTTCAAGTTACCTGGTTGATTTTCGACTAGTTACTGCCCTGTGAAGACTTTTCTTGGTTCACTTCACACCAGGCAACTTGTGGAATCAACTTCTCTTCCCAACGGGAGTTAAGTGCGATGTTAAAACCCGAGGAAGCATGAGTACTTATCGTGCTTGTTCTTCTGCTTGTTTGGCTCCATGAAGCTCCATGATGTTGAAATTGGGATAACATTTGTTGTCATTTATCTCCAAGCTTCACTTTTTTTAATTTTCTCACAATATTTATTACACCTCCGGTATTGCTGGGTTAACTGAATATCTTCAATAAACTGTTCCATATTTGAAACCAATGGTAAATCTTGGTGAATTCAGTTGGCTCAACTAGGCTGGTGTGAAGAGGTAATGTCTTTTGAGTTGTCAATCCGTGGAGATGAGAAAGTTGGCTACATTTATGTCTGCTCACCCTGTCTCCTAGGCAGACAAGTTGTGCGTTTGAAGGGGTTCGAGTAATTTCAAAACATTTGCTTCCTCACTCATTCAACTAGTTGAATCAACTAACCACCTCGAGTAAAAGATGCATGTGTTGTCTACCAGCTTTTCACAAACTTTGCGAGTAGATTCTGCATTCGAAAAGGAACAAAAAAGTCCTAAATAACTATGGTCCGAATCTCAACAGTTTGGGAGTTAGTTCACTTTTTCTGATTTTTTAAAATTTCACGACCTTGCTTCAAATAAACAATGATAACGCCAAAACTAAAAGGTTTTGGACAAATCCGTTCATACCATTGAAAACTAGTTATCTTATTTCCAATAAGATTTGATCAATATTAAACTTGTAAACATTCGTGAAATACCCTTTTTAGTAGCGAGAACTTTGAAAAATAATTTTTTTCTTTTAGTTGAAAAACTTACTATGGTGATTCTAAACTACTATTTCCAAACCTAGAGGCCAGCAAATTTCAGCAATCATACTCCATTTAGTATCCTCTTTATTGGTGCAATAGCTTTTTTATTTACTTTTTTTTAAAACAAAGAAATTTAAGGAAAAGAAAAAACCATGGTTGAAGGATTGGTAAGGATTAATAACAAGGATTGTTGAAGGATTAATAACAATAAAAAAATAAAAAAAAATAAAATTTTGAATGAATTTATTAAATGTTTTTTAATTTTGATTCAAAATACTCTCCACCCTCTGCATTGCATTTTCGACACACTGCCATTGCATTAAACCCGCAAAACCTGTACATAAGATGAATATCAGCTTATTCTTCATTAGAAAAAGTGGCCACAGTGTTAACAAGATATCACATAGATAAGTAAAAACCTTGTGAATCTTGAAATTCTTTTATTTTGGAGAATAATAATACAATGATTCTTTAATCAAAGATTGCAGTCGTGTTGGTAATGAGTAAACACTTGCACTATTTCGGTTTCAAACCCAAATTTTAAAAACGTTTAATAAATTCATTCAAAATTACCTTAAGTTTTGTTTTTCAAATTTTCCACCTTACCAATCCCTCAGCCACGGTTTTTTTCCTTTCCTCCATCAATTTCTTCATCTTTGAAAAAAGAAATTACACCACTAAAAAGGAGTACGTTTTCTGAAATTTGCTGGTCTCTAGGTTTGGAAATAGTAGTTTAGAAACACCATAACAAGTTTTTCAACTTAAAAAAAAAATTCAAAGTTCTCACTACTAAACCACTTATTTCACGAACATTTACAAGTTTAGTATTGATCAAATCTTATTGGAGATTTTATGTAGTTTTGAATGGTATCATCGGATTTGTCCAAATCCTTTTAGTTTTGGAGTTATCATTCTTTATTTGAAGCAAGGTCGTGAAATCTTAAAAAATCAGAAAAAGTGGAATAACTCCAAAACTGCTGAGATTCGGACTGTAGTTAATTAGGACTTTTTGGTTCCATTTTAAATGTAGAATCTACTGGCAAAGTTTGTAGCACCGTAACATAAGCCGAACACCCTGTATGTTATCTTCTTTTATTAACAATTTGACAACCTGAGGTGACAATGAGAGGTTAGCAAGTTAAGAAAACAGAAGAAAAAAAAAACAAAAAAAACACGAGATCAGTGAGAAAAAAAAATAGCAGAATTGTTGCATGTATGCAGAGGGTGTTTGTTGCCCATAATATACATACATACATTAACAAAAACTCTCAATCAGTTATAATTATCATTAATAGAGAAACAAATAAAATGAAATATACTGTATGAAATTTGAATGTTCAACAGTTAATTATTATTGTTAATATTACTATTTTTCAACCATTTTTTTAATATATCACACAATGTTTTATCTGTGACGCCCTCTCATCAGAATTGCTCGCCACGCTTGGACTTACAGAATCGAGCTGGTCCAACACATTAATTATTAATGTATTATAATCATGTTTTCATTTCCGTATTTTAATTATTATTATCTTCTCTTTTTTATCTTTCTATTTTGTTAGCTTTTATTACTACTGTTTCTTTGATTTTTTCTTTTTTCTTCTCTATTGTTTTATTTTTTTTTAATTTATTCATTTTTTTTTAATTTCAGTATTTTATAGTATTTTCATAGATATTTTGAGTATATTTTGAGTTTGTATTCTACATAAATAAATATTATTATTCATTCATTCAGTGTTTTATGTTATGATATAAAATGCATGTTATTCATGTGAGTTTTTGTTTTATTTAAAGGAGGCAACGCGAAGGCTCAATGGGAAGATGTTACTGGATCAACACCGCTTACATTCGTCAAAGATTGCGTATCATTTACGACCACAGTTTCAGCGAGGTTTTGGTTGATGGACTGTAGAAATGTAAGCAACGCCACAAACATGGCCTCTCAGCTTTACAACGAAGCGAGCCACGTTCCTTTTATGGCCAAGTAAGTCCAAGCAATTTTTTCTTTCATTCAATTGGTTTTTCTTTTCTTTTTTTAATTATTTTATCACCCAGGTTTGTCGTTTATGCTAAACGAGTCGACCCGCTTGTTGCTAGGCTGAGGATTTTCGTAATGACAGATGACAGGGAGGAAAAAACTCTCGAACACCAGGAAAACTTTACAGAAGTCGCAAAAAGTCGTGATGTGGAGGTAAAAAGTTATTTATTTTATTATTTTTTAATTAATTTATTTTTTATAGCACAGCTTTTCTTGTATAAGTCTTAGTTGGAGTCTAAAGCCTGCTTTCAAAAAAAGTAGCATTTACGAAAGGGCAATAAAAAAATTTAACAGCTGTGTCAAAACAATATTGAACCCTTCCTAAATCATTTTTGACTTTTAAAAAAATAAATAAGTAAATTAAATAAAATTATAAATATTTTTTTATAGGGACATTTTATATATTTCTACTGTTTATGTCCATTCTAGAGGGGTGAATTCCTCTGGGGGCTGAGAGCAGTGTTCATGACCACTATGGAAAGGTTCCATTATAGGATTAAAATGTATAGAAATCTATATTTTTTTACCGTAAAATGCAAAACTTGTCATTAAAGGAGGTAGCTACTGTAGATGAGTGCCCGTTCATTGAAATTTTTGTTTCCGGAATATCTGCACTTTTATTTATCTTTGAGGAAGCAGCAGCTTGTTTAGCTGTCGTATATCAGTACTGGTCTTAAATATAAGTAAGCAAATTTTTGGTACATTATTGGCGACAGCTTGGCATAGGTTTATTTGTACGAGAGTTCCAAATCAGACTTATTCAAGTATACAGGTATGAGTTTTCGGTTGCTGGTGGGTCGTGAAATTAGAGATCTGATTCTTGAGGAGTTCCTGCTTTTATATTTCTTCACCTGACTTACTACCATTTGTACACATATAAAGTCATATCTTCCAAGAAGGACTTTAGTAATTTATCTATATGTTTGCTTCCACCGAGCATTTTAAATTTTTTATTATACTTTTCAAACCCGAATAACATCTTTAGCTGTTGAGGACCAGTCGAGTTTTTTTCTCCAAGTTCGTTTTTATGTATGAAAGAATGGCAGTAGGCTGATCAACAAATTTTATGCTATAAATCTAGCCTATTTCCCCAGTTTATGAATCATTATCTATGAAATTGTCCATGTTACTGGAAAATAACCAAATCATTATGGGACATTAACCATTTGCTTTTGCTGTTAGTTGTTTTAATTGTACTATTTTTCTTTCTACCAAAGCTGAAAGAATTTAAATCTGTTTTCTTCCAAGTTAAAGGAATTTTCAGACTATCAGTGATTTCCCTATCAGTAAGGTTGCTATCGTCAATAACAATGGTGAATACCCACTGTAAATGTGTTGAAAAAGCATCATGTTCTCTGTCAGTTTTGAATCACCAGGTTCCTTCCTGGAGGCTTGCGATTACTGAATTTCTAAAGCTTGGTTTCCATTGTACGAAAAAATCACTCGCGAAACACCATCTCAGGTTAACCATTTCCACAAGGCGAAACATTTTTCTGTATGTTTGGCAAAAGAAAATGAGCCATCAGTTTGCAAAAGACAAACATGCCAGCAACAAGCCGTTTATAACTTCCTGTTGCATCAGAGTTTGCTATCATGGCTATAATTTTTGTCTTTGTCCCATTTTGATGTTCATTTCCTTCCACGCATCCTCTCTCATGTTCTTGTTATGATGAGTTTTATGTTTAGCATCCTAGTCGAATGCAGTCCTGGTTCTTTCTCAGACTCGAGACAAATGTGTTTACTCAGAGAGAAACAAACTGACAGCCAGTTGACTCATCACGAAACATCCTTGCGCCAAAGGTTTGCTGTCCTGGCTAGATATCCGTGAGACAAGTTTTGCGAAAGGGTTATTTTTGTGCACCCAGCTTAAGAATATGCCTTGGGTGGATGACTAAATATTCTTGACATTTTTATTTTTGCTGAACTTCCAGTAACTTTAAACTTGTTACTGATGGTTTAGTTGTTTTAAATTGGCTGAGTAGCCATCTTCTTACAAAATTTTTCCTTTGAGCCCTACGTTTATTGATTCTGTACGTCTTAGCCTTTATCTTAAGAAGATTATATATGTTTATTTATTAAAAATAAAACACTTTCATCGTTGTAAATATTTTAACATTATCTGTTATATGTGTGGTGAATAGTGACCATTAATCGATAATTATTCAGAAATTGTGAGATGTGGTCTGGTGTGATAATAAAGATCGAAACATTGGCACAATAAAGAAAATGTTTTTCTGAAACCTACATCACACCAGACCGCATCTCACGATTTCTGAATAATTATTATCTGTTATAGTTTAAAAACACCCTCGCTGGACATCCTTGTTTTAATTTTTGTTAAGTATTTAGACGCAGGTGTATTAAATAGTGATAATTTTCAGGTTCTCGAAGGGAAAAACATTTATCTCGAGTTTGCCGGGAACTTGATCCCTGTGACAAAATCTGGTGAGCAGTTGAGCGTGAATTTCGCTGCTTTCAGAGAAAACCGGCTTCCGTTCACTGTCCGTTTGAGAGATGTCGACGACAAACCAGTCGCCAGACTTCTATTTATGTCTCAACCCAAGGTTTTATCGAATAATTAAACTAAATAGTATCGTTCGTTAATACGACTGTTTTATTCTTAGCTCGCACGAGGAGAACCGTTGCAGTCCGCAGTTTGCACCTTAAACATCGCCCTTCCAGAAAATATTGAAAAAGACGGAACACCGTACGGAAGTGATCTCTATCTTAGCGATAGGTCGTATTCTCTTCCGAGAAATGCTACACCTGGTAATCACATATCAGTATTTGCTTTGCTATGTTGATGTTAGTTGCTATGTTGTGCTTTACTGTTTGAAAAATTTGCTGGTCTATTCATTACTTAAGTGTATTTTTCTTTAGCCTCATTTTTTTATAGTTATACTTTTTTACTGTAAACAATCATTAATATTTTACAAGCTTTATTGGATTAAACAGTTTAATAGTTTGCTCTACAATTAAAACTAAAATAGTAAAAATTCATATGAAGTTTTTTCATTGTAGCAGCAGTACTTTTACAAGCTTCTAGGAAAGCACGCACCATTAATGTTATTAGAATGGTTTTAGCCGAAACGGCGTTATCACCCTAGATGATGGACTGGGGGGGGTTTGACGATGGCACTATCTTCCAAGACCTTGAGTGTAACTTTGCCAGTAGATTCTACATTCAAAATGGAACCAAAAAGTCCTAATTAATTATGATCCGAATCTCAGTGGAAATGGAAAAACTAACAAAAAATTGTAATTTGTCAGGGACTCACATTTGTTATAGGGATTATACGTTGAAAGTTGTTGCAAATACTATTACCTAAAAAAAATTTTTCGCACTTTCTCTGGGACACCCTGTATAATATGAAAGATAGAAAACGATTGTATGTTAAATAATTTTTTGAGTGTAATATTGCCTTTTTTTTCGTTTTTTTAAAGAAATGGTGAGTGAATAGGAAAATCTTAGGCAATAAGTTATAGTTTGCTATGCTAAATAATATTTTTAAAAAAAATTGTGTTATTGCGCATGCGGCATGGAAAAGTAGCATATCGATATTAAAATCATGGTAATGCAAATAATGTAAATATTTGGTACTAGCTGTAAAATTTGTCCTATGCTTTGTTCGATGTGTTTACTGTATGATATTTTAGAGAAGCCAGTTTGTTGTATAGTAACTGTGTTTTGTTAAGGAGGATGAATAATTTATTTGAAAAACTGTTTCTTCGGTTGTTTTCTTGATGAGTGAGTTGCCTGAATTTCTTGTGTCACTATTTTTTTACTCTATTGAAGTTCAAAAGCCACGCGATCCCAAAACAATGTGGCTGTCGTGTATATACAAGGAGAAAAAAAATCAGCGTTTGAATTTTTCAGAAACGATGGTAAGAGGCAACATGGTCTTATCAGACCTATGCCAGGTTCTCGGACACGATTGGGAACCTCTAGCCCTCAAATTAGGAATAAGCGATCAAGATATCGACATAATAAAACAAGAAGTTCACACTTCGCCTGAAAGGACGAGTTTAGCCATCAAACTGTGGAGGACCAACTTAGGACCGCAAGCAACAGGTATTCGCAACATTTTATAAAATAGATTTAAAAAATATAATCGCAAAACCTACAGGTAATAAGCTGGAAAAAGCCCTGCGAGATATCGGACGTGAAGATGTTATTGAAAAATGCGTACGGGACATGGAAGTAGTTACGGACGATATTGAGAAGGCTGTAGCGAACGTGACGCTGGATCAATCTGGATTTGACACAACTGGCAAGGACAGCTTGTTGCTCGATAGCTTCCATCAAAATCAGGTAATAATTTATCTTAATTATCTCTTAAAATTAAATTTTTTCAACGGTGTAACTTGAATTTCTGAATTCTTGGTATGCAGAATAGACCTGTAATTTTGTCGTTACAATCATAGCGAGTATAGGCAGACTAGGATTTTATTTTGTGTGTATTTTACAGTTTTTCCATTAAATTTCATTTCTCTTTTACACATTCGAGATGAATGTAAAAAAAAAAAAAAACAGTCACCTCTGTCTTGAATGCATAAGAGGCTTTTGGGCATAATGGGCTGTCATATTAGGTCTACTGGGTCTACTGATGATGGCAAAATGCCGCCTGATGAACCAAAACAGCAAGGATAGGCCAGGATGATTGCAAACAACCATACTACAAATCATTTTACTAGATCCATCTACTCTTGTACAGTTCCGTTCCTTATTGAAGATGGCGTGGAATTGAAACATGTTAAAGTGAAAAATAAACCAATTAGAAAAGGTGGATGTAGTAAAGTGATCAATCAGGTCGGCATGTGTTCATTGATTTGAGACGAAAGAAATGATGAATGATGATGGAGTGAGTGCAGTGTTCAATCCTTTTTTAAAAAAGATAGTTCCTACTCACAGTAAGTTGTTTTCGAACGATCCGGATTTCGAGCCCTTAGCTCATCATCAGGTTGAAGGTTTTCTACAACCACGTCTCTTGACATGAATTGCAAAAGTGAACCCGCCGATACCCCCCCCCCCCCGACAATGCGACGTTCCAATGAGAAGCTGGTTTTTTAATGGCACTGAATTTTTTTTTTTAATTTTATTTTAATGGCTTTATGTTCTTTGCATATTAGCCAATGACAATGTTATTATGCGTATTCGTTTTGGGGGGGAAGGGTATCGTGAAAAAAAGGCCAGAGGCAACAGCGGGAATTGAACCCACAACCGTGGGGTCTAAAAACGAGGAGAGTCTGTCACACTAACCACTCGGCTACCGCGGCCCCCCTGGCACTGAATTTGAACGTGCGAAAAGCTGGAATTATAACACAACAAGTAAATATTATAATGGTAAATACTGTAAGAAATTAATTATAAATTAGTGATTAAAGATAAAAGATAAAAAATTAGAATAATACCTTAATATTGTTAAATTATTATACAAATAATAACTATTAAAATAATTAAGATAATTATTTGGATGTTTAATATTATTTATGTACATATTTAAAATTGGAGGTAGATCAAAATCTATTATATTATTAATGCATTTATCTCCATGTTCAATTTTGCATTTTTTAATTTCAAATTTCTCAAACCAATCCAGTTCTCTCCCTTTGTTGAAACTATGTAACACTTTTGTATTTAAATTTGAATTGAAATTATGTTTTGTTTCTTTTAGACGGTCTTTAAATTCTGAAAATTTGTTCGATTTAGGCAAGTGTTCTTTTACTCTCGTTTTTATTTCTCTACCGCTTTGTCCTTTATATTTAATATCACAATCATTACAATTAAGTTGGTAAACCCCGCTTATTGTCAAGTTGTCTTGTCTTTAATTTTTGAGAGGATATTTTTAAGTGAACCTGTACGTCTAAAAGCTATTCTAAAACCTTCTTGTTTAATTTAATTAATTTGTTCTTTGATTTGAAAAGATTTTTTTTCAAAATTATCCAAGAATATTTCAGCACAAAGTGGGGATAATGGAGACCCCATTGGTAACCCTTTCATTTCGTAAAATTATTATTGAATTTACAATAATTAGATAGTAGGCATATATTTAAGAGATCTATTATATCATTTTTTTACAAATTCGTTAATAGAATTCTCGGTAAGTTTTTGCTTTATGAGTTTAGTACATTCTTCAATGGGGATAGTTTTGAATAAATTAGTAATGCCAAATGACACTAAAACAGTTGTTGGATATATTGATGTTATTTAATTCTTTTATCAATTCTAAAGAATTGTTAATACCAAAGGTTTGAAATTGGTGTGATTTTTAATTATTTTGTTAATTGTACTTGCAAGTTTATGGCACGGGGAATTATAAAAGGTCTTATAGGTTTGTTTTCCTTGTGAATTTTGTCTGTACCGTATAAAATTGGGGGTTTTGGGTTACTAATTTATTCACAAATATCCCTGTTGAAGAATGTACTAAACTCATAAAGCAAAAACTTATCGAGAGAATGGTTTGAGAAATTTAAAATTAAAAAATGTAAAATTGAACAGGAGATAAATGCATTAATCTCTAAAAAAATAATAGATTTTGATCTACCTCCCATTTTAAATATGTATATAAATAATATTAAACGTCCAAATAATTAAAATAATTATTTTAATTGTTATTATTTTTATAATAATTTAATAATATTAAGGTATTATTCTAATTTTTTAATCTTTTATCTTTAATCACTAATTTATAATATATTTATTATATCAATATTTACCATTATAATATTTACTTGTGTTATAATTACTGCTTTTCGCACGTTCAAATTGAGCCATTAAAAAAACCAGCTTCTCATTGGAACGTTGGTGGGGTATCAGCGGGTTCACTTTTGCAATTCATGTTGAACTAAGGGCTCAAAATCCGGAACGTTGGAACAACTTACTGTGTGTAGGAACTATCTTTTTTTTTTTTAAAAGGATTGAATAATTACTATTATTTAAAAATCATTGGAAATTAATGGAATGATCAATGCTCGATTACTTTTGCTGGGTCTGTCTACTCTCATACGGTTCAGTTCCTCACTGAAGATGATATGAAATTGAAATATGTTTGAATGAAATGTAAACCAATGAGACATAGTACAGACCTGGTAAATGACCAATCAATAATCGCAGATGAATAACTTGCTGGTTCTGTCTACTCTCATACGGTTCAGTTCCTCACTGAAGATGATGTGAAATTGAAATATGTTTGAATGAAATGTAAACCAATGAGACATAATATAGACCTGGTAAATGACTGATCAATAATCGCAGATAACTATTAGCAGTCCAAACCTCCTCAAATGTTTTTTTTTTTTTTTTTTTTGATGCTAAATATATTATTTACAATTCTAACTAGATTGGTTGTTTGTTTCAAGGCATTCTTGTTTCAACTTTAGTTATTTTTTTAAGGAATCTGGATATTTGGAGGAGATGAGCAATTCGAGCACATTAGGAAACATCAATTCAGAGCCTTTTGACAAATACGCCGGAGAGGAGAAACAGATAACGGCCAATTTTATCGCCAACGAGGTCCAAATGGCTAGCATGTTGGACAACGCATCCAACGGTATGTACCATTACCACTCAAGTTTTGGCCGATTGTCTCAATTCGCCGTATTTCAGGATGGGCTTCAAAACCGAAAGAAACTGAAGTCATTAGAAGAGAGTGGAAGGAAGAAAACATGTGGCAGTCCCCTTCTCTTGACGGTATACACGACGGTAAGTAGATTTTTAATCAATCTGAACAAATAATTATTCAGTTCTTTCTCGACGAGGAAAATAAAACAAAAGAAAAAATGGTAATTATTCTATAGATTTTATGTTTTATTGGAAAGAAAAAATGCAATTTAGATTTTTTTTAGCGTTTGAGCTTGCTGAGCTTTGCTAGCTTGCAAGTGAATTCGTTTAAATTCTTTAAAAAAAAAAAAAAAAAAATCAGGGTGTCTACTGGCTGTAAAAATGCTTAACTGAAGATTGTAAAAACTTCAAACTTTCATAGAACATAAGCTAGCTTTCAACAGCTTATGACAATGTTATTTGTTATATGTCAGCCGTTTAAGCATGTGCTTTAATTTTTATTTGTATTCAATATAAAAGCTAATATTGCTGCATTAGGGACAAGAATGGAACTTCAGTTTTGTAAAAATGAAGAATAATCTGCCTACTCGTTTCTCCAAATCACCATAAAGAAAAGCAAATGTCACCTCAATTAACCAGTAGACACCTAAAACGAAAACATAAACCGAAGAAAGAAAAAAAAAGCATTCATAGAAAAATGTATTAGTTGCCCCAATGTTTACAAAAAAAATGAACAAAAATGAAAGAACGTGTGCCTTTGAACAGGATGGGTCGACTCCGTTGACCAAAAGTCTGTAGATGATGTAGTTGAAAATGGAGATTGGAAGCCCGACAATAGTATGTGGCAGTCACCTTCACTTGATGGTGTCCATGACGGTAATTATTCGAACGCTCAATGATTTTCGCTTGCATCTGATTCTTCAGTTTCATAAAAACGCAACCCCCCTCTCCTGTAATATGATGCCTGATGACCCCTTTTTTTAAATAGAATATCCTAGCATCAGTGTTGCTTATTTAGTGTTTTATTTCAAAGCTATTTTATTATTACTTCTCTTTCATTTTACTTTTTTAATCAAAAACTTGTAAATTATTAAACAATGGTTATCTTTATTTTTAATTTTTTTATTATTAGCTGATTTTAATGCTAGATCTTTCTCTTTTTATAACATTTTTTATTATAAACAATACCATAAATTATTAATATGAAAAATTATATGCATTTTCAACATTGTTAAAATTGAGGATATTTGCCTGTTGATAAAGTAGAGATATTTTAGGTCATTGTTGAAAAAATTGGGATGAATTTGATTTTTTTTATTGTCTATATATTTTTTCTAAATTTAGGAAAACCAAACTTCTACTTTATACAATTTTTTCTTTCAGCTTCAGGTTTATATTATCTTGAAAAAAAATGTATACCTAAGAAACGGTGATCTTCATTCTGCTACATTTCTTCATTTATCTTTGCCTTGACATGGATTACACAAATTTTCAAACTTACAATTTTTTTTTCCCATTTGCGAAATGTCTTACAAATTAAACCAAAGCTATAAAATTATATTTTTTCTCGCTTAATTAAACAATTTTGCGAACTACTGCATGTTTTGATGTTTTATAATCGAAGAAAGTGCCCCCCTGTGTAGATTATTCATTTCACGAAAGTATCTCAGTACGACTAAATGTTTAACGAACCGTCATTTTTTTCAACCACTACCTTTAACTTTTTAGTTTTAAGCGTTGAGTGTTTCCCCTCCAAAAACAAAATGACAAGTTTCCTCGGCAAATCAGTCCAAGAGTAAATTCTCACAACATATCGTTTGGGTTTATTTTAATGTGACAAAGATTAAAAAATGTAGGGTTTTAATTTGCTATCAGTGATGACACTTTGCACTTATCACTAAGCAATGTGTATGCACATAACTAATTTTATGTAAGGTTCCAAAAATACAGTGAGAGAGATATGTCCATAAATATTGTAACGCTTGTCCGACTTAATATAACAAACAATTACAGCAAGTCAACTACTAATTCTGGAATGAACTTTTCCTCAATCGTAATATGACTTATTCCAAATGATGCTCGCCAATACCAGCTTCTATATCATCCAGCATCTTCCAGGATTGTCGCTTACTACCCTACTGAGTCCTTTACTTAACTGTGATGAGTCATCGAGTTGAGTTTTTCCTCGAGTTGACCGACTTTGCTTTGCAAATCATCCCCTTTTATATCAGTTTCCCAATCGGAGTACTCAATAAAATAAATAAGCCTTTTTTATTGGTTTATAATATGTACATAATTGAAACAGAGAAAAAAATTATTGATTTTCTTTTAGTTTTTTCTTCTTCTTTTTTCCTTCTCTTTCTTTCTCTTCTACCTCTTCTTCTTCTTTCATGCCACAGTCATTTATAAACCAGCCCTATTTAGAGCCTTTTCCCTCCAAGCTGTCTTATCTCTTGTGAGTATTCACCACGAACCTCCAGCAAACTCCTAAAAATTGTCTTCCCATCGTTTCTGAGGTCTTCCTCTTCTCCTAGTGGATAAGTGTGGTGTCCAATTGGTTGCCTTTTTGGACCCATCTGGAGAACGAATCACGTGACCTACCCGATTCCACTTCATTAGTCTAATTTTCGCAGTTACATCTTTTGCATTTATTTTCTTTCTGATATTATCGTTTCTCCATCGGTCCTTCCTTTTTATATTTAACATGCTTCGCTCCATTTTCTTTGAGTGACAGACATCTTATCCATAGTATGTTTTGTTAGAGGCCAGGTTTGAGCACCATACGTTAAGGTTGGCATAACGCAAGTGCCTAGTATTCTTCCTTTTTTGTATTCGTTTTTTAATATGTATTTCAGGCTCCAATACTTTTTCCATGGAGTACTCAATAACTCACAATAATTGCATTTCTGTTGTGCAACCTCTTGATCCATGTTGATGGTCATGAGGCGAAGAGTATGCAATGCCTATCTGGTTACCTTGGCCCAAAATTTAGTGTCCTGGACTGCTGGATGAACTGTGTATGTGACAACCTTCCCACACTAAATAACTCAGATTTTTTTTTCTCTGTTAGTTTGGCTGAGTGGTTAGGGTGTCCAACTCGAATTTGCCACACTAGAGGTCTTGGGTTCGAATCACAATGCAGCATTACTTTTGAATTGAAAATGGTTTGAAAGAAGTATTGTACAGTGGTTTCTATGTAGTTGAACATTAAGCCCTACATTTTTCAATTAATTAATCTTTATGTAAAGTATAGGTTGAGATAAAAAAAGTCAGTGTTCCGAGCGGGATTTGAACCGACGACCTTCAGCTCAATACGCTGCTCTACCTCTTGACTTATCTTGACTTCGATCGCCCACTCGTGACACTGACTTTTTTTATCTTATTAATTGTTATTTAGTCAATTGGATCACGAAATCTTATGGATTAAGCCATACTGAATAACGGGTATTACTTTACTTTATAAAAAATACCTGTTTCCTCCAAAAATTTGATCGTGGGATCAAAAGATTCACCGTACTCGAGTACAATTATCATTTCAGTAGCTCTCCTACATGTTCTTTATATGGATTCAAGGAGTGACACCCTTTAATACGATCAGTGGCCATGAAGCGTAACGTTTCTACGAATAAGAAATTTTTGCCATTTAGGAGGGGAGAAATTGAAATACAATGCCGCACTAAATGTGTTAATTACGACACATTTGACAGATTCAGCATGCCTGCCACACACGCAAGCTTTATCCCAAAAGTGTCTGTCAGCTATGACAACCATTTGTGAGCCGGATTTGGATCTTTTTCTGTATTTTGCACACTGAGGGCGACCTATTCCATTCTCTTGATCTGAAAGTGCTTGGATGTCTCTGTCCTGAACGCTGCTCTCTTTTCTTTACCATATTCCGTACAGTTTAATTTCAGCAAATCAGATCGGGATAGTCAAATCAGGAGGATAGAACATCCTAGCTTTCGCCACCTCATCCTTTGCCCAATATATCCTGATAAGAACGTTTTTTTCTGAGATGCTCCAATTCAGGATATCTTTCAGACAAAGCGACCGGAGGATCTTCCAAGAATCAATCCTTTAGATCCCATATCACAAGACATGTTTTGTATCATGACCTCAATTATTATGAATTAAGTAAAGGTCGCTGTTTCAAATCCCGCTCGTGACACTAACTTTTTCATCTCAACCAAGACTTTAGATAAAAAGTATAATTAATAAAAAAATAAATGATTTCTAAGGATCGAATTCTTCATCTCAAGAACTTAGTTTTAATATCCTAGAATATGAACTTCCAGAATGACCAAATTATACACACAAAAAATATATGACTAGGAAATTTAGATTGAATTATTATTTTAACGTGGATTTGTTTTTGGACTGGATACACAGATTTTTTGTGTGACCATTTTTCCAATGTCGATTTTGGGGGAGTGTAAGTAATTCCTTACAAGTACTGGAGGGCTTAAAGTTCAGCTACCCCATCAGCTGTTAGGTGAAGGGTCAAACCACTTCACAATACTTATTTCATACCATTCCAAATAAAAACTAAGTGCTGGGATTTAACCTAGCATCAGACATCCTAACCACTCAGCCACCATGGTCGATTTTGAGGAATGTTTAATTGGTTAGGGTTCGGGACAATTTAGGTTAGATAAGATTAGGGCAGTTCATTCAAGTTAAAGTTTAGATAAATAAAAAGGCTGTTTTTAAAAATATTTTTTAATAGTTTTAATTGTTCTTAGCTGACCAAAGTCACGATAGCTCAAGTGGTTAGAGCAGTGGTGTATTGAGTCAAAGGTCGTGGGTTCGAGTCCTGCTTGTGGCACTCTTTTCATCTCATCCTCTCTTTACATGAAAAATTACAACTCACTTTTATATTTTTAATGAACTATGGGATATACTAAATGTGAGAAAATATGAATGATCTTTATAACCAAAGTATCTATTATCAAATTAAATCATGATTGTTTTCTATCATATGAACACTAATAATTATTAAATAAATGTATAGTATTTGCAAAGTTGTGCTTTTGGGAAAGTTGATCACTTTGTTTTTGGAGCAAATAACAAAACTGATATCCTTGTTTTGGCCTGTTAGACATTTCACTAACATTTTTTAACATGTCCGACGTTCGTTTTTGTACAAATAAGGAGGCCCATTAAGCAGTGACAGTGAGGAGGGTGTCGTGGAGGAAGGGAATAACACGACTAGAAGGAAGAACCGGAGGACGCTTGGGAGCTCGAGCGGTTCCGACATTGCACTGCATGAAGGCAATGACCTTTCAGATTCGGATCCTGGTGAGCCTCCGAAAGTTACCCAGTAGGTGACAGACTAACATTATTTTAACTAACAAGGTTTGCATTCACACGCCGTATCAAGCGAAATCTACTAACACGGAAAATTTATACTAACCCTGGGGGCAAATGGGAAAATTTATTTTAACCATGTCAGCAAATGTAATTTTGACGAGTTTTGTTGAGCAGATTTTGTTTTTTATATAATATTTTATTTGCCACTTATTGAAAATTTATCTTTTTTTTTTCTCCTGCAAATAGATTTCACATGGAAAAAAACATGGTATTTTAAAACTATAAGTTTGAACTTATTTTCGTTTTTTTCTCTACTGATGGAGATTATTTCTTCATTTATCTCTGTAGATCTTTTTTCCCTGGCTTAAATATTTTTGTTAACAAAGACCAATTTGCTTAATTTTTTCCTGTCAGTGTGGTAGTCGTAAAACAAATATTTTTGAAAAAAGAAGCAGTTAAGGAAATTATGGTTGCTACTTAGTAGATTAGAAAGTGGTCATTCGAATTTTATAGATTTAGTGAAGATTAAAAGTTAAATTATTAGGTTTTTTGCATGTTTAATGGTCATAATTTGCCAAAATTAAATCTGTTTTGGTAATAAATTCATTTTTCTTTAAAACTGATTTTTTTTTTTTTTTTAAAGGTGAATTGACATTACCAATTTTGCTAAGAGATTCTGTTATGCCCTTAGGTTCTGATTTGATTCAGGAATCGTTGTCGAACATAGGAAGCCAGGCAGACGTACACAGGTAAATACAAATTATTCTAAGTTGTGAAGAATACCCTGGGAATTCGAAGTAATATGCAAGATTGGTTCAAATCATATTTACCTGATTGTTCGCATGTGCCCAAATCGCAGATGCGTTGAGTGATTTCAACCATGGTGTTCCTCAGGGCTCTGTGCTAAGACCAGTTTTATTTTTGATTTATATAAACAACCTCCTGGTAATAGTTGGGCAGACATAGAGATTCAAATGCAAGCAGACATGTGATGGTTTGCACATAATTCCGAAATCAAAATTTGTTTCAGCCCAATCTGCCCTAATCCCCGTATGATTATTATATTTAATTGTTTCAGAGGTGATTCAAATTTGCACCAACTGCTTTAACATCGAACAAATAAGTTTTGGGACTAATTATCGACGAAATATTAAAATGGCATGCCCATATTGATCAGCTCCGGAAAAATATAGTTTGGGCTGAGGCAATTTTTTTTTTTTTTTTTTTGGGGGGGGGACATGTGAAAATGGTTTTCTGTTGGGCTGTTGTAAATAACGCAGGTTTTAATGTTTTCTTTTAATTACCCCTCAATATAACATTACTTGGGAATAATTCAGTCTTACTAAGATGTAAATGTGCGATTTTTGTGTAATTTTGTTGCATGAGTTTAAACTTGGCCAGAAACATTAATGAAGTCCGGGGCGATGGCAGTGTGGGTGAGAGCACCGTTCAGAGATATTTTCAAAAAATTTCGAGAAAAAGACTTGAAGATAAAGAAGGTCGTGATGATTTGGTCAAAAAACAATTGTTGAGTACTTGCTGAGAATCTTTCAGTTAGCAAATCAACCATCGCTGATCTTAAGGCAATTGGAGAGGTGTAAAAGCTCGAAATTTGGGTTCCTCGTGCATTAAACAACCACCAAAAAAATTATGAAGTTTTAGCAAAATTTCTTTGACAAAACAGAAGCGAATCTTTTCTGGATAGAATTGTTACTACCATTTTTAAATTCATAAAATATTTATTGATCAAAAGTTGTTAGAAATTCGTTTATAGAATTTGTTAATAACGAAGACTCGACATTCTATTCAGAGGGTATGTAGAAGTTGCGTTGAGGGAAGTGTATTGGGAGTGATGGAGTGTATTTTAATCAATGCAAAATGTTTCAAATCATTTATTTAATTGTTTTTATTTTTATAAACATAAACCTGCATTATTTTCCGGGCAACCCAATGAATTCTTGGTTCAATCACATATGGTCACGTCGGGAGGTGCATATGCCATGTGAAAGATCGAATAGGCAAAGCACACACAAATTTTTTTAGCAGTCTACAAGGAGAGAATGGAACACACACTTCCATTTTTTTTTTTTTAAATACAATATTTTACCACTACATTACCTTGTAGAATTTGAAGAAACTTTTTTAACAGAGGGGAAATAGAATAGATTGTAAAATTTTAAATTCTAAATTGGGAAACCCAATGCAGTATGTCCTCAAAACCTCTCTAGTGCTAAAAAGATTCTTGTATGAAGGCCCTAAATGGGCTTTATAAACACCAGGAGGCTTAAAAAAGGTGTTTTAATAAAAAAAATTCAAATAAATTAAACAGCCACTAAAGTCTCATCGAATACAATCAGGCACAACTCCATATTCAATTTAACTAAAATTTGTCTATTCCCAAGTCTTGTTTTAAGTTTGTTCTTTAATAAAATTGAGGCAGGACACCCTAAAATAGAAATTCCTCTAGGGTATCTGTAGCTTATAGATATAGAACTTTTATTCTATTTTTGTTGATATAATAAAATTGTATTTTTATAAATTAATTTTTAGTTTAAACATGTTTTTTTATCTATTTTCATCTTGATGTATATAATCTAGTTTGTCTAATTTGCACATTAATTGTTTTTCTCCAGGGTGCTGGCCTCCCCATGATAATCTGCGAACGAAGACGACATAAAACCTAACTAAGCATATTTTCAAGTTGTCAGCTTTTGCCGGCTGCAGATATTTCAAGCCCGGATGTTCTAGATTTTAGATAAAGGTTTGATTTCGTACCGAAGCAGGAAAATTTATATAGTAATGATGTTAGAATTCATGTTTAAATCTAATCTATCATAAGCTAAAGATCAGTTTCGACGCAACAGTTATTACGATTTTATTTGGTACGTTTTGGGCTTGTTTGTTTGCAATTCCTGATAAGACATGACCAATTTGATTGAGATTATTCTAATGTAAATAGAATTGTTTTTTACTTTTTCTTTGTGTGTGTTAACTTTTATTTTCACTGTTGTTATGAAACTGGTTTAGGAATAAAATATTTAGATTTTCTTTTCAGTAAAATTAAATATTTGTACATAACAATGAACAACTAATATTATGATATATCAATCTTAGTAGAAGCTTTAACCATGTTATCCTTGTATATTTTTCATGAAAGGTTTAACTTTATATTATTATTGATATAAAGTGTGATAGTTATTCTTTTGCATTTGCCTAATTCGAAGGGATTTTTTGGAAAAAAAATACTTAAAGACTTTAGTGCTACTGCTGTTTAAAAAGAGGCACGAAGCCCTTTTTCATAATATTAAGTGTTTTTTAAATTAACTTTCTTCAAAAGATCAATATATTTGTTTAATAAAAATTATATATCCAACTATGAAACAATAATAGGATTAATATTGTTTACTATAGTTCAGATTCTATTTATTAATGAATGTTTGTTATATTTTTTGGAAAAGTTTTAACGTACATTATTATTAATCAAATTCATATTTTGAACTATTTTTGTAGAAAAGTCTGTGCAAGAAGCGGGTGAAAAGTTTGTGCAAGACGCGGGTGTGATTGGCGCCAATCTGAAAGTTTTCTCCAAACGCGCGGCGTTCAAATTAGTCGGTCCAAATCGGTTTTTTCGAATTTCAATGTCTTCCTTTCTATTCGTAGGGCTTTTCGTTTTGGGAGTCGCTGCCTGTTTGGAAAATTTTAAACAAATTCGGATTCGCCAAGGTTTGTTTTTTTTTTAAATTTGTTTTTCAAGAATTTATTTTGTCTAAATGGTAAAGGGTCGAGTTTGCACAGCCTTCAAATTATTTTTTAATCCGACCTGCTGTGCTTCCTTGAGGTGATATTTCTTTTCAAATTTGTTAACAAAAGTTTTATATTTTCTAATAGAAGAGAATAATATTGTTGTTAAAAGTCATAGAAAATATTACACCAATAATAAATAATTTAAAAAAATAATAATAGAGACGAGATGATAAATGGTTAATTAAAATAGCCTCAGATTCTGGTGTTCTCTGTTAGATTAAGGTTGTAACTGACCTTGTGTTTTAAACATTTTGACATCAGTATTAAACATATATGTTTAAGGCACAAATCCTAAAAAAATAATTGTGAAGTTTATTATATTATAGATATATAATTATAAGAAAGAGAAATTATTTGCACTGTCCGATGTTTATTCTTTCAAAGAAATGCTGGCGGCACAATGTAAACTATATAAATAAATAGTATTTATTGATAACTAATCCGTTTTTGTTTTTATTTTCTTACCTTTTGTTAAGATATATACAAGGTGGCCCCAATCGATTCAGCCACACTTCCAGATCTTATAGGAAATTGAATGCTGAGTAAAAAAGGTCCTATGAGCCTGTGTCCGCAAACCCTTCAGTTCCGAGCTACAGGCAAAAAACCATGAAAAACCACGTTTTTTGACCTTATTCGTGAAATTGTTAGTAACCCGTTAGCCTGACCTAAAACAGCTCGAAACAATATCTGTAGAGGATTAATTTCTGCGTCGAATGAGATTAAAACCAGCCCGATCGGCCGAAAATTTCATTTTTGGCAATTTTTCGAAGTTAGGAGGTGAAAAGGGGTACACAAAATTCACCATTTCTGGCATTTTTATCGAAAATTCACAACTTCAACACCCTATCAAAAAATTCTCTGTTAGATTTGTCGTACATTTTTTCATTCAGTAGGGGGTACCCATCAGAAAACAGTAACATTCAATTTGGGTGAAAAGCAGTAAATTAGCCAAAATTCGAATGTTTCATGAATCGGACTGGGGTCGGTCTAATGTGACGGAGAATTCGATCACCAACAAACGAGGTTTGTAACGAAGAATTTTTTGATAGGGTGTTCAAGTTGTGAATTTTCAGAGGCATCTCATGTCTGAATGGTGTGGCCAAGATTTTTTCTTGCTTACTGCTCAGAAGGTTAGAAGTTTATGTTGATGCCAACGGTCTTCTAGGTGAAAGTCAAATGGGGTTTAGAAAAGGGTTCTCGACTAGTGACAATCTGTTTGTCTATTGGCCAATGTAGTCAATTTAAGCTTGAAACCAAAGCAGAAGACGTATTGCTTCTTTGTGGATTTGAGAGCTGCTTTTGATGGTGTAGATCGTCGGGGATTGTTTTTAAAACTCATTGACTTAGGATTTTCCTCAAAGATGGTCAACACTTTAAAAACCTTATTCTCTGAGACTTCTGCGAATGTGCGTGGTAAGGAGGGTATTTCAGAGTCTTTTAAAGTGCATTGTGGAGTGCGTCAGGGTTGCCAGTTGAGCCCAATCTTATTCGCTCTCTTTTTACATGACCTCCCAAATGTCCTGGAATGTGGAATCCGTGTAGGTAATACGTCAATTAAAATGAATGCGGACGATATAGTTATCCTATCGGATAGTGCAACTGGCTTAAAAAGAAATATCAAACTATTTGAATATTACTGTGAACAGTGGAACCTCATAGTTAATTTAGAGAAGTTGAAAATCATGGTGTTTAGGAGAGGGGGTAGGTTGAGTTCTCTGGATCGCTTTTTTTTTAGGGGCAATCTCATCGAGATTGTAAATGAATATAAATATTTAGGAGTCATATTTACCCCGAGACTCTCTTGGAACAAGCACTTCTCTTGGAAAGCATCAGTGGCTAAATTAGGTCTAAATAACACATGGTCAGCCTTCCTATTCAAAGAAACTATCCCTATTAAAGTCTAGTATAATATTTTTAAGGCGATAAGTCGTGCAAATCTGCTATGGCTGTCAAATGTGGGGATACCAGAGGTTTGAAGCAATAGAAAAAGTGCAACGTTTTTTTGTAAGAAAGTTGTTCACATTGCCACCTGGTACACCAAACTATATATTATATTTAGAAACCAATTTGGATTTAATTTTGGTGTATACACTTAAGCTTCACTACTCCTATATTGTGAAAGTTCTGATTCTCCCAATACCAGATACACAAAAATAACATCGTTGGCGGTCATAAAGACTAATATTTCATGGTTCGCTCACTGGAAATATTTGTTTATAAAGTACAACTTGCCCTTCCTCATATCCTTAGACAACCTCTGTGACTGGCATAATCATTTTTCAATTCTTATTAATCAAATTAATAAACAACATCACGAAGAATGCTGGTTTCGTGTCTGAGCATCTACGCATCTCACACTTTACAAGGAGGACAAATTTCTTCTGCATTTTTCGACCTACATGAAGATAATTTTGACGGTCTTTGTCTCAATGAGTTGCGATGGCTATTTAAGCTAAGAAGTGAGGTTTTGCACTTAAACTCGGCTGTTTGGATCAGAGGGGAATTAGGAATCTGTTCTTTGTGTAATTCGCGCTCTATTAAAACTGTATCCCACTTCTTGGCGGAGTGCTCAATCCTGGGTGAGATTCGGTTGTTGCATCTCGGATGTTTCACTCTCCCCAGGGTTGACCTGTTACGGTTTTTGAGTGGCTCAAATTCGCGGCCCTTAATTCGATACGCTAGGCATGCATGGAATTACAGATATGAATTAATTAATGAGTTTAATTTTTGATTTCTTTTGTATAACCTGTTATTTTTGTTCTCTTTCGCATTTTGGCAGTTGTTGTTTCTCCTTTTTTTTCTTTTTATTGTGTAGGCTATAACTTTTATTTTATTGTGTATTTTTTCGTTTTTGACTGTTTAATCAAAGACCTCTGGCAGACGGATCCAAGATCCATGGCCTTAAATGCTTTAAAATCTAAATTGTCTTTTTTCCTTTTTTTATGTTTAATAAAGCATTATTATTACTTATTATATTACAAGTTGTGAATTTTCGATAAAAATGCCAGAAATGGTGAATTTTGTGTACCCCTTCACCTCCTAACTTCGAAAAATTACCAAAAATGAAATTTTCAGTCATCGGCGTCAGTGGATCTGTTCATCTGAGAAACATTGCAAGAACATGGTTGAAAGAAGACCCCCAGAGTCTTAACTGCTCAGAAGAAGGATCTTCCAAACTTGAATTAGAGTCGGCCATGTTTGGTAGACACACAGTCACTTTTGAGGCTAAAGCCCAAATGGCCCTCTTCAGGTTTTACTATCACGATCCAACCTACTGGTGATAACAAGCAAAAAAGAATATGGTACAGAAATGGTCGTCAGTGTCAGTAGACCTGTTCATCTGAGAAACTTGGAAGAGCACGGTTGAAAGATGACCCCAGAGTCTTAAATGAACAGAAGAAGGATCTTCCTACCATTAGAAAAGGCCTTATATGGTCGACACCCAGCCGCTTACTTGGTGCTAAAGCCTGGACAGCCCACTTTTCCAATTTTATTATCATGTTATGACCCACTGATGAAACAACGAGCAATAAAAAATACAGTAGCATCAGCGAACTTGATCATCTGAGAAAGTCTTGTATGTCAAAAGCATGGTAAAAAGTTTGTATCTAGACATGGTAAAGAAAAGATTTCAGTGTCGGTGAACCTGGTCGTCTAAGTTGTTGAGGCTCTACTCTTTACCAATACTCATTTGAACAACCTTCTACCATGATTCAGAACAAAACAAAAATCATTTTCATTATTGGAATTTTATTAATTTTAAAATTTTCCATATTATTCTATTTTGGAAGTTTATTTTTTAAAGATGAGAGTTGAGTTAGACAATTATCCCTCCACTCCCTTCTTTCTTTGAGCTTATCCAAAGGAACTTTTTCGCACAGTTCTTTGGCCATTTGTTTTACTTGTTCTCCTTCGAATTTTGGCACAGGCAACATCGTCTGGCAAACCTTGTACATCGAATTGCAGTATCTTGCACAATAGTTTTCCATACCTGAAATATTCAGTCGGTAAGGATTGGTTGAAGAGTTGTAGATGAATGCTTACCTTCAGCATTGAGGTGCGCGGTTTCGAGAGGGCCGAGGAAAGCATATCTCATTCCAAGCCCTTCAGACATTACTTTGTCGACATCTTCAACATTAAGGATGCCTTCTTTGATCAGGTTCCAGCATTCATTGAGAATAACATACCTGAAGATTGAAAATTTTACACCTGATTTTATTCGCAAAAGTACACTTACTGAATTCTGTTGAGTGCAAATCCAGGAATTTCTCTGTTTAGTGTTACAGGTGCTTGGCCGATTTCGGTCATAATCTCTTTGGTTTTTTTCGTAACGCTCGGCTCAGTCCATGGAGCAGGAACGATTTCCACGAGAGGGACGAAATAAGGAGGATTGACCTTAAGAAAATTTTATTATTCAAACCGTTAAACATAAGTGTTTTTTCCTCACAGGATGGGCGACGACGATGTTTTTACGGTTTTTTAAATTTTCCGAAAAAAGTGAAGGTACGAATGTCGATGTCGAGCTTGCTATGATCGTCTTGTCGCCGACAACTTTATCAATTTCTTCATAGAGTTTTATCTTCAACTCGAGATTTTCCGGAATGCATTCTTGCATGTAAATCGCTCCCTGAAGACATTCCGACAGGCTCAAATTACCTAAATTATTCTCAATTTACTTTTTTCTTTTTTGTATAATAAAGAAATAAATGGATATTAATTACCTGATATCAAATTGTACTGTTCCTCAGCTGACAATTTTCCTTTGAGGATTTTATTTTTTTCCATGTTTTCGAGCTCATTTTTTATGAACTTTTTAGCCTCTTCCACTTGCTCAGACACAACATCGTAAATGCAGACGTTATAGCCGACACTCACAAACAACATGGACCAACTTCTTCCAATCAATCCACTAAGGAATTTTTAATAATAAAGTACCTAATATTTTGAATTGTGCTGATATATTTTCTGAATGTAATGTATAGATGTAGAATAAAATATAATTGTAAATTATTGGTAATAAGCAAAAAATATGATTTAAAAAAAATAATAGCAATTTAGGGCCAAATATTAAGGAAATACTGTAACAATAGTAAAAACAAACACACACAAAAAAAATTATAGCTAGAAAATTTTATATTCAATCAAAGTATTTGTACTCACTCAAAGTGTTTGTTTTCCATGTTGTTTGTTTGCTGTTTCTCCTGTTTTATGTTTATATACATTGGATTTTGAAGGGGTTGGGAAGGAAGTCGGGATAGAAAGATATTTTTTATATGAGGGGGCTTCTTTCAGGTGAAAGGATGGGTAATGGTTCGGCCTGATTATCCTTTCAGGATTATTTCGATGCAGACAATTAGGGAAAGGAAAGCCAAATTGTTGAAGAATTAGACTATGTAGAAATGTTTGATGTGTGGGATGTGATGATTTATGCTCTCAAAACTACCTTTGAAAAGAAATGGGCCGAGTAACGACCCCTGAGGTACACCAGATGGGACTATTTTTTTTACAAGTTACTAAATTCAGTTTCACAAATTTCTAACTTTCAAATCGGAGCTAAACCATTTGAGAAGAGAACCATGCATTCCAAGGATGATTAATTTTCGGATAAGGAGACAATGATCAACTTTATCAAATGGCTTGAATAAATCCAAATGTATTGTGTCTAACTGTTGATTTAGACGGGTTAATAAAGATTAAAAATAGGCATTACATTAAAAATTAGTTGTAAAAATAATAAGGATTATTTAATTGGATAAGTTATTTAATTGGAAACAGTGAAGTATAATTAGAAGTTTAATGGTTGTTTAGTTACTGAATAAACCCAATAAATATAAAAATCGAAAAAGAAGAGTGAAAAATATAAAATAAATAATTTTCCAAAGAATTTTAAACAGTTTATAGTGAATAACGCCTTAAATCTGACACCGGTATACTAAACCTGCACGACGTGCGAGCGTTGCAGAAGTGTTGGTCTTGCGCAAGGGGCAGATTTACAATCAAATGATTGATTTATAATTTATTTATTACTATACATTGTTAGTACTGATTATTTGGAGAGCAGAAGATGTGGTCTGGTATGACATAGATTTAGAAAAACATTTTCTTTATCTTGCCAACATTTCAATCTTATTGCGATCTTCAGGGCCTGGGATTTATAAACGTTGTTTAAATTATACAAATACACGCAGGATGTGAAAAATGAATTTATACAGCGTTAGAAATTTTAGAATCAATCAAAATATTTGTACTCACTCAAAGTGTTTGTTTCCTGTGTAGATGTGTCATTATTGTGTGCCGTGTTGAGAGTACCAGTGAGATATTGATGTTTTATGTTTTTTTATACTACAATTAATTAAGGTTTTTAGTTGAGATAAAAAAGTCAATGGCACGAGCGGGATTCGAACCCACGATCTTCTGCTTGATACGCGGCTCCTCTCCCACTTGAGCTAGCGTGACCTCGATCCACTCAGACACTAACTTCCCATCTCAACCTCACATGTAATCTATTTGATGTCGTGAATTAGAAAATTACAATATATTTTATTGGAAAAACTGTTTTATGTTTATTCAATAAAACAATTATTGAATGTTTTAATACCTAGTTGTTTTATTACGTAAATTAAAAATCCAGAACTATTAATTCTTTCATAAAACTGACATTATACATTTACATGAAGGTTCGTTAAAATTTTATAATAATTTTGAGCAGTTAATATGATTGAGATCTAATTTACATCCAAGCTTTTATGATCAGTAATGGTTTATTAATAATAATGTGTTGTGGCATCGGAAAAACATTATAAATTAATTAAGGTTTTTAGTTGGGATAAAAAAGACAGTGTCACGTACGGGATTCGAACCCACGAACTTCGGCTAGATACGCTGCTGCTCTACCACTTGAGCTATCGTTCCTTCTATTTGAAAAATGACAAAAGGAGGGAGAATTAAAAAAAGGTGGGGGATTCGGTACAATTTCTCAACCATTTGCAGTGAAAATATATAAATTTTTGCCGCAGCTCTACCACTTGATTTATCGTGACCTCGATCCACTCTGACACTAACTTCCCATCTTTTGAATTTTCCCTCCTTTTTGCCATTTTTCAACCCCCGACTTTTTTATCTCGACTAAAAACCTTAATTAATTGTGATATATTAATTGGTCAAGCGGACCACGAAATTAGTGAATTTAGAGTTTTTATATACGTTGGATTTTAAAGGAGTGGGGAAGGAAGTAGGGATAGAAAAACATTTTTATATGAGCAGTCGGCTTCTTTGAGGTGGAAGGAGCCGACAATGGAAAAAGAAGAGTCTACTGATAACTTCATTCTAATTGGCTACTCATCGGACCTTACGGTTTTTGTTGCATTTCTCTTTGTGTTCCATATGTGGTAAATTGAGGTATTTGACCATTTACATACACACACACACTCATAATACACATTTACACTAATAAACCTAGTTTCCTAATATTACAACTAAAGTGGAGATCGGTAAGATGGTTCTAATCTTCCTCCTCCTTCCATTCTCGTGAATAAATACATTCAAACAGTATGTACTACAAATTCCTGGGAGAGTATCAATAACTGGGGCATGAAACAATTCCTTAGGGAGTGGAATTTATCCCCCGGACACAGGCAATCGAAAGAGTTTGTTAAGGTGATCAAACCAGCGGAATCTAAATGGCTATTCTCTATCTCAAGGAAGGGAATTAGAAGGCTGATAGGTATTCTGACGAGCCACTGCCCACCTTGAAGATACCTCTCCTTAATGGATAGTCTACCAGATCCCTTTTCCTGTTTTTGCGAAATAAAAAAAAGAAACGTCAAGGCACTACCTTGCAGAGTGTGATAGGTATGCTAGGTCTAGATTTGAAATCTTTGAAGGAGAGGACATCACCAAATCACTCCCTGAGATAAAATGGTCCAAAATCTTGGGGTTTGTGAACAAGTCCAAGAGGTTTATGCAGGACACGTGAACCAACCAAGTCCCCGACCTTTAGGGACCCTGCATAATACATATGTACAAATTCCATTCGTCCATAAAACTAATCCTAAGGTTTTTTGACGGGCCTGTGGAGTACTCGATATTCCTCGACAGCCACGTCCATTCACACATAACCTCTCACGCTAATAAATATGATCATACTAGAAAGGACGTAGCATCTCGGTAGTAGTACTGCAACCAAGACCATCGACCCTTCCTACAATCATACTACAAATGTATTATCACTAACCTAAATCGGTGGGCGTGTGAGTTACTTGATATTCAGTCCCAGCCGCAGCCATGCATGCTAAACCACTCATGCTAATAAATACGTTCATACAATACAATGGGGGGGTGAACCACATGTTATATGCAGCTGTAAGCATTTATTGATTTTAAATATGTCATAAGTTGATCTTTATGGTCGCTGTTATGCCTTAGAATTTTTGAGATCTCGGAAGGTAGGTCGCACCGCTCTCTGTGTCGTGCCAGCTGTTCGCATTCTTCTAGGATGTGCTTCACTGTCACAACACACAGAGGACATACTAATACATGTTGAAATAAAAAAGTCAGTGCCACAAGCAGGATTTAAACCCCACGACCTTCGGCTCGTGCCATTGACTTTTTTATTTCAACAAAAACCTTAATTAAAAATTAATTATTTGAAAAGAATTTATTTGGTCAATCAGACCATAAAACCTAATAGATTAATTTTATATTTCATTATATTTGAGATCACCTCTGCAGGGTGAAAGGAGCTTGTACATTGAATAGGTTTGTTGGGTTTTAGGGTCATTTTAATTACAGAATATTTCCACTGTATTTAGAAGTATGTTTGTGTATGTTGATAATTAACACAGCATTGTAAATGTATGCCAGAAAGAGCAGGCCTTTATAATAAAATATGATAAAAATCTAAAATTTAAATATGACAGTTATATATAAATATAAAAATCCAAGTTAACATAATTAAAGCTGTATAAAAGATATCACATACCTTCCGATAATGGCAATTTTTCCTTTGTTGCCAGACATAATTTGCTGACAGGATTGAATTAGAAAACAACTATCATGTCCCACTTTCACTGGTTTGTAATATCTATGGCTTTCTGGTTACATAAGAGATAAAGACAGCCAGATAAAATTTTTATTTATATGTTATAAATGACATTTTTTAAACTGAAACAAAAATCTACTTGAAGAGTAAAAAATAAACGTTTCAAATGATTCATATCATTGAATTGACAATGAATGCTACTGTCGATTCGATGATTCATATCAATGACAATGAATGCTGTTGTCAATTGATCACCAGCCTTGACATTCTTCGACATGTTCCCTAACAAAACTAATTTTCTACATTTTGATAGATAAAATTGTGAAAATATGTGACAAGGGTCCCTTTTTTAAACCAGGGTTTAAAAAAATAAATTTCCTTTTTTTTAACATTTCTTAAACAAAATTTAGGGGTTCAAAGACCAACACCGTTTCCAAGTAGTGAATCCCGGGAAATGTTCATCACCGTCCTGACGAGGGGATTCACATTGATCCCCACGGCATGGTACGGTGTGAAAAGGCTAAAGGGGCTCCGGTTGTACTATTCCTAATTGAGGTACTCGCTTTCCCAACCACTCCTCACTAAGGAAAACTCCTACCACCAACCCCTCTCCCTACATCCTATCACCCCCTAACGAAAGTCTTGGGCTTGACAGAAAACAGCATCCAATCAAAGGTGTCATGCATTCTGTGCCGAGTGATTCACTGTGTTAATGTGGCTGCCTTGACACCGGGCAACATCAGAGAGTAATTAGCCTTCTCCATTACATGGCGTAGGGCAAGGGTGGTTTTTATACCAAAAGTGGGGAAAAAAGACCCTACATCACCTAAATCCTACAGACCAATCAGCTTAACATTCTTTCTATTAAAGACCCTTGAAAAGCTGATAGACAACTATATAAGAATGCCAGCACTGGTAAACAAGCCTCTCCATTACTGTCAGCATGCATATAGAGCAGGAAGATCATCAGAAACTGCACTGTACCAACTTACCAGTGACCTAAAGGAAAAACTGGAAACAAAGGAAATAGCAATCTGCGCGTTCCTTGATATTGAGGGAGCTTTTGACAATGCATCTCATGCATCAATGGAAGCCTCCCTGGGGAAAAAACACGTATACCAAACCACATCTAGATGGATTGGAGAACTGCTAAGAACCATAATAGCCGAAACAAATGTAAGAATAAAGACTATAGAAGTCAGAACAACAAAAGGATGTCCTCAAGGAGGGATATTATCACCTCTTCTATGGAGCCTAACAGTTGATGAACTGCTCGAAACCCTGGACCACTCAGGAATAAAATGTCAGGGATATGCAGATGACATAGTTCTGTGAGCCAGGGGAAAATTCGAGGAAACCTCTGCGATATAATCCAAGAGGGACTGAAAATCACAAAAGAATGGTGTAAAAGCGCAGGCTTAGGGATTAATCCAAACAAAACAACTGTAAAAAGGAAGCTAGATCACATGAAAGAAATCAAACTCAACAACACTGTGATAGAAATCAAAAATGAAGTCAAATATCTGGGCATCACACTAGATAAAACACTAACATTNGAACAATCCAAGATGGCACATGTAGATTCTGCAAGGAGGCAGAAGAGACACCAACACATTTATTCACAAACTGCGGAGCTACATTAGCCCGCAGGAGGAAATGTTTTGGGATGTATAATGTGTCCATAGAAGAGCTTCAACCACTGAAACCAAGCCTATTAATCAAGTTTCTTGATGAAATAGGACTCACCGATGTGCTTTAGGCAGAGAACGGGGGATACAATAGCTCTTAAAGGGAGCAGTATACCATACTATACCATACCCTGAAAAAAATTACATCTATATCATCTACAAACAAAAATTAATACTGATTAACACTACTATTCTATGTTTGGGATGTTTCCAAAAAATAAATAAATAAATAAAATAGAGAGAGCTAATAAAATAATCACTCTTACCCTATCCTTAATCAATGAAAAGGCACTTTCCTACACGGATGTCCACCTTACTATATTTTTTTTTCCTAGAACAATCCGTGTAGGCCATGCTTCAGTGATAAGAGAGAAATGAGAATGACAGGGGTCCATAGAGATGGGCAAAGGAATCGAGAATCGATTCAAAGAATTCCTTCGATTCCTCAACTCCCGACTTCCAGTTTGACTCTTTGATTCTTTTGACGACTCTTCAACTCTGCGATTCCTCAACTCCCGACTCCCAGTTAGACTCTTCGATTCTTTTGACGACTCTTCAACTCTGCGATTCCTCATCCCAGTTAGACTCTTCGATTCTTTTGACGACTCTTCAACTCTGCGATTCCTCAACTCCCGACTCCCAGTTTGACTCTTCGATTCTTTTGACGACTCTTGAACTCTGCGATTCCTTCGATTCCTCAACTCCCGTTTTGACTCTTCGATTCTTTTGACGACTCTTCAACTCTGCGATTCCTCAACTCCCGACTCCCAGTTGGACTCTTTGATTCTTTTGACGACTCTTTAACTCTGCGATTCCTCAACTCCCGACTGACAGTTTGACTCTTCGATTTTTTTGACGTCCTTCAAATTTGTGTCAATAAGTGGTCGGAAGGATGGTCTTAAGTTTCCAGTTAAACTAGAACACACTAGATCAAAGGCTTGCCTGACGCCTAAGAAAGCACCTTACGCATTCCTTCCGATGTCCATTGTCCACATTCCCTACGGCACTAATAAACGGTAGAATACTGATGTTTTATGGTAAAAGGTATAATTTGAAAGATCTTTCCACTGTGATGGAAAAGTCAGAAAAAACCACTTGGAATGGTGTAAAGTGAGCTCATGCCCACAAAACAAACCATGAGAAACTCGATTCGCTTTTTGGCAGAGGGATGTTGGGGTTGCAGGTTGGGATAACGGTCCAGGGTTATGAACTCATCAATAATGACTTCTTGTAGTTTCAAGAGAGGTGTATGTTGCGTGTAAAGGTGCTTGGGCAATGGTTCGAAGAATTTTGAACTGGGACGAATGAATCAAGTCATTTCGGTTGAACCACAGTTCTCCCATCAATTCTGTACTTCCAGATTTTTAGTCACAATTGTATTCGAGTAATTTGTATCTTCTGTTTGGTTTTATTCTTTTGGATCGAGCGGGTTGTCTTTTTACAATTAAGTCCTGTGATACTCCATTTCTTAAATCATTCTTTAAAAGGCGAAATGGTCCTGGGTGCATTGAATGCTTAGGGTATAGCGAATAGAGAATGGGACCAAGGAAGCAGCCTTGTGGAACACTTTGATTTGATGGGACGTAACTTTTCCATTAGGTCAAGGACTTATAATGGATTTTGCCAAGTAAAAGCAGCTAACTAATGGGATTTAATACCATAGAAATTAAAATTTATGTATTTTTTAAACTCAGATTTGGTATTTTTGTTATACTTACCTTGAAGTTAAACAAATGCAGGATTGGTTAAAAATAAACAAAATTAATTAATAAACAAATAGGCTGAGATTTATTTAGAAAATGTCAAGCCAATATTTCACAAAATTTATATTATTATAAGCCTAAATGAAATTTACAATATCTTTACAAAAGAAAACAAAAATTCAGTGAAAACACTTTGAAAGAGATCAAAGATATTTATAGTTTCATAAATGAGCAAGGTTCATATTTCTCATCGCAAATAATAATAATAATAAATGTATCTTCATTCCAATAAAACATGTCCTAGAGCCAAAAGTCAGTTCCTTTACAATTTACCAACCTTTTGAATAGTGTGTCAGCCGAAAAAAAACCATTCCCCCTCAAAAATAAAGACATGGGTAGAACACACGAAAAAGAAAGGCGTTAACCGAACTGTTAGACAAAAAAAAACTTTATTGCTGAAAATGAAGACACATTTCAGAGTACACTACAAAGACAACAAAAAATGACTGTTTTGTTTTGAGAAAAATTGTATAAGTCAAAATCGTGCTTACAATAACGGCATCGTATCCAGGATATAACAAGCTACTGCAGTTTAAACCAATTACGAAAAGGTAGTGTGAATCAATATTTTAGAAAAATGCTCTAAAAATACATCACAGCCTCAACACACTCCTTCTTAATTGTTGAAACTGTGTCTTGTTTTTACGTTTTGTTTTTTTTATACATACAAATATTTTTATACATAATAATCTACAAGTCTTCGTGTAGTTTTTATTATTCTGAACAACAATACTTAGAGCAGAACAAATTTAGTCTACGCCGATGCTATTCAAAAATTAACAAATTTTAAGGACAGTTTTCAATTTTTTTTAACTCCTCAAAGTATTGACACCTTTAAAAAGTTTTGTTAAGCAGCAGACTTCAAATTTAAGCAAAACTATATTGAATTTTATTGTTAAGTTAATATTAATTAAACAAAATTGAAAAATTTGTTAAAACGAAATAAAACAATACTATTATTTGCATAAGAATTAGATAAACAATTATTAACAAGACAGTTATAAAAGTAAATTTTCTTATCTTCAAGAAAAAAAGTTAAAAATTGGCTTTTTTCCTAAGAAGCAAGTCAAGAAAGGCAGAAAAACAAATAATTACCAGAGAATTTGTTTAAATCAACCTAATTTAACTTAACATTTGTTGACATTTTTTAAACACTAGACAGGATGTTGGTAACTATTTGTTTGGAATAAGAATAATTAATACCATTAATTAGAGGTCTTATTATATTATTTTCTAATTTTTGGCTTTAAAAAATGATAACTTTTGAATCGAAGATCGCATGGGGAAAAAAGTTTTATTTTTATATATATAAATATATAAAGAAAATTAAATAAAACCACTCAGCCAAAAAAAGAAAAGAAAAGCTGGAAAAACAAACCCCCGTTTTAAATATGAACCTGCCTTAATTAAAACGGTTTTCGCTCAAATATATTTCAGTATTGACTTAGTTTTCGATATATTCTTATCCTTTAGTAGTACATTAGACAATTCATCGAGAAAGAAGGCAATGATAATTTACAGCTAAATGAAAGTTCTAATGTGCCTCCCCAATGAATGCTTTTTTTAATGTTTTTTTTGTTTTGTACAAACAAGGCTTGGTTTATATTCTACAATAACAAATCACTGCCTAAATTTAACAATATACATTTGAAATAATCAGTTCGGATCCGCTATTTCACCAGGATCTGGGTGAGTGTATAAGTCCTTTTTTTTCTTAATTCGTTTTTTTTTTCTCGTGTTTTTGTTTGATAAATGGAAAACAATTTTTTTTTTGCTTTTTTTAAAGATTAAATCTGTCACTAATTCAAAATTTAGCGCCTGTTGGAATTAAATGGACGCATTCCTCGACCGGGTGGACCGCCTGCCCTCTGACCGTTTCCACCGCCCATCACAGGCCTCATCACTCCGCCGCCTCCTCTTGGCCCGCCTCTGCCGCCGCCGCCTTCGCCTCCGCCGCCAACACGTCTTTTCTTTTCTTCCACGTTGATTTCTTCACCACTATCATCAGGATATTTAATCGGCTAAAAAAAAAACAGAAACAAAAAATGGCATGCTTTAATGTCTTCTATGTAAAACATTTTTAGAAAAATATATGAGAAATTTTTACCAAGGCAAGCGACCAGCGACCAACTTGGAAATGTAAAAAGAAAAAAATATTCAAAAAATGGAAGTCTTTCTGCCCATTTTGGTTTATATTTTTTTATGTACAAGGTGTATCAACTAGAAATATTCCACCCACTTAATTCAGAAACAATTAACTTTAGCAAAAAATGGTCTTATACAAACCCCAAGTTAATTTTGGCTAGGAATTGCATGGTTGTAACAGATTTAACGTAACTTTCTAATCTAGCTCGGAAATGACACTAACTTTGTCGTTTTAAACAAAAATCCCATATTTTTATTATAGAATTCGATTCTAGACCTTATTTTATGCCACTTTTATTGAAAGGAAAATTTGGATAAGATTGAGCTATGCTTGTCGGAAGACGCGTGAGGGGGTATGCTTTTTGTAACAACAAGATGGCCCTCCCCCATTTTAGATTTAAAATGCAGGGGTTTTATGCCGCACGCATTTCCCGTTGCATTTGTATCCTTTGTTTTGAAAAGTTTGGTCGAGGACCGAATTTCTTTTATTTCTATCGTAGTAATCATTGTCCACCACTTTCCATAAACATGGTAAACTTTTATACAATTCAATCACCTCAACAATAAAATCTCGATTGGATGTCATCGCCAATAAAGAATAAACGTTTTTGACTTTTTGAGAATGTAGAATGGAAATGTTTGCTCAATGGCAGAAAGACAGTGCTATTTAAAAACTATATATAGCTAACTAAAAAAATGCTATTCACTAACGTGCCATGCCATCGTCGCACCGTAAATGTTTGGAGTGGCACGATGGAGTTTGGACCGGTTGAATATTTGGCACAGCCAGTTTAGTTTTGCTATTGACGTGGTTTTTAGAACGGCGTCGCTCCATTTGGACTGCTGGGACTGATCATGAATGGCCACCTTAAATTGTTTTCCGTGAAATAGTGCCTACGATCACTTAAGATTTGTGAGAATATTGAAATAAGACCTAACAATGGTTTTTATATTTTGTCGGTATTCCTAGCATCTTCTCTTCCCATTGGCCTGTTTCGGTTTTCTTTTAATTAAACTGACTTTTCATTAACTTATTGTTTTTAGACTTTTATGCTTCCCCCGAAAACTAATATAATAATTTAAATATTTTGCGATTTTACGTAAAAATCATTCAAATATGCGATATTGTTCAAATAAGCGATTTTATGCAATATTTATCAAATTTACAAAAATAAGCTCTATAAAATTTAACCTACAGCTTCCTAGATACACGATTTGGATAGATAATAGATTTCCTCGGTCGTATTTAATGGGAAATGAAATATGCAACTGCATAAAAATCCGGTCTTTAGTTATGGCTGTCGTTCTCAAACAAATAAGGATCGCTAGTAAATACGATCCACACACCCTTAACCACTTAGCCACCATGGTCCCCTTGTTTTAATACCATATCAAGAACTTCGAAAAAGCGGTCGAGGTCCAATCTGGCCAGTTGATTATTTCCAAGTGGTTAATTTCCCGTAATTATTTACCACCTGTGTTCATATGTACATACCTTAGCATTCAACACGGCCTGTACAGTACTGGCATCTTCAAATGTTACGAATCCGTAATCTTTTTTATTATTCTTCTGCAAAATTTTAACGTTCACAACCGGGCCAAAGTTCCTTGCGAAAAAGACCTAAAAATTGAATAATATGAATACAAAATTATATATAAAATAAACGCATTTTTATTCAACCTTAAATTGCTCCTCAGATTGTCCAGCAGGAAGATTTCCGATGAACAGTTGATGTGAATCCGAATACTGTGCGTTCCTGTCAGAATATTGGTTGCTTCGTCGTCTATCTCCGTCAGCGCCTCCATAATTTCCTGAACATAAATAAATCATTTAATTTTTTTTTAAATTTATGGGTTAATTATATACAAATAAATTACCGTTGTCGTCACTGTTTTGTGGTCTAGGTCCATTGTTCATGTTATTTCTCTGTTCCACATTTTGCACTGGGGGTTTATTATGCATAGGAAAGTTTTGCCTCGTGTCAACTTTTGCATTATCGACCGGTGGCTGAAATTATTTATTTTTATTTTCTACTCGGGCAACGACTGTTTATATTTAACTTACAGGAGATACTGTAGTCGGAAGGGATGTCATCATAAGCGGAGCATTATTTTTGTAAAAGACAGGGCCAGAATTAGCTATTACACCACCAGATTTTACAAGTGTAGCGTAAGTCTTAGGTTCATTTCCAGTATCTGTAAATATGAATACAAACCAAAGATGAAAAAATGGTCATTATATTGGATATAAAAGATGTTTACCCATTGGCGGTTGAGTGGGAGCAGGTTGTTGGTTAATTTGGTTATGGTACTGCTGTTGTTGTTCCTCCTGTTCGATCTGGTTTTGCTGGATGTCATTAACGATGTACGGTGTCTGGTTAAGAGGCTGAGGTTGAGGAGCGGGTTCTTGGGTCGTCTAAAAAAATTATTTCCATCAATAACATTCCAAATTAACTTTAATTAATTATAGCTTACTACTGGTTGCTGCATCATTTCCATCTGGTTCATAAGTATTTGAGTCTGAATCGGAGGTTCGGGCTGGGGAACCGGCACAGCCGGCGTGGGTTCTTCGTGTATTGTCTCAGATGTTCCGTTGACGACTTGATTCATTCCGGCCGAGTAGTATCCAACTGCAGGTCCTTGTGGTGCCTATAAGTCAGAAATAACGAATATAAATCATCGCCAGGGCACATAAGTCAGAGGGATAATGAAGAGGGTGATAAATTTGCCCAGGGAAGTTCAATGAAGACACCTATTGTGGAATAACAAACTGCCAAAAATGTAGATCTATCAGACAAGGTATTAAAAGTCCGCTCAATGGAATGTAGCACAGGGCAGAGGCATACAAAAAATCATGTATCATCAGAGAACCATTGAAAAAAAAAAAAAAAAGCAGAACTACAAATCAGACTGCTAACTGGACACTGCAGCCTGCAGATAGGCTCAGAGTGTCAGAAACAAGACTATGCAGATATTGCCTTGAAGAAGAAACGAACGCATCCTCCACTGGTGCAAAAGTTTATGTAGGCTGAGATTCCTACTCTTGGGAAAGGAAAAACCCCTGAAGATTACACATGGGATTGCTTGAAAAAGCTTTGGGATCTGATAAAAAACCAGCTTAATGAGCTCTATATAAAATGGAAGTGCGCAATAAACCAATATTGGTCGCGGCGCAAGTAATTTTAATCTTAATGTAAATTATATTGACTTACTTCAGGTTGATGAATATCATTCTGCTGTCCTTCAGTTTCTTGATCGTTATCCACTTCCGACCTAGCAATGTCACCTTCAATTTCCTCATCCGTAAGCATATCCTTGAAAAGATAAAAATAATTTAAAACTCATAAAACACCACTGACTTAGACTAAAATAAATAAAAAAATAAAAGAACGTTTACCTGGTAGCGAAATATGTCGTTATGGACATAGTATTTCTTGGGGGTCTGCGGTGCTAGCACAAACGTCTGATTGAATCTCCTCATCGGTAGGCCATCGTTGGAGATCTCGCCCGAAACTTGAACGACAACACCATCGCCAAGAGTCGCTTGAGAATCGACTTGAGTGATTTTCGTGTGACAGTCCCGAAAGCTTAGCTGTTTGATCCGCTGATGAATATTACGCTGGCCTATCACAGCTACAGTCTCCCTGTTGTGTGAATCCAGGCCACCATGGATGAACGATGAATTGTTGTTATAAAACCTATGCAGCATACAATTAACATTTACTTTCGTCTTCGATTGTTTATTCTATTAAAGCTCAGATAATTGATCTTATCTGAGATAGAAATGATTACTCGATGTATGGGTAAGCAGTGAACTTACAAACACATCCAATTTGTATACAATGTATATTTATTTTATACAATGTGTACAGTAAAACATCCGATAAGGGACTCCTTTGTTCAGGATCTGATAAGGATGAACCAATGTTTTAATTTTTCTTCTACTTGTCATTACAAAAAATTACTCTTTACCTGACGAAGGCATCATATAATAAAAGAATTAAGTTACCTTTGCATCCTGTTTTTTTTTTTTTTTTTTTTTTTTTTTGCTTTGAGAATCTGAGAACTGACTAACTGAACAGGAGGCTCACTAATTCAAATGAGAACACTGAACAGGGAGCTTTAAACTGAACACGAGGATGATTAACTAAACAGAGGGCTGAGTAACTGAACTGAGACCTGAACAGGAGGCTGTCTAACTGAACTGAGAACTGAATATGAGGATGACTAACTGAACAGGGGGCTACTGACTGAACTGAGAACTGAACAGGATGCTGACTAATTGACAACATGCTGGCTAACTGAACGGAGAACTGAACAGGTCTACTAACTGAATAAGAGGACGACTAACAGAGCAGGAGGCGTCTAAAGGTGGCCATTCACGATCGCTCCAAGCAGTCCAAATGGAGCGACGACGTTCCAAAAACCACGTCAATGGCAAAACAACTGGCGTGCCCGGCTGTGCCGAATATTCGACCGGTCCAAACTCCATCGCACCACTCCAAATATCTATGGCACGACGATGGCATGGCGTGTTCGTGAATGGGAAAACCTGGCATGGAGGGTGGGGATTTTGGCGCGCTGGCCTGGTCATGAATGGGAAAACCCTCGTTTTTTTGGCGTAGTCTCAGTCTTTCTGTCACTGAGCAAACATCTCCGTCGTACATTCTCAAAAAGTCAAAAACGTTTATTCTTTATTGGTAATGACATACAATCGAGATTTTATTGTTGAGGTGATTGAATTGTATGAAAGTTTACCATGTTTATGAAAATGGTGGACAATGATTATATTACCACGATAGAAATAAAAGAAATTCGATCCTCAACCAGTTGGTCGACGTTTTCAAAACAAAGGAACAAATGCAATGAGAGATGCGGTATTGATAACCCCTAACAATGATCAGAAATCGTAGTAGAGAACTTAAGTTCTTTGTAGTTCATCCCTGTAGTGAGAAATCGTAATGTGGTTGCCAAACTTTCATGTAGTGATGATTTCTCTCATGACTGTCTTTTGTTTTCTAAACAAAGGGGTAACAAGCTGGAGTAAATATAAATAAGACAATCTTTTTTTTGTAAGGTTTTGATTGAAATGAAAAAAATGTCACGAGGGGATTCAAATCCACGACATTAGGCTAACTACGCCGTTGCGCTAACCACTTGAGCTATCCTGACTTCGATAGTTTGATCCACTCGGGCACCAACTCCCCATCTCAACCTACAACCTTTCGAATTTTCTCTCTTATTGCCATTTTTTGGTGTTGGAGAGGATCAAAGTCACGATAGCTCAAGTGGTAGAGCAGCGGCGTATTTAGCGAAGGCCATGGATTCAGACCCCAGAACTGAACTGAGAACTCAACATGAGGATGACTAACTGAACTGAGAACTGAACAGGAGGTCTACAACTGAATAAGAGGATGACTAACAGAACAGGAGGCGTCTAACTGAACTGAGAATCAACATGACGATGACTAACTGAACTGAAAACTGAACAGGAGGTCTACTAACTGAATAACAGGATGACTAACAGAACAGGAGGCATCTAACTGAACTGAGAATCAACATGACGATGACTAACTGAACTGAGAACTGAACAAGATGCTGACTAATTGAACTGAGAACAGAACATGAGGATGACTAACTGAACTGAGAACTGAACATGAAGATGATTAATTGAACTGAGAACTGAACATGAGGATGACTAATTGAACATTCACATAATTCCCAATAGAAGAGGACATATAGACGCAAAAAGCCATCCTCCTGTTCAAAAAGGTGTATCCAAATCTCGGCCAAAAAGAGACAACCAACTGCTTCATCAGCCAAGATTTGCTTAGTGTGTACGGGAAGCGAATCAGAGCCAACTTAACTCAGCCTTGCTCAAGGTTCGAACTTTTGGCGTTTACATCAAAATATGGTAGATTCTACATAGTCAAATCCCTCAGCCCTGACCCCTTGGGTTGATAATGATGAGCCAATAACTGCCAATTTGATGGATACCAATGTTCGGCTGGAAATATTCGCTGGCTTAGATTTGCGTAGTGTGTACAGGAGGCGAATCAGAGCCAAAGAAACACATTCTTGCTCAAGGTTCGAACCTCTGGCGTTAACATCAAAATACTGTGGATTCCACATGGCCGAATCCATAGGCCCTGACCCCTTGGGTTGATGATGATGAGCCAATGACTGTCAATGTGGCAGTGACCTATGTTCGGCCAAGATTTGCCTTGCATGTACACGCCTTAACACAAAATCTACTCAAAATATCCAAGACCAAGAGGTTACACAATACAATGCAACAAACGATTTTTATTAAAATTGATTAACTCACCGATGAAGATGGGATGGCGCTTCATTCAGAAGGGTGTAGTACTGCCGAACGAACTCCCTCCCGATGTACTGAGGGCTCAGCGGTCTTTCTGTCACCATTTCAGTTTATGTTCAATCAATTGGCTTGTTTTGATATTGGTAAATTCTTTTACCACTGCATTGACCTGAAATTATGTTAATTTTATAATTTACATTATTTCTTTTAGGGTTGGGGGTTTTAAGGTTTCTTTTTGTTGTTTTTAAAGGTTAACTTTGTGGGGTTTTTTGTTCTTTTTTTCTTACTTATTTTGTGTTTTTTTAGGTTGTATTTTTTTTATAGGATTTATAAAGGCATGAAGGAAAAATGAATTTCGGTAAGAGAGGAGAACTAAAAATAGCATGAGTCATTACCAATAAAAGAGAAAAAGGGGGTAAAACAAAAAAGTAAAAGCCAAAATTACGGGCCCAAGATAAGAACAAAGGAACAGATTTCATGTGGAAAAAGAAAAGGGAAAAAGGTTATAAAAAAAAAGGGTTCGGCTTCGTCGTGAAAAGTTTTTATCCTTCGGGCCTGAAATCGGCTAGCGTACCGGAGCTAGAACGCGGCAACATAAAAGACAAGTCAAAAACGCTAAGCATGGCCGTCCGACGAGGGCAAAAACCCGGTATCCGTTTTGTCGATATTAATCAACACTCACCTTTAAACCTTAAAAGGACGGATACCGGGTAAAGCCGGGGTTGTTAAATTTCACCTGGACCCGAGCCGGAAAAGAAACTCACAGTAGAAACCCTAAAAAAAGGGAAAACCCGAGAGGAAACAACTTCGGCCCACGAGATGTGGTTTTTTTTTGTCAATATAATCTCACCTTTGGGATGGTACCTCTTCTTAGGAACGTCCGACGCGGTTTAGCGTGACTTTAAACTAAACGTTTCGTTTAAAATGTCCAAAGAGATCTGGTAAATTTTCTGTCCTAACGAATATTAGTTACGAGGGGGAACTGCAAACTAAAACGTACTTGTCAGCAGCACTAACAAAACTAGAGAAATGGCCGGGCGCTGCGCTGAAACTCGTGCGCACCCCGACCGGAAACCCTTTGAGCCAATGTTGAACTCTAGCGAGCCTGTTTTTCAACAAATTTTACCCTTTTTGAGACAACGGTGGAAACATCTTCAGATTAAAATTCACAATTTATCTTTAGATGTGGGTACGTTGGATTTATCCCGTCGTACCTGCACGATTGGTGACTGCATGACTAGGCAGATTTGCTAGCTAGTTCACCATCGTTCACCATTCCTGCTCGCTCCCTCCATGAAGAGTCCATTCAAAAGTCCTACCCAAGTCTAACGCTAAAATCAACCCAAAACCCATCAAACCTTCTCTCTAAACTTACTAGGAAATAGATTCCTTAATTATGGACAGTGATTGTGTTCACAAATTTTCAAACATCAACGGCTTAAAAAAATCATACGAGGCAGATTTCACCACCCCTGCTCATTGCGACCAAATAAAGCCGTTTAAAATGTCCTACCCAGGTCAAAATCTAAAATCAACCTAAACCCTAAAATGTAGAAATTTAATTACCATTACATCCAATATTTTGATCATAATTGTTATCTGTCTCAATACTAACATTAAAATACTAAGACATAAAAAATGACCAATAACTGCAATTATTGTATTTGTTTGAAGAGACAATTTAAAAAGTCCTACCTAATCTAAAGCTAAATCAACCAAAAACCCTTCAAACCTAGTCCCCCTAAAATGAACTTCTGATACACAAAATATGTTGACCAGAATTGATATGAATGATTTTATTCAATGATATGTCTTGATAGTGAGACATACAAAATGATTATATATTTGCTTCTCTAAACTGAAGATCTAATGCAAATTTCTCTCCGAAACTAGCCAAAACCATTCAAACCTTCTCTCTAAATTTACTAGGAATGTAATGAACCGTCAATTATTATGGATAATGATTGTGTTTGAAAATTTTCGAACAACATCAATGGCTTAAAAAAACATATTGGGCAGATTTCATAGCTAATTCACCACTCCTATTAAATGCATCCATGAAGAGTCCATTATCCTACCCAAGTCTCAAGAATTTAACTTTTATTACCCACACAGCTAGTTAAGCTTAACATTCTTGATATGAATGTTGATACTGAAAGTTTCTTTTTTATTATCTAAGAGAGTTAGAAAAAGTCCTACCCAAGGCTGAGGCGAGCCTGGTGTTTGGTGGGAAATGTTTGTATTTCTGCCGTGACTTCAGGGATCTTAAGATCCCTATGTAAGTCCTTATTCCTTATGTACCAAGGTGCATTGACCATGTTAGATAAGATTTTATTTTGAAGTGTTTGTATGATTTTGATATTGCTGTGTTTGGTACAACCCCACAGTTGAATACCACATGTCCACATAGGCTTTATGACTTGTTTGTATAATAATATTTTGTTTTGTATAGCAAGCCACGTCCTATCAACTAGTATAGTTGCCTATACCTTAAACCTATTTCTGTCCTTTTTTTCTTCTAAGGCATCTAAGGTCATTCCCAAATATTTAGCTGTATCGCTGTATGGTATAGTGGTTCCATCGATTGTGAGCGATGGAACATGGTCCACTTTTTTGTTTGTAAAGATTAGATGAACTGATTTATGCTGATTTAGTTTGATTTTCCATTTTTTTGTCCATTCGTTTATATTATTACATGCATTTTGTAGGATTTTGGTTGTATGGGTGATAGTCGGTCCTAGTGATGTCACTGCTGTTATCTGCAAATGTTGCAATTTTTACTCCATCTATTTTCAGAAAATCACTGATGTATAACAAGTAAAGCAGTGGACATAATATGCTACCTTGTGGCACTCCTGCATTTATTGTTTTTAATTTTGAATATTGAACTTCTTGTTGATTGAGGAATTGATAATATCGACATACTGCTTTGGTAGCATACCTTGATGAGTCCTTCGTTCAAAAGCTTGTGAGACATCAAGGAAGATAGCAGAACAAATTTGTTTTTCTTCAAAAAATTTTTATAATACGTCCGTTAATCGGTGAATTTGGTCTATTGTTGAATGTCTTGTTCGGAATCCAAATTGGTGGTCAGAAATGATTTTGTTTTTTCTACAATGGGTTTTATTCGTTTTAATAATAACTTTTCGAAGAGTTTAGACTCCGTCGGTAGTAGTGATATTGGTCTATATGATTTGACCTCGATCGCCGGTTTTTTTGTGTATTTTTTAACATAATGACTTCTGCGCATTTCCAGATGCTGGGAACATATTTCAGTCTGATTGCAACATTAAATAGGTGTGTTAGTTTAACTATACCCTTTTTTGGCAATTGTTTTAGTATTTCTCCAGTGATAGGATCATATCCTGGAGTCTTTTTAGAAGGTAAATTTTTAATTTCTTTAGGTGATACTAGCTTTATATTTTCTTTTTGTGGCATGCTAACTCTAAAATGTAGAAATTAAACCACCATAATTGATATGAATCATATCTGTCTCAATACTAACATTAAAATACTAAGACATAAAAACTGACCAATAACTACAATGATTATATGATTTGCTTCTCTAGACTGAGGTTTTAATGCAAAATTCTCTCTAAAACTAATTGACTATTGAAAACTAATGAATCTTTAATTACAGACAGTTCACTTTTGGAACTACACCAATGCCTTAAAAATAATCGTACTAGGCAGATTTGATAGCTAATTCACCACTCCTGCTCAATGCATCCATGAAGAGTCCATTTAAAAGTCCTACTCAAGTCTAAAAGTATAATCAACCCAAAACCCTTCAAACCTTAAAATATAGAAATTTAATTTTTAAATATGATGATAAATATGGAAGAAATGATATTTGTATATTTGTCACGGCTGGCAAAATCACTTGAGCAGACTTTTTTGGCCTGATTTTGACTTCGTTAATTTCTTCGCAAATATATGTAATATATGACTCAAAAATTAACTGGTACTCTAAAAAAATCATGCCTTAAAATCCTCGCGCATGCGCATGCAATTTTTTTTTTTTTTTTGTATCAACATCTCTCTCTCTATATCTATATTTCTTCTTGTTAACTTTGTTTTGTTTCTGGCCAGATTTTAATTTCCGTATTTATATCTTAAATTGTGAATTAATAAATTAAATTATCAAGCAAATTATTAAAATTTTTATCCATTAAACCCTTTACTCAACAGCCGGCAACTATCCCTGGTAGCGCCGGACTTGGAGGGTAGATATCCAATACTTACTCCCGCCAGCATCTACGAAACAAATCCGGCATAAATCTCTTGGACTTGTTCACAAAATATTGGACCATTTTATCTCGGGGAGTGATTTGGTAATGTCTGCTCCTTCAAAGATTTCAAATCTGGACCTAGCATACCTATCACATTCTGCGAGGTAGTGCTTTGTCGTTTCTTCTTTTATTTCTCAGAAGCGGCAAAAGGGATCTGGTAGGATACCCATTACGAAGAGGTGTCTTGTCAGTGGGCAGTGGCCCGTCAGGATACCAATCAGCCTCCTAATTCCCTTCGTTGAGATAGAGAATAGCCATTTCGATTCGGCTGGTTTGATCACCTTAACAAACTCCTTGCCTGTGTCTGTAGTTAAATTCCACTCCTTGAGGAATTGTTTCATGCCCCAGTTATTAATTCCTTCGCTGAGCTCATAGAGTGAAATAATACCGGTTGTGGCCTGACAAACACAGTATTAGAACCTTCTTTGGCCAGGCCAACAGCCTTTTCATTGCCATGGTGTCCTTATGTGCTGGTATCCAAATAAGGGTCACCTTGTTCTCAAATCTGAAAGAGATCCTATTGATATGATCTAGTTTCCTCCACTAGTCATGAGGTTGACAAATCCTTTTGTAATGACCTAAGACTAGCCTGACTGTCAGAAAAAATTCTATCCTTTCCATTAATTTTATTTTCCATAACTGTTCAACAACACACATTAATGCCCAGATTTCCGCCTGAAAAACGGAGGTGTTATTGCCAAGGGGGGAGGAGATGCTGATTCCCAATTTAGGTATGTAGATTCCTGCACTACTCCCTCTATCTTTGATAAGTGAAGTGTGGACCATCTGTGTAGCAGTCTATGTTGCTATGGTCATCAGCTGCGGAACGTGCAACATGATGGAATTTTACCAGCGTCCAGTAATTACCATACATAAAAAATATCACGCATGTCTTAAATTAATCATTGAAATTATTTACAGACAAAAATATAGTGATCAATCAATTCGAAGTGGTCTGATTGGTAGGTGAAACACAGAAATAAAACCATTAGTTTCAGTATGCTTCTCACCACTATGAACATACTGACAAACTGTAAAATGAAAACCCTTTAATTTACAGTAGTTAAAAATTCTATTATAAAACCTCATATAAGGGGAGATCATTTGAATCTGCTTTATGATATAATTATAGACTGGTTAATTGTGATATTCCTTCCTGAGGTTTGAGGGATTTGACTGACCCGACCGGTCGTTCTCGGTCAATTCATGTCTGTACTGTATCGTTAATAGCGAAAAGCGTAGCGAGACGAAGCGGACCAGGTCCGATTTGTCGTTTTAAACAGGCGACAGATTGCAAAAAAATCACAGACTGATCGACAAAGCTTCCATACTGAATATTAAATTGTAAAACATTTACCAGAGGGTTGGGGAACGTTATCTATCTCCATTAATCGACCATTTAAACGAAAGACCGGGATTGAAAATAAAAGTAAAAAACAAGATTGAGTTAATGTTATATTTTATAACAGTCAACAGTGGCACTGTCAGTGGGAAAAGCTTTCCAGAGTTACTTTTATTTTTTTATTAATATTTTTTTTTTAACAAACGGATTTTTGTATTTACCATCACATGTTATTTACGTTTTGTTCCAATTTTTTTCTATCATTGCAAAGTTGCATTTTTTATTGTTGCTTAATAAAAGTATTTATTATTTTAACAAAAGTTCCAGTTTACAGTGAGTGGAGAGAACCCGCGCAACACGGGACTTTCAAATCTTTGAGCTTTTCATAATTCATTTGAGATATTGTAAGTCCAATTTGAAATTGAATTTTATCCAAATAGCCCTTTATATTAATTTTCCACCGTTTTTAAGTATATTCTATGGTTGTTTTACGCACAGGGGAAATTAGAATAAAAGAAATAATTTGAAATGATAACTCGGTATTATCATGACTACCTTGACCGTTGACAGAGATTCTTGTCCTCAAATTCTTTCACCCAAACTTTAAAAAAACACCCAGAAATGAGGTTTTATGCAAAAAACAGTTATTGGTTTTTTAAAAATTGTTTTTTATATCCTGGAGAAAATGAGTTTGTATTGAGTTTTCTCTATAAGAACGGCACAATCGATTGCAAGCTGGAACCCGCCAGAGCAAGCAGGAACCAAGAACAGAACGTCAGAACCGGCCTTTGGCGGTTGGCCAACGGTCTCCACTTTTGGGGTTTCATCAGTTTCGTTGAATTTCGTACATAATTTACCCTACTTTTAAGGTAATTTTACTTTTTCTCGTTTATTGATTGCCATTTAACTCCCGTTCGTGGTTTATCCTGTATACACTGAATTCTTTATGATCCTGAATATAACACTGATTCTACTAACAACTGTTATAATGAAAGAGCTTTTTTGACGAGCAATGTGCCACTTGTTGAATATTTTTTGGCATTGTGAAAGGTTTTGATACACTACGTATGATTTTTAAGTTCTACCTTACAATATAGTTGTCCAAAAGTTCAATATTACAAGAATGGGAGAACCTTAACTCTGATTCTTTTGGATTGAACCATCAGGCGAATCGGTCGATCTTTGTTGAAGAACCCTGTCGTTCAACACATACACAAATTTGACAATTTCCTATTTTAATAAAAGAGTGAGTTTTATCGAGTAATCTGCCACTTGTTGAATATTTTCTTGACATTGTGGCCCATAATGTATGATTTTTAAGCTCTACCTTACAATACAGTTGTCCAAAAGTTCAAAATTTCATGTATAGGGAAGCTTAACTCTATTTCTTTTGGATTGAATCATCATGCGAATTGGTCATCTTTGTTGAAGAACCCTGTCGTTCAACACATACACAGATTTGACGATTTCCTATTTTAATAAAAGAGCGAGTTTTATCGAGTAATCTGCCACTTGTTGAAAATTTGTTGACATTATGAGAAGTTGTGGCCCATCATGTATGATTTTTAAGATCTACCTTACAACACAGCTGTCCAAAAGTTCAAAATTTCAAGTATAGGGAAGCTTAACTATTTCTTTTGGATTGAATCATCACGGGAATTGGTCATCTTTGTTGAAGAACCCTGTCGTAAAACACATAAACTGATATGACAATTTCCTATTTTAATAAAAGAGCGAGTTTTATCGAGTAATCTGCCACTTGTTGAATATTTGTTGATATTGTGAAAGGTCATGGCACATCATGTACTCAATGCTTCATTTTCATTTCAATACTATATGCTAAAACCGACTCGCTAACATAAACGTGCTCCACAATACAGCCCCACACAATTTTATAATTGAGAATAATATGCAAAAAGTATTGTACAGTGGTTTTGACTCCTCCACAACAGAATTCAAAACCAGTTGGATGTTAAACATTCCTGTACGACAGGAATTACTTTTTTTTACTAAAAAAATTGTTTTTAAATATTTAGATGGATTCAGTAAAGGTTGCTGTACGAATCAGGCCACTTGTAAAATCAGAAACTGAAAGTGGCTGTCGCTCTTGCATTGAGAGGATACCCGATGAACCTCAGGTAAATATTTTTAATCTGATAATTCAGCAATTGGGTATTAATGCGTAGTAAATCCAAAATATTAGATCTCAATCGGAAAAGCTAGTCAGACGTTCACGTTTAATTATGTCTTCGATGAGTTCGAGGGACAAAGCAAGGTCTACAATTGCGCAGTGAAGCATCTTATTGAAAATCTATTCAAAGGTATTTATCTTTTTAAAAATATTTTTAATATCCAGCTTTTAACTAGGTTATAATGGATATTTGATTTATTAGGTTACAATTTGACTATCCTTGCATATGGTCAAACAGGTTCTGGCAAAACATACACTATGGGTACAAATTATTCCGGAGGCATCGAGCTGGGCATAATTCCTAGAGCAGTTTATGATATATTTGATACAATTGACACAAAGACTGATTATTCGTATAGAGTGACTTGCTCATTTTTAGAAGTACGTAGACAAATTTTTCATCTGGTTTATTTTTATGATGTAAAAATTTTTTTAATTTGCCTAGTTGTATAATGAAAGTCTCTATGATTTGCTGACTAACAAACCGCGTGAGCAAAGCGTGGTCGATATGCGGGAGCAGCATAACAGCGTTTGCATTCCCGGTCTGACTGAAGTGGAGGTCCATTCCCCCGCCGAAGCCCTCAGCCGGCTTCAAGAAGTAATTTTATTTTGATGCGATAAAAAAATACTCCCAAATCTTCTATTAATTTTAAACTTTTCAAGGGTTCTCAAGGTAGGGTGGTAGGAGCAACAGCCATGAACGCCCAATCATCACGATCTCATGCCATATTCACATTTAATATTAGAATAACCAACAAGCAAAACCCGTAAGATTTGTTTCATATTTCAAAGTTTCCCAGTATTATTTTTCATGACGGTTTTTACAGGAAGGAAGTGATGACATCTAAGTTCCATTTAGTGGATTTGGCCGGATCAGAAAGGTCGAAAAAAACTGGTGCCACAGGCGATAGGTTCAAAGAAGGGGTCAATATTAACAAAGGGCTCATGGTACTCGGCAATGTCATATCGCAACTCTGTGATGGAACCAATAGCTTCATCAATTATAGAGACAGCAAGCTCACTCGTCTCCTTCAAGGTCCTTAAAAAATCTTGATTAATAAATCATAAAAATTTCATAAAGTTCCTTTGAAACAATTCATTCTGAATGCTTTTTTTAAACAAAATTTTTTTTTTAGATTCACTTGGTGGAAACTCTGTCACACTTATGATAGCATGTGTGAGTCCAGCGGATTACAACCAAGACGAGTCAGTCAGCACCCTTCGGTATGCAGATAGGGCAAAGAAGATCAAGAACAAACCTGTAGTGAACCAGGACCCGCAGAGTGCAGAAATATCCAAGCTTAAGAAAGAAGTAAACTTTTTTTTCTCCCTCTCTCTATAAAAGGCAATGAGTTTTTAATCGTTTGTTTGTAGTTGGAAGACATGAGGCTGAAATTTATTGAAGGAGGTGGTGTCAGTTATGAGTGTCCTCCGAGTCACAAACAGTTGGAACAGGAGTTGGAGGATGCTCAGACTCGTATCAAAGAGCTTCTTAAAACTTTAACCGAGTATATGTCTCAAAGCTCCAATTTATTGGAGCGAGCTGTTATGGTATGTTTTTCACCGAAATTGGATTATTTCAACACGGTTTTCAATTTTATTTTTTAAGAAAAAATAAAATTTACAGGCAGAGAAATTAGAAGAGACAATGAAAGAGAAGTTCTCCGAATTAACCCACCTGTCTGAATCGATCACTGCGGAATCAGGTGACATCGACAAGAACAAGATTCTGCAAGACATCAAAACCAAAATTCTTGAAGTTCAGGTAGAAGTTCTTGGTTTTTTTGAAGTATATTCAGTCCCCGAAGAACTCCTGAGAACCCTGCATGTTTCCTCAAAAATCCTTGCTGATTGCATGAAAGACGTAAACCTTTTCCCAAAGTCCTTTTTTTATTTTTTTTATACCTTCACATTTTTTACTTTTTCCCTAGGTGCAGAGACTCCAGTGTGAGAAGGAGATGCTCAGTCATGAAAAGCTGTCAGGAAATAATATGGGCCCATTTGAAGAGGATGGACTCAATACACCAATAAGGCACGAACACATTCTATGCCAGGCAAAGATCAACAAAGAAATTTATGTATGTGTGAATTTATTTATTTAAAGTAATTTTTAAACGGCTCTTAGTTCAACAAGTTTTTTTTTTCTCTCAGCAAATCACAAAGAATCTTGTCTGGAAAGAAGAGCTAATGGCAAAATTGTCCGAAAACGCAAATGGACTCGGAGTCATTGAGGGCGTTTCTCAAAAGGAGGTCGATGATCTCAAAAAGCAAGTTGAATCCTTGCAGGCTGAAAAGGACGAGCTGCTCAGCCAGATCAACAACGCTGCAGTAAATTCGGCGAACAATGCCAGCAAGTAAGAAATTTGTCGACTAAAATTATACGATTTCAGGCTTATTTGAACTTTGACTTTATATGTGTTGATAATTTTATAGAGTTGCTGAACAGAGAAGGAAAAGGCTCCATGAACTTGAGCAACAGAAGACAACACTTCTTAAAAAGATTGCAGAACAAGAAAGGATAATTAAAATGAAGCAGAATTCTGATGAAAAAATGAAAGCTTTACAGGCTGATATCATGGTAAAATAATAATTTTCAAGTTGTAACATTCGATAAGCTCATTTAACTAATTTTTCCTCAATTTGCTTGTAGTCAATGAAACAACTCAAGGTAAAACTGATACAGCAGATGAAGAGTGAAAATGAAAAGTTCAGAACGTGGAAGGTAGAAAAAGATCGGGAAATGTGCCTGCTTCGTTCCCAGAATGTTAAACGGCAGAACCAATTGAAAAAGATGGAACAACAGCACTCGCTACAGCAGAATGTACTGAAGCGTAAGCTCGAAGCTGCCGCAGCCGCCAACAAGAGAATCATGGCTGTCCTGGACAGGCAGAAGCAGGCCAAGATGAGAAGGCTGAAGGGCCCTGCCTCTGAGAGGATAAAAGAAAAGATGCAGGAGGAGCTCGAGCTGCTCGAGTCCGAATACCAAGCCCAGAGGTCGCTCGATTCTCTAATCCAAGATCGAGCCTCTTTAACAAAAGAATTAACCATAGTCAAAGTACTTAAAAATATATACGTATTTATTTACTTTTAATTGATCAAAGTAAACCTATTTATTTAATTTTAATTTTTGTTTTTAGGAAAGCCTGCAGGATAATTCTATATCCCAGGAAGAAAAAGAAAAACTAGAAAGGGACATGATGCAAATTGAAGAAGGCATCGCCAACAGGAGTGCCGAAATTTCTGACCTTCAGCAAAAACTTCTTGATATCCATCATGGTAATATATTGTTAATACTTTTATTTTAACTTGTCATATTGTTAATATTATTTTTCTTCTTCTTTTTTTTTTCTTTAGAAGATCGGCCTAAAGGAAACTGGGATATGCTGCAATCCATGGGCGATGCAAAGTTTGCCATTTCGTACTTGTTCAACTTTGTGTCTGAAAAAATAAAAGAAAATTTAAATACTGCACAGTCCGTTTCAGAGCTCAAGGTCTTTTGGCAGCTTTTTACATTTTATTATCCTTTTTCTTCTTCTTGTTTTTTTTTTAATATTAATTTTTTTCCTAATAGGAACAACAGCATGAATATGTCAACCAGCTTGATCTCTACTCTCAAAAGATGGAAATAATGGCTGCCAGTCACAAAGTGGAATTGGAAAATTTGGAAAAAGAATGTGAGGAAAAAGTAAGTTACAAATTTTTATATATTAAAAAACAAAAACATGTTCTAACATTTTTTTTCTTTCTTGTAGGTTTACATCTTATTGAAGCGCATTCAAGAGCCAAATCTGAACGAGTCTGAAGAGATGGTTCAATACAAGAATATCAAGTATGAAGAGCTCGAGAAAATCGGGATGCTCAGGAACAGAGTCAAGGAACTGGAGGAAGAAGTAAACACCTTGAACAAAGCACTCGTCGTGCGCAAACCTGTATGTGTATATTATTATTTTTTTTTTAAATATTATTTTCTCCAAATCAAAAGCAATTAATAAACGGATATCAGAAATAGATATTTGTAGATATGGTTTTTACATAATTAAACTAAATTTTAAATGTAGCATTTCTTCTTTTGTTTAATTTTAATAAATACGTAAGGCAATTTGCTTTTTATTTTTATTATTAATTATTAGGATTGTTCAATGATTGAAAAATATCAAATTTTTTGTTTATTTAGCCATCTACACATATGGAAGCTTTTGAAAACTTTTTGGAGCAAAAAGATACAACCTTCACTACATCGAAGGTACTCTTTCTAAGATCAATTATTGCATGTGCATGATGAAAAAACTGCATGTAGACCACACACAAAGAAAAAAAAAATTCATTGCAACGTTTTTAAAGCTCTGACCGGCTTCCTCTTTTGCACCAGGAGATTGGTTTAACAGACTTGTCACTGATGATGCTGAAAAGGAGGCTTGAGAATAAATTTGTGATACGAGTATTCTAAAGAAGTTCCCGTCCAAAAATTTCATTCTGTTTGAAGGGAATTTTTTTGTCTGCTACGTTAAACTCAAAACATTTGAAATTACGTCGTGACATCCGTTAGCTGTGGACCATAATCGATTATTAATTGACAAAAATATAAATTTGTCACATTTTCACTAAATTTTGTTTATCACTTGTAAAATACTCAAAAGATATTCTAAGAGTATAAAATCCTGTCTTTTTGATAGTTTTCCATTGATATGGGGCGTTTTGATAAAAATGTAGCAAGTTGACCCTTTCAGGACATGTAGGGTGATATCCTATTCTTGCTTCCTCCTGTGAGGAGCTGAGAGTCTTCGGTCAAACTCACCTGTCCCTCTACCCAGGTACCGTGAGCGTGACATCACACTTTTCTCCCTTCACTATTAGACTGAAATTCAAAGAAGCAGTGTTACTTAAAACGGCAAACAACAGTGCTAAAAATAACTTACAGTACACTGTTTCTTTGAGCTTTAGTCTAAAAGCAAAGGGAGTATAGTGCGATGTCACGCTCACTTAGTACCTTGGGGACCGAAGGGTGCTGACCAACCTGAAAGGGTTAAACCAAGTAGGGTAAGTTTTATGTAAGTCACTATTAAAAAAAAGTTGAATTTTTGAACGTGACTTCTTTTTTTTTTGGCTAATATTAATTACATAATTTCTGAAATATTCTTAAAAATGAAATAATTTGTAGGTTTATGGTTGATTAAGTCGATTGTAATTTTAAAAAGAATTTCTGGCTATGATTTTTTTTCTTTTGTTATGCCAATCTGTGGTTGTTGCATTCAGTTCATACGTGATCTAAAATTTCTACAAGAAAATTTTTGTAATATAAATAACAAATTGGATCAATTTCATGTTTTGGATTGAAGAAGTAAACATTTAAATCAGTTTCTCCATTTTTCATTCTTCATGACAAATATTTTTGTTGACTTTATATGTCAATCCAAATTAGTATGGAATTTTTTTGATAGTTACCTATCATAATGGTCTGCCTATCCCCTAGCTTATTCACATTCAGATGTGTTTCGGCAATTTGCCATGGCGGTGCCGAAGATGACAAAATGTTGAATCATGTCTAAATTAACAAAAATCGGTTATGGTAGACAGACCAGGGGTGATGTTAAGTTTATCACCCCGCAAATCATAGGAGGAAACGCTCATAGTTTGAAAAGTCCATTAGTAAATTCATTTCTTTGTGTATTTGTTTTAAGTTAACAAAACAAAACATACACTTCTTATCAAGTAAAATAAATTTTCGCTTATTCACTGTTATTTGTATGAATATCAACTGCAAATTGTCTTCATTTCCAAGTTGATGATGATCGGTGATTCTTGTTTAACTTCAGTTTTGAAGGTTTTCCAATAAAGGATTCATCCTGTTGCATCAAATGGCTGATAGATTTAATTCTTTCAGGCAAGGAAAGTATAAAATTTATGATTGATAATTTATTCAGTAAATCGTAATGCACATCTGGTCTTAAAATAACGTTTATTGGTTAAACTAAGGCGATTATTATTATTATTAATTTTTTTTAACAAGAATAATTTCATTTGTTGCATTTATTTTAACTCATAATCATTTGTAGGCTGGTCAGGGCACGAGAAAGAGCAAAAAGAAAACACAGACATTCACCTACGAATTGGCCGATGAAGAGAGGATGAGGGCGTTTGACGATTCGGTCGAGATAGAGAATGACGACCCCAACGATCCAGACTGGGTTCGCACGCCCCTCTACAAGAGACTGCAGTCCCTTAAGGTAAATCATTTTATATAAACCAGTTCCTCCGTTCAAAATGCATGCGTTAGAACCGAGTAACCGGGGTTCCGTTTAGAAGCGCTTGAAAAACCGTTGGGTGACTTACATTCTAAGAAAAATGCATCTTATGAAAAACCCTTCTGAAATCAAGAAAATTTAAACAGTAGAATGTATTGTTTTGTGTTGAGACATCTTTGTTTTAAATTTAATTTTTTTTCCTTTTTTTACAATAGTCATCGAAGAGAAGGTGTAACAGCAAAAACAAGACAAACCCGCAATGCTCTTGCCAAGAAGAATGCTCTCCTAAATCCTGTCCTTGTAAAAAGGATGACCTAGACTGCAATGAAAACTGTACATGCGATTCTGCCTGTAAATTACAAGTAAGGGTTGACATTTTATTTAACCAATTACATATTAAATCGCATTTTAATTTTATGTTCATATTTTATTGTACTAACAGTATTGTGAAGTCCCAATTTTCTAAACTTGTTTGGCAGTCGGAATTTTGTAGTTTCTAAAATAAATGTTATTGCCTGGCCAAAATGATTTAAAAAAAAAGACCAAACTACACTTTCTTGCTTGTCCAGCTTATTAAGAAAAACTTACAGCTTAATTTCACTAATTTCGTGGTCACTTGACCAATTAACATATTACAGTTAATTAATGTTTTTAGTTGAGATAAAAAAGTCAATGGCACGAGCGGGATTTGAACCCACGAACTTCGGCTGGATACGCCGCTGCTCTACCTCTTGAGCTATCGTGACCTCGATCCACTCGGACACTAACTTCCCATCTCAACCCCACCTTTATTTGTTATGCTTTACAAAATTATTTGTTTTGTCATTATTTGGGGCAGTATGACTGAAATTATATTTAAAATAAATATAATAATTTACAATAAATACTTTGAAATACTTTCATAAAAAAATGATTATAAACAGTAACAGTCCAATTTTTCTGTCACCCAGTGCTTAATTCACAAAATTTAATTATTCCCCCTCTTTATCATGTAGCTCCCATTAACCATTCATAACCTCGTGAAGGATGGGGCAGATCGGCGCTGGTGGCCCCTTACTTTGTGTCGACAGGTGCTGGGCCGTCCGTGGGGGTGAGTCACTGGTGCCTGGACACTTGACTCTTCTTCACTCAAGCCTTGCGAAAAAAAAAAAAAAAAAAAAAAAAAAACAGTTTTGTTCTCCTGGCACCTGACTGGGCTTGTTCCTGGGGTCAGCAGGCACTTCTATCGCCACTCTACTCCATTCTTTGAATAGACTCGGCAGAAATGACCCCAAGGTCACAGCCTTTATTAAAAAAGGGGAAAAAAATTATTTGTAAGTAACATCTGGAAGAAGTGAAAGGCCAACTTTTTGCACAAATTCAGCCATTTGCAATATGCTCAAAATAACAATTTTTTTACCTTCTCCATTTTACAGCTCTTCCTTTGCATATAAGACTCCATTTTGAACAATCAGCAAAAACTAATTTAAATAAAAAAACCTGAAAAATAGAAATAACTTTACCATCCTTTATTGTTATAATAAATAAATGAAGAAAACACAAAATTGTAAAACTTTTTGGAGTTTTTTCTTTAAAAAACCTAGAAAATGACAAAAAATTTTTAGCACTTAACAGCCTATCCATCAGTTCTGTAATTAATCAATCGTACCTTTGAAAAGGAAAAACAAAATTGAATGGCTTACACTATTTAAAAGCTGGTTTCACACTGAAAATAAATGTAAACACTGATTCAGAGTTGAATACATAAATATGTGGAGAAAATAATATAGAGACACCCGCTGCCCTGCTTGGATTAAAATTAATGAAGATATAAACAGGGTTTAGTTTTAATTTATACTAGGCAGACACCACTGTTCTTTGCTTGTCAGTTCTGAATTTATTAAAATTTGTTCTCTGTTTGCAGGATAAGTCAAATTTAGAAGTCAGCCCAACAAAAAAACAGAGGTATGGTTAAAAGCCCATTTGTCTTATAAAATCAATTTTCAACGTTTTCCTTTTTTCCCTAGGTTAATGGAACCTTTAGTGAGCATAAGAGCAAGAAGGGACGACTACTTTTTATAGACACCGCAGTCATATGATTATTTTTAAATAGTTTCTCCTGTTTTTACTTTCTGGAAAAGACCAAGACCTTTAGTCCCCCCCCCCCCGATAATCGTTGGAATTGCACGTTTTATTGTTTGACTTAATTATTCTTTTTGTATATTTTAGAGTTGAAGATTATAATCAATTTTATATAATAACCTAAAGTTCTTTTCCTTTAAGTGTACATTGATTTTAGACTTATTTTTTATTTATTTTAAAGTTGTTACTCAAGTACGATTGTATACTTTTCTTAATGTTGAACAGCAGTGGGTAAGGAAATAAAAAAGATACAAAAATTATATACCCGTTACCTTTTGTGCAGAACTTAATTTTACATTTAGTTCTTAAAAATTAAAAATTATTAAATTATTCTTTTTGTGTATTTTAGAGTTGAAGATTACAATCAATTTTATATAATAACTTATAATATAATTTTAAAGTTGTTACTACGATTGTATTATTTTCTTAATGTTGAACAGCAATGGGTAAGGAAATAAAAAAGGTTACAAAAATTATATACCGTTACCTTTTGTGCAGAACTTAACTTTACATTTAATTTCTAAAATTGTGTAAATAAATGTCCTCGCCAATTGGCTTTTTTTAAAAAAAAATATGTTAGCATTACAAAACTGAAAGTGTGTAAATTTCATTTCTTCCCTAGAAGTGAGAATTCTGTGAGAAAGTGTAAAACATACTCAACGGAGCTGGAATCGCAGAGGGAGTTATGACCATCCAACAGAGGTCTCTTAATTTGTAAAATCAAATAATCAAGTCGACTAATTAAAGTTTTTTTTTTTTTTTTTTTTTTTACAGAATTAAGCTATTTGGAGGATTGAATTTGAAGAAGGCAGTTTTGATGTTAAAATAAAATTAGCCAAGTTTACTTTTCATTTAGAACTATTTTTTCAAGAAGGAGCCATGCCACTGAAAAATGTTCTGCTACTGAGAAAAACAAAATGCTTTACTCTTGATAATTACCATGGACCAGATTTGTGCGTGTAACAGTAGAAAGAAGTTTTTTAAACAAATGAAAAATCAATTTGTTCATTTCCACATAGATAATTAGTTGAAGGCAAAATAAAGATTTTCTGGACAAAATATCAATTTATCGAATTTGGCAGGTAAAACACAATATGCAGACAGCATCAAATACTTTGTATTTCACTTTTATTTCTGTCAGGTAATATTTATGGCTGTATTTATAGGCTTGTGAGCAACTCAATTGTCACAGATCCTCCTTGGACTGTCACAATCAACCCGGTCTCCGGGTGCATGAGGCTCAATGGAGATTTTCCTGTGGCGGCTTTGACTCATTCAAACATCCAGCGCCAACTGTTTTTCCCGGGAAACAATGACTCCTCAGGGTAATAAAAAAAAATAATGTCCTCTTTATTGATAAAAAAGGAAGCAAAACCAGCTCTTCTGAAGTAGTGAAATTGTACGGTCAGAAAAAAATACAAACCTCGTCCTCATCGTATTTTCCCCTCATCGCGGCCCCTTTCTCCCATTGTTTATTTATATTTTTATACACAAAAAAGGGGAGAATATGGACATATGATCATCAATTTTAATTAAACTATTTTTTTGTAGTACTAGATCACACTATTAGATACGTGTCTGTGTTCTTGTCAATGAGCCTTAGAGCTGATAAAAATATGTATTTTATGTAATTTACTTTTTTTATGAAGTTTTCTGCCTTTGTTGGGTATGAATTTCAAAGTTATTATCTATCAATTGGTTGTTGTTTTTTTATGTAGAATAAGAATATATTTATGGTTGTATTAAATGAGATGTATAAAAAGTTTACAAAAACTGAAGATGCTTCCATATCCTGAAACAAAAAATATTAGTTAAAAATTTGACAATTTGGATTTGGTTTAATCAACCTTTAAAACACTTAAAAATATACATTTTTACCCCCCCCCCAAAAAAAAAAAAAAAAAAAAGATTTTTTGGTTGGATTAACTAAGGGGGATTTTTTTTTCCTATGTCCAGTGTTCTACATAAAAATTCATAACTTATCTGGATTTTAAGTGAGATTTTAAATGTAAATGAGAAAAATAACAAAAAAATTTATTTTATATCTATAATTATTATTTGGTAAGTAGCAACATTAGGCAGCATACAAAGACTAGCAAACCTATGTATCACAGGGGCAATGAGAACAACCCCTACAAACACATTAGAAACTTTACTAAACCTACTTCCACTGGAAATATTCATACAAGGAGAGGCTAGGAAAAGCTCATTTAGGCTCCAGAAACAATTAAATTGAAAGGAACTAAACAATTTGGGCATACATCCATAATCAACAAAATCAGACACCCATTATTAGAAATGGGAACTGATTACATGATCCCGAAAAAATCTTCACAACTTCCTATAAAGTCTCAATGGACTATAAAGGAGAGGAAGAACACAGGAGAGGAGAGTATCAGATACAATGATATGGTACACAGATGGCTACAAAACAAACGAAGGGACCGGATCAGGCGTTTTCTGTACAAGCCCAAAACATGAGCAATCAAACTCATTAGGGAAGTACACTTTGGTCTTTCAAGCGGAAATACATGCCATCAATGCAAAGTTCCCTGGAAAATCTTTTAAAAAATCCTCATAAGATCAGATAGCCAAGCAGCCATTAAAGCATTAGCATGTAAAATAATCACATCAAAATTAGTCGGTGAATGCATCCAAAATCTCCAAAACCTGGGGAAAAACAACAACCTGATGATATCTTGGGTGCCAGGACACAGGAGAATTTTAGGTAACGACAAAGCAGACAGTCTGGCCAGAGGAGGATCTGCAAGACCCTATAAAGGCCCTGAACCTATACTTGGGATAACAAAAACAAATATAGAATCCTCCATCGCAGAATGAATCCAAGCAAAACAAAAGGAGAAGTGGATAAACTCTAGCGGTGCTAGACATGGTAAACTTATGATGAAACAACCCTCACTGAGACTGGCATAAACACTGCTGCAATTGGAGACGGCCAAACAAAGAGGACTGGTAGGATTACTAACCGATCACTGGTAGAAAACATCTACACAACATGGGTACATACAGCGATGATCCCATTTTTAGATTATGGAATGAGAAGGAGGAAACACCACTCATATATCTTCGAATGCGAAGCAATAGTTCAATGAGGTTTAACCTAACGTACGGAAAAAACTTAGGGAATCAAATTGCAGCAGCAACAGTCAATGACTTGATACTTCTAAGAAGAAGGATTGAGGCTATTGCACTGAACTACAGAACTAGAAAGGTACAATAAGCCAGAAGGCTGCAGTGCCTGGGGAATACAAACCCCGCTTCCTAGTATCCTTTTCTACCATACCATTATTTGGTCTGAGGCAAACTTTATGCTATATGTGTAGTTTGGAGAGTTGTTAATCTCTGAAAAAAGGGTGTAGGTTGTCGGTAGCCTCAACAGTTTAGGCGATGACATCACTTTTTTTTTTAAACACCACCTTTTGAATTTTCCCTCCTTTTTGCCGTTTTCATCAATCAAATCAAGTAGATTACACGACATTTGAAAAATGGCAAAAAGGAGGGAAAATTCAAAAGGTGGGGTTGAGACGGGAAGTTAGTGTCCGAGTGGATCGAGGTCACGATAGCTCAAGTGGTAGAGCAGCGGCGATTCAAGCCGAAGATTCGTGCCACTGACTTTTTTATCTCAACTAAAAACTTTAATTAATTGAAAGATATTAATTGGTCAAGCGGACCACTAAATTAAGTGAATTTAAGAAGCAACTCTGTTGTTCATTCCACGGCGCTAAAACAAGCCGTTGAAAACCTTTTAAAAATTGTTAAAATTAAAAGAGCGTTAACATTTGTTCAGTCTCGGTGGTTGGCCCCGTACGTAGAGAATAACGCAATGCTAAGGGCAAACGCTACAGCGAATTTTCAAAAAGATATTTGTAAATTGTTTAACAATTCGATTTTCGGGAAAACGATGGAATCAGTTCGAAAAAGAATGAATATTTAATCAGTATGTAACTCGAAACATTTAGAAAAAATAAAACCAGAATTTTTTTAGATCATACGATCTACACCGAAAATTTGACTGTAGTTCATTTAGCGAAAACAACGGTGGATTTCAATAAACCTGGCAATTTTAGACATTTCGAAAAAGCATATGTACAATCACCATTATAATGATATGCTGCCGAGATATGGTCGAGAAAATACAACTTTACTCTATACCGACACCGATTCCCTTCTTTATAAAATAATGACAATCGATATGTACAATGGTTTGCAAAAAATGATGGAATACTTTGACACGTCGGATGTTCCTAAAGAGAACTCATGCTGGAGTGATCTCAATAAAAAAAACAAAAGATGAGGAAGTTTAAAGACGAGATGAACGGTGAAATTATTTGGTAATATGTAGGCCTTCGACCTAAAATGTACGCAATAAAAAAGAAGGAACTAAAATGTTAAAAGGGGTGCAGAAAATAGTAATAAAAAATCAAATATCGTACGAAGATTATGTGAATTACCTTTTCAAAAGCTTGTCTTTTAGAAATAAAATGTATCTGATCCAATCACGCCTTCAGAAAGTCAGTTAACGACTGCTTAGAAAAGATTTCATTCAACTCTCACGATGATAAACGTTTCACTTTAAACGACGGAATTTCAACCTTAGTTCTGGGTCATTTTAGAGTTGATTTCGAAGAAAATGACTAAATTTTTTTAAACATGAATAAAGAATATTATTTATTTATATAGTTGTATTAGTTGTAAAAGCTCGAGAAGTTGTGCAAATTGTATGTGATTTCTGTTTGTTTTGTATTAATTTTTAGGTGATTAGTGACCGTTAATCGATATTTATTTAGAAATCGTGAGATGCGGTCTGGTGTGATGTAGGTTTCAGAAAAACATTTTCTTTATCGTGCCAACGTTTCGATCTGTATTGAGATCATCTTCAGGGCTCAAAGAGTGCCCTCACAACACGACACGCAAAGAATGGCACAATTACACAGAAGAAAAACACTTTGAGCCCTGAAGATGATCTCAATAAAGATCGAAACGTTGGCACGATAAAGAAAATGTTTTTCTGAAACCTACTTCACACCAGACCGCATCCCACGATTTCTAAATAAATATTAATTTTTATATCTAACAAAACGAAAATTGTTCCGCTAGTCAATTAATAACAAATTAAAAAGTACCTAACAAGTTCGTTTCTGAATAATGCACAATTTTTTTATATATAATATCATAAAACAACGTTTTACCCTCAGTCGTCATTATGTGCTTAAAGAAGCAAGACTTATCTTTATCGATAAGGAAAGTTGACGTCGAATCAGAAGGATTTATTAAGCACAAATGCACAATCCCTTATTTACCGAATAGCATTAGGTGTTTAATATGTGGTCCTTCCAATTTTGGAAAAACAAATTTAATATTAAATGTTATATATAATTTAGATGGTTTGAAATTTCAAACTATATATCTCTTTAGCAAATCTATTACTCAGCCAAAATATGTGAAAATGAAAAATAATTAAATGAAATTCGTTTATTTTTGTTTGACAATAATGACCAAGTGCCCCCAGCCAAACGAGGCCCCGATTCTATCATTATATTTGACGACATGCTTTGTGATAAGCAGGATCGGGTTAGATCCTATTTTTGCATGGGATAGATTCGTTTTACCTATGAGACAAAGTTACACGAAGGTCCCCAAACATTTGATAAGTGATAATGTTAATTTACTTATTGCTTTTAAACAAGATTTACTAAACATGGATATGCGTAAAGTATAAACGAAGATCATGTAAACTCGGATTTGTCGTTTAAGGAATTTTCCGATATTTGTCGAAAGTGCTTGAATGATAACAATTAAGGATTAACAAGAATTCCCCCTTGAAAAACGGTCATTACCGTAAAGATTTCGATATCTATATATTGCTTTGAAACAGATCAGTCATTCGTCGACGATAGAAAAAACAACACCTCCATGTTGGACACGAGAAATAGCAGAAATAAGAGAGAATATTAGGAAAAAAATATAATGCTCTTAAACGATTGAAAGAGGAAAATGATGAATATCACAAAGTTAAATATAAACCTATTATCAACGCCATTGAGGCACGCACCGTTCAACCATTGCAGTTAAAGCGAGAAGTGGAAGATGACCACCGCCCTAAGAGGCCGAAAAGATTATAAATACCGACTCCTGTCGAACAGACACCTATTTCAACTCAAAGTTGAAGGTATTTAGATCACAGTTACAAGACATAGATTTGGTCCCATCGTGTAAGGATGAAGAACAAACGGAGCCTAAAAGCATCGATTTATCCGTTAACATTGAAAGCGACGATGACAGTGAGCATCTGCATCCAATGTTTTCTGAACCCGAGTTGAGTTCACTCCGTGTAAACCTATACTCGAGCAAGTAAGCGAAGACGTTAGAACTCCTGAAGGAATCATGGCTTTCGACTTTCTGGAAAAAGTTGGTGAGGCTCCATCGAAGTACGTAATGAAATTTTTAAATAATGACCTAGGTGGGTTGGATCAAACTTTTGGGGTACGTTACAATGGAAAACAATTTACAATGGGTGACAGTATTGTCACGATTGGAAACAATGAATTAGATGTTGAAGAAAGATACATCGCTACACCGGGTCTCATGGAATTAATATTCATGAAAAACCCGAATTTGACGCTTGTGGATGCTGATGATAGAAAATATTATAAAAATATTCTAACGCATACAACCGCTCACAGAAACGTTATAGCAGTAGCGGAGATATAAATGCCATTCGTTCTCATCCGAAATGGCCTGTGATTTCATCCATGTTTAAATACTAGCCTCAGAAACCAAAAACCGGAATGCATAAGATTCCGCAACCAAAACATGGTTTCGGGGTAGTAGATTTCAATCACCTAATAGAATGGTTAAAATTTTTATTGAACTCTCGAGACCAGAATAGTAAATCTGAAATCGAATTTATTGAAAATAAACTTCGAGATCGGGTACGACTATGCGTCTCTAATAGCCTCTAATACCCAACTCCGACTTTCCACCTTCACGAAGCTTACGCGGGTGTACCCTGTTAATTTAACAAACGGAAAGAGGGGTATGGAGGGACAAGAGGGGGGGGACCTGACACCTCCGAATCCAAAATCCCACACCTTACCCCTCTTCCCACCTTACACCCAATCCTAGCCCCACTTTCCAGCCCAAATCCAAGGTGTTATGCGATCCGTACCGATGGATGACAGGAAACTGTACTATAGCGGAGCCTCAAGGGCACCAGATGACACCCTTGGGTAAGTAACCTTATACCGGAGAGAGTGACCCTTAAATACCTCTCACTCTTGGAAATTATATGGAAAAACCAAGAGTAAACAAAAAAACACCGGGAGAACCAGCAAAGGAAGATCCAAAAACCAAACCCTCTCCAATTCTCATAACCCAAGAAATAGAGGACAATCTTCTTACGTCACATTCTGCAGATGTGGGGGGTCTTCAGGAAAAAACCAAACCAGAAGACGAAACCACTCTAATGGATGTGACGGAGAAGATAAAAGATACCGAAAACCCCCAAAAATATCTGGGGCACAAAGACGTAAAATGGCAATTCAAAAAGCCAAACAACGTAGGGAGCCTATTCTGAAAAGAACCAGGAAAGGGAAACAAAACCCCAATGTTCACTTCCGGACTCCAGCAACAGGGCTAACCACTGGAAGTGTTGACCCCAAAAAACCGGGGCCAACGCCAACCAAAACTGGCAAAAGGTACAGGTCACTAGGTAGCACCCCTTCATCCAGTGCAAGTGCTCCTAGGACATGCCCCAAAAAAAGCAAAATTGAGGGAAGCGGTGTGAAGCGGGTCATCCCCACCCCAACACAGTTGATGGGGAGGGCACTGGAACATACCTCAAGCCCTCAAAGCGCTAAAAATGGCCGTGGTGTTGGAGGAATATACGGAAAAAACTAACAACACTAACAACATTGGTTACAACAGGGCAGAGCTGTTCAGCGGGCCATCCTTGCCGAGGTCTGGAAGTGTAAAAACTCCCAAGGATCTCAATTCAGGAACGGGTACGTTGAAAAAGGAGCTGTCCTGATAACCTGTGAAAATCAGAATGCCAAGGAATGACTCATGGCAACGGTGCCTACCATCCACCCGTGGGAAGGGGCAAACCTTAGGGTAGGCCCCTACAGAGAAATTATAAAAACCACTAGGGTGGCTATGTGGGTGCAAGATCCTGACCTTCTGGGCACTACAGATACTACCACCATCCTCGGGCTGATGGAATCCCAAAACCTAGGTATCAATACCGGGAAATGGAGAGTCATCAGCCAGAGGACAGAAGATAAAGGTCTAATCCTGGTGGTTGACATAGGTGATGTATCCTTTGGGGCTCTAAGCAAAGCAAACCCAAAACTTTACCTTGGTTTTGCAATGATAACCCTAAGGGTCATCAAGAAAGCAACAAACACAAAACTGATGCTGAGGGTGCTCCAAGCAAACCTTTAGAACAGTAAGGCTGCAACGCTTTGTCGTGTGGTCAAGGAGAAAGACATCTACATAGGCGTTATCCAAGAACGCTGGTTAATAAAAGGCAGAGAAGCTGGGCTGGTAGATAAGGGAAGAAAAATCATATATGACCACATGCAACAAATCGTAAGAACATGCATTTTAATTAAAAATGTACTACAATGTCTAATCACTTACGAGCTCTGTTCCAGGGACCAAACAGTAATTAGGCTAAACTACATGAGGAAAGGAGTCAAGATGGACATGATGATGGTCTCAACCTATATGCCTTATGACTCACCGGGACCTCCACCACCAAAGGAAACTCTAGTACAATACTGCAGGCATAAAAACCAACAGTTAATCATTGGAGCTGACGCTAACTCACACAACGAGGTATGGAACATCACAAACACTAACAAAAGAGGTGAGAAGCTTTTAGAATTTGTACTAACTAACAATCTTAGTATTATTAATAAAGGTTCTGAACCGACTTTTATAACCAGTAGACGACAAGAAGTTGTTGACATTATCCTCGCTACCCGCTGTATATCAAACCGGATAGTGAATTGGGCGGTCTCTGAGGAGATATCTAACTCAGACCCCCGACACATATACATGGAAATCACACAAGTTCATAAGACATGTTATGTGGGTCGGAACCCCTGAAACACAAACTGGGAGAAATACAGCGAGTTACTGGAGAGAAATACACTAACTGCAATGGCTTACATCAAAAGCACCCACGATATTGAGCTAACTTTTACACAAATACAAGAAGCTATAATAAACTCATATCATGAAGCCTGCCCACAAACCACCTACAACAACAAAGCGAAAATTTGCTGGTGGAATGACAACCTGGCGGCGGCACTAAGAAAGAAAACTCGCAAACTTTGGAATAAAGCGAAAAAAAACGGGGAATTCTGAAGAATATAGTAAAACCCTAACAGAATACAATAGGGAGATTAAAAAGGCGAAACAGAAATCGTGGAGGAAATATTGCAAAGAAATGGAAAACATCACTGAGGCAAGTAGACTCCACAAAATTCTCGCCAAAAACCCTATAAACCCTATCGGAACATTAAAACAATCAGATGGAAAACATACACAAACAGGAAAGGAAACATTAGAAATCCTAATAAGCACACACTTTCCGGAATCAAAAACTATTGCCAACCTGGAGATAAAGGAGAGTGCTGAACCCGCCAAATGCCACAAACCCAGCAGGGAAGATTGGCAAATAGCCAAAACAGTAATCACCTATGATAAGATTGAATGGGCTATCGATAACTTTAGCCCATTCAAATCTCCAGGAACAGACGGGATATACCCAGTACTTCTACAAAAGGGAAAAATAACACTAATCCCCCTATTTGTAAAAATGTTCAGAAGCTGCTTGGCAATGGGATACATCCCAAGCATATGGAGAACTAAAAATCGTTTTCATTCCCTAAGTTGCTCGGAATAACTACACAGGCACAAAATCTTATAGACCGATTACTCTAACATCCTTTCTACTCAAAACACTTGAAAGGCTAGTTAAAAACATGTAAGGGGCAGTTTTCTAAAAGAAAAACCCCTTCACAAATATCAACATGCCTACTAGAAAGGAACATCATGTGAATCAGCACTACATCAATTGACGATACAAATAGAAGATTCACTGAACAACCAAGAAATACCATTGGGAACCTTCTTGGACATTGAAGGAGCATATGACACTACTCCTTTCAAAGCAATGGTTACATCGCTCAAGCAGTGAGGAACCGGCAAAACCTGCTGCGATGGATAGAATCAATGCTAAAAAACAGAAAAATGCTGGCCTCCACGTTCCACGAAAAAATAGAAGCAGCGGTGGCGAGAGGATGTCCGCAAGGAGGAATACTCTCTCGCCTCTGCTGTGGATTGCTGTGTATATGCAACGCCAGTGACTCTCCCAGATTTAACGGGGGAGGTAGACACTGACGTTAATGAAATTACAAACGCGATTAAGGCCGCCGCAACAACATCAGTACCTACGACCGGGGGACCTAGACAACGCAGACAGGTCCCCTGGTGGAATAAGTGCAAGGCGGCCAATAAAGAAAAGAAGCGGGCCTTTAGACGATTTAATACGTATCCGACGGAGGAAAATTTAACCAGGTTCAAAATATCTAGGCAAAAGAAAGAAGGATTACCACGCGGCCAAACAGGCCTCCCTACAGAATTATGAAAAAGGAATTAAGGGTATGAACACGAGGTCTGGAGAAGGATTAACATCATCGCCGGGAAATACAAGCCACCTATCGTTCCGATCCTTAAAATCAATAACTCAATGGTAACTGATGTCACAGAAGTGGCCGAGTGTACATGTCTCGAGCGATCGGTCATTTTCAGAGAGATTTAAACAAATTAATGAACGGCTGGAGTTGGGAAATGAACTGGACCTTGAAGGAAGCGTAACGGAACAGGTCAACTTAGACCTGATAATGGCCGTAGAGACAATATTAAAAAATACTAAAGATACAAGTCCGGGTAGTGACAACATTCCAAATGTACTTATAAGGAGTTTACTCGGTTCCGCTAAAATGAAATTATTATAATTTTACAACGAGATGTGGGGAGCGGGTGAATACCCGGATAGCTGGAAGGAGGTCATCGTGGTGCCGATCCTAAAAGAAGGAAAAGATCCAAACGCCCCCAGTAGCTATAGACCCATATCGCTGACGACATGCCTGGGAAAGATATTGGAAAGTATGATAAACAGACGGCTGGTGTGGTACCTGAAAACAAAAGGATTATTTAGTTCATACCAGGCGGGGTTCAGGAGAGGCCACTCAGCCGTCAACCAGGCCGGCCTTCTCGAGACCGTGATACGGGATGTATTCCTTAGAAGGCAACATTGTGTCGCGGTCTCCTTCGTTCTAGAGAAGGCCAGAAGGCCTAGGATACAACCTGGCGATATGGGATTGTGACAAAATGTCATGACTGGGGGTTACGAGGGAGAATCCTTAAATAAATGAATACTTTTTTTGGAAAGCCGACGATTTAAGGTAAAATTGAAGCAGTGACATCGGATGACCATCGGCAGGAGAATGGAATCCCCCAAGGATCGGTACTTTCTTTACGTTATTCGGGATCGCAGTAAACAATATAGCATATAAATTGGAAGCTCCGCTGGCAAAGGCTTTTCTATGTCGACGATTACAATCCTTTGCAGTGGAGACGAAATCAATGAAATAACTCGAAAAGTACAAGAAGAGGTCGATGTGGTGGTTAGAGACGCTGAGGGCATCGTATAGTATAAGATACCTCGGCTTCATTTTTTATGACAAATTGAGATGGAAGCACCATATCAACCATACTGCGGTCCAGAGTAAAAAAATCCTAAATTTACTGAAATTTCTAAATAATTTTCGATGGGGCGCAACGAGGGAAATATTAACTAACGTATTTAAATCGCTGTTGTGTACAAAATTAAATTACGGATGCATGGTGTTCTCCTCGGCAAGGAAAAGCAGATTGAAGAAATTAGATAGAGCATATATCGCTGGTATAAGGATGGCTACTGGGGCTTTCCGAACAAGCCCCATCAAAAGTTTATGTGTGGAGGGTGGAGTACTGCTCCCGACGGAAAAGAGGAACCAGCTGATGCTGAATTACAGTGGAAGTATATGGGGCGGGCAATCCTATTTCGTCTACACAATACTGTTTGATGAGGAAAAAGCCGAGGAATATGGGCAGCTGAGAACCCGTATGTGACTGATAGGAGTTAGATTAATAGAATTGATAGTCTCGAGGGGAGTACAATTAGATAAAATAATTCCGGTTACTGAGGCCAAAACGGAACCGTGGACGACCCCTCGCCAACCATATGGGTCGATATGACGGATGAAGAAGAAAGAAGAGACCCCCTCTCAAGTTTACAAAGCTGATCCTCTCCATCAAAGAGGAATTGGCAGGTGCGAGATATTTATATACTGATGGTTCAAAGAGCACCGAGGGAGTTGGCTGTGCCGTATATACGGGGGAGAATATTAAGAAAGCCTCTCTCCCGAGGAAGGCTAGCATATTCACAGCAGAGATTTATGTGATATGTACAGATTTGCTCAGCGCTGTCTCACCTATCTAGAATAAATTCGACCCACTGGTTAGATTATTCTACGAGCAATTAAATGATATAGAAGTTAATGGAAGCGAGGTTGTTATACTATGGATTCCGGGTCATGTCGCCTCAAAGGAAATGAGGAGGCCGATAAGGCGGCAAAGGAAGCGGCGGAGAGGCCTAGTGGCCCGGATATCAGTCCAGCGGATGTCAAAAACTATTTAAGAAGAACATGCTGGGACAACTGGCAAACCCGCTGGTCTGGGATGACCGAAAAGCTGAACCCGATTAAACCGAAGTTAAGCCCCGTGGGTCTCGGAGAATTTGGATAAAAGTAAAGCCATCATCCTAACAAGACTGAGAATAGGCCACACCAGGTTAACACACGGACACCTTATCGGAAAGAGACCCCGGAGGTAGGTGCCCCTTTTGTGGCGCTAGGATGACACTACACCACTTGGTAGAAGAATGCATCAACCTAGCGCCATACCGTGACAGGTGTGGCCTTTTAGTAGAGATGATTAGAGTATTAAAACACAACAGCGAGTATACTGATAACCTCGTTGTGAATCTGAAGAGGAAAAATATATACAATCATATCTAGCTCTCTTCACACGTGGTTTTTTAAAAATCTTACTTTCGTGTGCATATATTTATTTGCGAGAATGGTTTCGTCTAGGGAGTCGGATCTGGGGCAGATTATAGAGTACCCCACAGACAAACCACATTTAGGTTTAGTTTAGTTGTAGGGATTTGTATGATTGAGAGGTGAGGCATCGGCGTTTTAGTCCACACCCCGCGATATTAGGGATATTAAGGGAGGGCTCCGGTGGAATGACCCCCGAACCCGACAACGTAGGTTAGTACATTTTATTGGTGTGTATGATTATTTTATTGTAAAACTTGGATTAGGGCACTTCGCCACGTGTGAGGGGGCAGCACTGGGTCACCAAGCATCCGAACGTCCCTCCTCTTCAGGAAGAGGGAGTCGGTAGTGAGGTGACACACGTCGCCAAGGATCCGAACACCCCAAACTACAAGAAGTGGGGTTTAGTAGTGAGGCGATACTAATTAGTCCAACGTATCCCGTTCTGAGAAAGATCGCTTGAAGAATCTCTAATCACACTGACACAGATTCGCCTAGCCCAATACAAAACAACAAAAAGAAACAAAATTCCAAAACGAGGAAAAAGAAAAAGAAAGAAGAGGAGGGAAAAAGAAATGAAAGGAAATAATTGAGAAAGGGTGGGGGACAAGGCCAAGTATATGAAAACTACTAACCCTCAGAGCTACAGAAGAGCGGAAGAACTGGAGGGAAATAGTGAGGCCGTCCCCCCCATTATGCACTGCGTGCGGACGTGGGTGATGCATATACGCTCACACGCACACACATAAAATAGAGAATTAGAAAAAGAAGGTGAAAAAAGAATGGGGGTAATGGACAAAGCAAATGAATAAAAATTAACAAGTAGGTAAACATTAACCCCCATGTTTAGATTTTCTAGCATGAAAAAAAAATTGATCCATCCCCTTAGTAGAACTTTGGATTTCGTATGTATGTATTTATTGGCGAGAATGTTGCAGTGAATGTTGTGAGTAAGAATGGGCTGCTCGATGAATATTCAGTACCACGACGGCTCGGATTTTTGGTGGAGAGTGAATGATGGATTTTATCTGTTGTTTTTAACTGTATATAGTGAATGTGTGTAGTGGATGAGCGTATTTATTGGAATGAATGTATTTATTAGCAAGGATGGAGTGTATGTTTATATGTTTAAACAGTGTAGGTGTGTATAAATGAGGGGCGTCGTCGGAATGCGCAGTACCATGACGGTCCGCCAAATATTAGTGTTGTTATGAGTGAGGACAGGTTACTGACGGAATATCGAGTACCTCGGTAACCTATCAATATGTGTGAAAGCTGTTCTTTTAATTGAGGGAAATTAACAGTTTATAAGGGGGCGGGTGACAAGTAACGAACAGAGTGGGGTACCAAAATACCCTACTCGAAAATGCGAGAATTGTTAATATGCGAGGTGCCTATAATGGCCATAGATGCTGACTGCTGGAAAAAAAATGTTGGATTTAGGAACCTGATGCAAAACGAGGATGAATGAATTTAGTCATATTGCGTATCAAATTGATAACTCGCAAAGCAAATATAGAGACCAAGCGTATTTGCTCCGTCAGATGAAAGACTTGAAAAATAGAGGGACTTATGGAAATGACGAATGATGGAGTGAGTTGGTGTTCAATCCTTTCCAAAAAGATAGTTCCTACTCACAGTAAGTTGTTTTGCAACGATCCGAATTTTGGAGATTGAAAGTTTCAACCTGATGATGAGCTAAAGGGCTCGAAATCCTGATCGTTGCAAAACAACGTACTGTGAGTAGGAACTATCTTTTTGGAAAGGACAGGGACTTGTGAACTAGAGATGAAAGAACTTAGTATAAAAGATGATTTTTTTTACACCTGGTTGAATTTGACTGATAATTTGGTAATTAGCAAGAGGCCGGCGAGTGACGATCAGTTCAGTCCCGAGGCTTCAAACATCTAGGTCATTGGGCCGCACCGTCATTTTCGACCGGGTGAGGAGGCGGAACGTTCGAAGCCAAAGTTGATACAAGGGTGGTGGGTGGTCGGTTGAGATCGAAATTCTAAATGTGGAACCGGGCTAAATCAATATGATGACAGTTAGGTAGTGGAATGCGTAGGGGTTGCTGCTGCGAGTTGAAGGTGACGCTAGCGTCGACCGGTGACGTAACCGGATCTTTATTGATCTCTAGGTCTGGCGTTCAGTGCACGATCTGGGTGCTTCCCGGGAAGTGGTGTATCCACTCAACCACTGGCTCGTCGAGACACTGGGAGGTCATAAAGGAGGTCATACGCCCTTCCTCCTACGACAACAGAGGGGAGTTGCCATGGCGATGACGTCACACACCTCTCTGTGCAGTTGAGGGGTGGCAGTCTCAGTTAGGTGCCCTCTCTGCACAGGGAGTCGTGCACGGGTTCTCTCTTTCCCACCCCTTTCCTTATCTGTGATCGGTCTCTGTAGGTGCGTGTGTGTGAGTGTGTGTGTGTGTGTGTGCGTGCTTTCGCACCCCCGAGACCTTAAGGGATACTAGTCAAAGGTATGTACAGGATACATTCGCCAACAATTGTCCGCTCACCCCCTCCCCACCAGTAAAGATGATATTGTCTCACCTATACATTTACTTATACATTATTTTAATAATGTTATAACATACTACATACAGATTAAAAAATTAAACGCGAAGGTTATACTTTCGTATTACTAGGCTATAATCGAGGACCGTGCACTCATAACCTTAACCCGAAAGGTTAAACAATCGAAAGGAAAACATGGATTCATGCTGTAAAAAACACGGTGCATGAAATTATTAATTAGGGAATTATACAATAATCATTTTGTAATATCTGTCAAACATAAATAATCAATGCATTGTGAACAACAGACGTATAGTTCACTTTTGATGTTTAAAAAAATACACAGAAAGAAACTTTTATCCATTTTTAGCAATTTTAAAATTGGATAACAATATACTAAATCGTACAGATATTATTATTATTATTATTTAGTGACACGTCTTTTTAATAGACAATTTTATTTAGTTAGTCCTGAGTTAACCCATTAATATTGGATAGAATTTCGGTGAATGTAAAATTTAATCACTTAAATCAAATAGAAATATATATTATGTATTAATTTATAGACATTGGAGGATTATGAAAAGTCAAATAAAAATGAATTAAACTATTTTTACTACAAAACCAAATAATTTTTAGGAGAAAGTGTGTGTATAAATAGGAAAAATATCAAATGTATTTGAATCCGTACAAACCTACTAACCATTTCAATCATAAATATTTAGAGCCAATTAAAAAAAATCCCCTAGTGATCTTTTTTTAAATTTATTTTTTATGTTATCGTAAAATTCCTTATGGTTCAACTCATTTTTTAATGAAAGATCTGGATTATTTTGTACGATGATTATTCAGAAATCGTGAGATCCGGTCTGGTGTGATGTTGGTTTCAGAAAAACGTTTTCTTTATCGTGCCAACGTTTCGATCTTTATTGAGATCATCTTCAGGGCCTGGGATTTAAAACATTGTTTAAATTTAACAAATACATGTAGGACGTGGAAAAAAGTGAATTTATACAATGAAAAAATATTTTTTATATTCAAAGTATTTCTACTCACGGTCACTAATCACCAAACCTTATTTTGTACTAACTATTTGCCTTTATTTATATTCTAATGGAAAACCAAAGTTCAAAATGTACAACTTCGTTAACTTTTCAGGATAATTATGTTTTATTTATAAAATTCAATCAGCATTATCAATCATGGGCACTGGCTGCAAAGCTATAGCAGTCGACAAAGCGGTCATCACTGAAAGATAAAGGTCCCGGGTTCAAATCTAAGCGACCCCTGCATTCGAACCCTACATACTTTCAATTTTTTATAAAATAAATGGATAGATACAAATAGTCAGCATTTATAATTCTTTTCTTTCATTACTATGTTACCCAACTATTAATATATAATTTATAAAATAATTATCCTACTTAGATATTTTAATTGAACCGAATCGATAGAGCTAGGTAGGTCTGACTACATGATTTTCATTTCATACATGAAAACATAAATTCTTAAAATAATAATCTTGCATTTGAAAAATTATAGTAACTAAAATAGTTTTACAGTTCTCCATGTGCTAGGAATGTATCCCATTGCCTGGCAGCTTGTGTATATTTTTACAATTAGAGGGTTAGTGTTATTTTTTCCTTTTATAGTGCTGGAAATATCCCGTTTGTTTCTGGAGATTTGAAAGGACTAAAATTGTCAATGGCCCATTCATTTTTTTTCAAAATGCCTGTTTTGGCAGTTTGCAAATCTTCCCTGCAGGCTTTGTGGCTTATGACGGGTTCAATATTGTCCCTTATTTTCAGGTTGATTCCGGAAAGTTTGTACTTATTAGCATTTCTTATCTTTCCCTTCGTGTTTGTGCGTTTTAGATTTAGAATTCCGAGTTTATAGGGTCTTTAGGAAGGATTTTGTGGAAGCTACTTGCTTCAGTGAAGTTTTCAACTTCTTTGCAATATTTCCTTCACGATTCTTGTTTTGCCTTTTTGGTCTCAGTCTTGTATTCTGTTATGATTTTATTGTGTCCCACAGTATTCCCAGTTTTTCTCGCTATAATCCAAAGATGGCAGGTTTTCTTTCTTAGTGTGTTCTTATTTTGTCATTCCACTAGCAGATTATCTTTTTATGGGCAGGCTTCATGTTCATATGTGTCGATGGTCACTATTTAATATCTCCCCAGACACTGCCACACAATATCAATAACTTATTGACTTGAAGCGTAAGTGTTGCAGATTTATTATGCTCGAGGTTTGATTGAACTTGAACCACCCTCAGCATCATTCTTTACTGCTTTTCTGATGACTCTGAGGGGTTTCATTGCAAAGCCAACATAAAATTTTAAATTGGCTTTGCTAAGAGCCCCAAAGGGTGCATCATCTATGTCTACCACTAGTGTTAGATCTTTGCTTTCTACTGTTCGGCGGATGACGCTCCATTGCCAGGTATTGATACCTGGGTTTTGAGAATTCCTCAACCCGACAATAGTGGGAGTGTTCGTTGTGCCCAGAAGGTCCGGCACCCACATGGCCACCCTAGTAAGTTTTATGATTTCTCTGTAAAGCACTTCCCTGAGGTTTGCCCATTCCAAGGGTGGATGGTAGTTACCGTTGCCAACCATTCCTTGGCACTATGGTTTTTGCAGGTTATCAGGACAGCCCTTTTTTTCAACGTACCCATTCCTGAGCTGAGAGTTTTTACAGCTGTCAGATCTCAGCTAGGATGAACGACTCAGCCCTGATTTGCTGTTAATTCTTTGTCCATGTATTCCTCTATCACTACGGCTAGTTTTAGCGCTTAGAGGACTTGCTGATATGTCTCATTGCTCTCCCCACCAACTATTTTTGAGGGATGGCTTGTTCCCAAATGCCTCTCCGAATTTTGTTTTCTTTGGGATATGTCCTACGAGCAGTTCCAATAAATGATGGGGTGCTACCTAATGATCTATCCCTTTTGCCACTTTTGTTTGGCGACTGCCTCGGTTTTTTGTGGTCAACGTTAGCAGTCGTCGGCCTCGGTGCAGGAGTCCAGAAATGAACATTAGGGATTTGATTTGTCAGGATAGGCATTTGTTTAGCTCGTTCGATTGTCATTTCATTCTTCTGAGCCTTTGATACTTTCTTGGGTTTGAGGTGTAATTTTTCAATCTTCTCCGCCACCTCCATTGAGAGGTTCCGTCTTTTTATGAATACCTCCCGAGGAGATTGTCTTCCAATTCTTGGTTTATGGGAGTTGAAGAAGGTTTGGAGTCCCTCTTAAATTTCCATAAGTTTGTTTGTGGGGTCTTCCTTTGCATTTGTAGGTTCTCCCAGTGTGTTTATTTCTCTTGGTTCATCCATATGATTCCCACGAGTATGACTGATCTATAGGTCCCCACCAGAGGAAGGCCTCTTTCCGGTGTGTGTAAGGTTGCTTAGTCAAGGGGTCACCTGGTACTTGAGGCTCCGTTATTGGTACAGTTTCCTTACATCCATCGGTACGGATCGCATAACACCTTGGATTTGGGCTGGCATGTGAGATTGGGATTGGGATTGTGGTAGGAAGAGGGGTGAGGTAAGGTGTAGGGCTTACGAGATAAAATGTTCAGCTCCTGTTCCTCCATACTCCTCTTTCTTTCTGTTTGAATAACAGTGTACCGTAAGCTTGAGTATTAGAAACTTTTAGAGACGCATATTATCCATTGTCCATCCAGTGTCTTTCATGTGAAAAAAGCGATAGGGAATATTTAGAACTATGCCAAACACAATGTTTCCAGAACAATCTACATCACAATGGTGAAAAATCAGGACAAGGAAATGAAGATTCTTACTGATGAGTAAATTTCAAAGAACAGTAGTAATTAGCCAATATATGTTTTCTTTGTCTTACAAAGAAGTTGCATAAAACATCAAAGATTTATTGAATTATATAAGCTCAAATTTGCACACGCAAGTATAGAGCTGAGCTTATCAAGTCTCGCAGTCCACAGGCAATTTCATTTTTTATACAATAAATTACGTGCAAAACTCGAGAATAACCAACACTGTGTGGTAGTCAGATCTCGATCTTATCCGTCCAGCTACTAAGGTTAGGCTACAGGGGCTACAAAGAGCTAGGAAATTTCAGTCCCCAACATAATTAGTTACTAAATCCATACAGACTGACACCCACCCTAAAATACATTCCTACTTATTTACATATCATTTGCTCCATCACGTTTTACACATATGACATTACTATTCTAAAAGTCGAAGGGTAGTTAATATTCCGCCATCGGCCCGCGCACACTACTTCTCCACACCAACAAATACAACCACTGCCAACACGAGCTAGGAACAAAAAACAACCAGTATTATATACGATAAGCAACCCTGTTTCCTCCAAAAATTAGATGACCCAAATACTCGCTGACCTGCTCAAGCACAATTCTCATATTATGTGGCTGGCATTCTTACACGCTCTTTATATGTAACCAAGGAATTGAACCCTACAAAAAAGTGGACACATCGATAAACCTCGGAAACCTACAAACCGTATAAGTACGCGGGCTTTAGCCTAAAAGTAATTGAAGGGCACAGTGGAAAAACGATGAGGGTCCATTTTTTGTCAGAATCGAGATTTCACCGGCATCTGTTGGCTTGTGACATTAACTATTAACCCGCCAAATATGGCTAGGGAAAACCAATTAGATTCCACTAATAATCGCGTTTGAAAATGGGCGGCACAGTGGAAGAACGATGGGACTCCTGTGCGCCTAATGAAGAATGATGAGGATCCATCTCCGGCATTTAAGAATTCTTCCACAGCAGTCAGAACGTTTATAATTTTTTGTGACTCATGTGCAGGGCAAAATAAAAATTTTACTGATCTGTGATTCCTTCACCATCTCGCAACAGAAAAAGGGAGAATATATTTTGTAAAAGTTTTCTTTCCCATCCGTGGCCATAGCTATCTGGAGTGCGATAGAGATATGAGCATGATTAACCAAAAATTCTGTGTAGATATGCCTCAAGGATGGAGAGATGTGATTGGTCCGAGGAGATGCAAACCCTAACCGTTCACTGTTATCCATTGTAAGTGGGAATTTTTCAAATCGTGGACGAATTACTTAGTACTGATGTACAAATCGAAATGTCCCATCCCACAAGAACGATTCGATCTTTGAAGTATCTCTTACACTTATATCTCTTACACACCACAGTATATACACCACCGCACTTCATTCTATCGAGCTTATAATAAGCACAACGTGTTGTGGTGCCACAAAGGCAAAAAAGGGGGAAGACCCTGCACCAAAACAGCAGCTTCGTAACTCCTACGATGGGCCCCTTCCTATTAATTTGGAAAAATATGACTTGCAACACCTGACAACGTCTCACCAACGAAGTTGCCAGGAGGTTTTACAAGAATTTGATCACAGATCGAACTGCCAGGGATACTCAGGATGATGTTTATTTTGATTATGAGGTAGACGATGATAAACGTACAACTTTTTAGCTTAGAGCTTTTTAACTTTTTTTCAGTTTTGTTTTTACAATAATTAATCTAAAATTTTGACCGTAGTATATCATTTCAGAATTTTCGTTTCACTTGTCTGTTCATCTTTGAAATTAATAATGAAATTTCGTAATCATGGTATTTTATTATTTGTTCCTGGGTTCGAAATGAGGGTGTAATGGTTTTTTGATCATGAGAACTTAGCAAGAACCCTAAATGTTATTACAATTATTGAATCAAACATCAAAAAAGCAACTATTACACCAGTAGTCATAAAACTTTAAATTTAGTGTTTCTGAAATGTTGAAAAAATGAAACGTCATCATTTTTCCACTGGACCCTTCAACTGTCAGTCTGTCAACCTGGCCTAAACGGGTAGTCCGAAGAGCTTGAAGTACAAACGTTTTTCAATAAAACACCGCAGAAACATATCCTCTGGGCGAAAATGTTATTTGAAGAAATAAGTAATAATGGAAACAATATGTGAATATATTATTCAAATGTTTTACGTGAAATTCCAAAATGCTTTAGGTGAAATCCCAAAGTGCTTTAACATAGCTGACCATACTGGCGATTGTAACAAATTTCAACCAAATTAACTACAACACTGGCAGTTAAATTACTAATCTGTTGATTTGAAGATGTTGAAAAGTATAAGGTAAATAAACCTCTTTTCGTTCGATTGCACGAACTTCAAGTTTAGTCATGCAATCATAATAAATGGACAATTTAGAAATTAAGGAAGAGACATATAGACACCTTGACATTCATAAAATTGTACTTAAGGTACATTATACTTTGGTATTTTATTAGATTAAAAATCTATACTACAATGGGAGATGAAAGAAAATAACAGTAAATATAATTCAATTAATTAAGGTTTTTAGTTGAGATAAAAAAGTCAGTGTTACCAGCGGGATTCGAACCCACGATCTTTGGCTAGATATGCTGCTGCTCTACCACTTGACCTATCGTGACCTCAATCCTCTATCTATCTCAACTAAAAAACCTTAATTAATTGAAAGATAATAATTGGTCAAGCGGTCCACGAAAACTAGCGAATTTAATAAGTTAAAATTAAAGTATACCTTCACTAAAGCTCTCCGTGGACATTTCATTTGTCGCCGAGAATCAAATAGATTACACGACATTTGAAAAATGGCAAAAAGGAGGGAAAATTCCACTAACTTCTCATCTCAACCTCACCTTTGGAATTTTCCCTGGCAAAAATAGCAAAAAGGAGGGCAAATTCAAAAGGTGGGGTTGAGATGGGAAGTTAGTGTCCGAGTGGATCGAGGACACGATAGCTCAAGTGGTAGAGTAGCGGCGTATCTAGCCGAAGATCGTGGGTTCGAATCCCCATCGTGACACTGACTTTTTTATCTCAACTAAAAACCTTAATTGATTGAAAGAAATTAATTGGTCAAGCGGACCACGAAAACTAGTGAATTTAATAAATATAATAATATTAATTTTAGTAATTTTGGAATATGGTAGTATTTAGGTAGTGAATGCATTCTCTAGGAAAAGAAAATGTATAAAACTGCAAATAAATTTCCCAGGTTAAAATGTCGTTTCATATAATGAATGGGTAATGAAAATAATATATGAATAAAAAACAGTTCATTTATTCAATTGCATCAATTCATCGGAATCCCCACATGCGTCAGCCGCAAAATATCGACCGAAACATTCTGTTACAATTACTTATTATTGTTACATTTTCTAAGTTTTCCTATGTAAAAGTGCTAGTCGAAGCTAGTTGAAAATCGGAAATTTTTCTACTGCCTTATTTTAGAGTTTGTTTTAAATAAAAAGTTGCGTACAACCTGTTTATTATTCAGTTATTGTATCAGTTTAATAAAATAAAAAAGTAAAATTATTACAGTGAATTAATCAATATTAAATAGGGTTATAGCATTAATCATAATTCCTCTGTTTTCATTGCGGCGCATTGAGATCACGATTTTCATCGTATCCATCATTTGCATAGCAAGCTTGCTCGACGCCTGGGGCCCAATGAACGTCGTTTAGCTAAAGTTTGTTAATTAAATGCCTCAACGTATAAAGCTTCAGAAATAGTATTTCTAAATGTCAGACTTATAGCTGCTTCTTATCGAAATTTTAACTTGTCGAAAAAATGTAATACTCTCTCTACTAAAAACCTTAATTAATTGGTCAAACGGACCACGAAAACTAGTGAATTTAATGAGCTAAATGATGAAGCTTCATTAAAGCTCTCGGTGGCCATTTCATTTGTCGCCGAGAATCAAATAGATAACACGACATTTGAAAAATGGCAAAAAGGAGGGAAAATTCAAAAGGTGGGGTTGAGATGGGAAGTTAGTGTCCGAGTGGATCGAGGTCGAAATATTGTGAAAACTAGTGAATGTAATATTTACTGTTAAGTATTTTTTTCTTCACCAAAATCTAGACCACTTGATTGATTTTTAAAAGACAGCCTCGACCTTTAGAAGTTGTTGAAATTGTTAAATTCGCGAATATTAAGTTTAAACACTCAATATGTCTACATTAATTGGCTAATCAACGCTTTATGACAATTATAAACTCAAATCTCAACAATAAGTGCTATAAGTAAAGTAGGGTCAAAATTATTTATAGGTCCAACCGAAAAATATTGTTAATTTATTCATTTCATTTTAATATTTATTGACCCTCTCACTTTATCTTTCGCTCTCTCATTCTCTCTCTCTTGTTTTCTACTTTTCTCTCTTTTTTCATCTTCATCCTACTGAATGAACAAAAATGAAAATATTTCCACTTTTTTCCTCCAAACTTGTTATATATTTTAGATAAATTTTTGAACGTATCTTGATTGACTGTCGTACTTTCTCATTTTTTAACTGGAGAATCACACATTTATACTAAATTTGTATTAATAAATAAAACAAGTAGAAAACGTGATCAGGAATAAGGTCAATTAGACAGAAAACAACGTTCTTTCGTTCGTAAATGGGATGTTAGCATATATGGATGTAATGCTTATTTGTTGAGGTTCCAATATCAAGACTCAGATTTAGAAAACTAACGTTTTTCTCAGATATTGTAGAACTTTAAGCATTCATTCTCAACAATCAATTACGAATCATTAATTTACCACGTAATTTAATAGACAGTATTTCGCACATAGATCTAATAAATCTATTAAAGAATTGCCCATCTAAGCTAGTATAATATCATTAAAGGACAGTTATCTTAAAGTTAGCACGTAGGTATTAGGTTGATTTAATGATAGATTACTATCATATAATGTCCGTAATAATGATGAGCGTATAGCACCAGATAAGAACGTACCTGATAACATACCTGTTAATACTAATAGAATATTTAAAAGACTAGCATTTTATTATTTGTCCAACAAATATGTATTTAGAGTTACATTTAAAGAATTAGGCATAAACATAGCTCTTAAGTATAAAAATAGTCTATACAAAAATGTTTACTCAACATTAATATACAAAGTACCACAATTTTATAAAAATAATGTAATATACAAATTCACTAATTTCGTGGTCCGCTTGACCAATTAATACTTTACAATTAATTAAGGTTTTTAGTCGAGATGAAATATAAAAATGGCAAAAGGAGGGAAAACTCATAAGGTGGGGTTGAGATGGGGAGTTGATGTCCGAGTGGATCGAGGTCACGATAGCTCAGGTGGTAGAGCAGCGGCGTATCTAGCCGAAGGTCGTGGGTTCGAATCCCTCTCGTGCCATTAACTTTTTTTCATCTCGACTAAAAACCTTAATTAATTGTAAAGTATTAATTGGTCAAGGGGACCACGAAATTAGTGAATTTAATGAATTAAAAATTAAGTACACTTCAATAAAGCTCTCCGTCGCCATTTCAATTGTTGTCGAGAATCCAAACCGATTACATGACATTTGAAAAATGGCAAAAGGAGGGAAAACTCATAAGGTGCCATTAACTTTTTTCATCTCGACTAAAAACCTTAATTAATTGTAAAGTAATATACAAATTAAATGGTCTTTCATGCACTGCCAATTATGACCAAACTAAAGATTTAATTTAAAATCGAATATTTGGACATAAGTCGGACATACTAAACGTAGACAAGAATGCAACTACGCTGTCTGACCATGTCTAGACTTAGACCCCAGTCTTGACTAGGATAATCTAAAAGCTTTGTAGTATGAAAGAATATGAGCAGAAGGCCATGTAAAGAAACGATTTACAGTACAGATGAAAGTGCTGCAATTGTAGAAATGACAAAAAAACTCTCCAGTGTTATAATATTGTATAAATTTATTCGAACCAGTCTATTGTTGCGATCTGTGTCATAGTTATTATCTTTCAATTAGTTAAGTTTTTAGTTGAGATAAAAAAAGTCAGTGTCATAAGCGAGATTCGAACCCACGACCTTCCGCTTGAGATGAGACGTTAGTGTCTTAGTGGATCGAGGTGTCGATAGCTCAAGTGGTAGAGCAGCGGCGTATCTAGCCGAAGTCATGGGTTCGAATCCCGCTCGTGACACTGTCCTTTTTTTATCTCAACTAAAAACCTTAATTAATTGAAAGATATTAATTGGTCACTCGGACCACGAAAACTAGTGAAGTTATTATTTTTATGTGGGGCTAAGATTTTAATTGTTATATCTGCACATTATTGCTCACTTGGGTTTATATTAATTGTTAAAGATGCTTATTTATTTTTATTTTGTAGTTATTGAACCCTTGTTTAAGCTAATCATACAGAAGCAACACTGTTTTGAAACCTTTTTAAATAGTAATTATAGTTTGATATGAGCTCACCTAGATGACCAGTATTAGATTGTTTTTCAACTTATTAATTGAAATGTTTTGAATATCAAGTCCTGATGAAAGGAATTTTTTTTGAAAGCTCGACGAAGGTTCTGATTATTGTTTCCTGTCTAATTAGCGGCATCCTTTATCACATTTTCCAAAATAAATTCCTGGTGTATAGGCTGTTTGCAAAATGTCATAGGAGAACAACAGTTCCTGTAATTTTTCTTCCGAATTCTCTAAAATAAGAACAATTGTCCAGAATGAAGTTTCATTGTTTTTTATATATATATAAACCCTAATAAAATATTAGTTAATTTATTCACTGAGTTCAAAACTGAGTTATCAATTCACATTTCTTATAGATTTCAGAAAGTGAATGCCCACACGACCCGCAACAATGGCACAGGTACGCAAAAAACAAACACTTTAAGCTCTGAAGATGATTTCAATAAAGATCGAAACGTTGGCACGATAAAGAAAATATTTTTCTGAAACCTACATCACACCAGACCGCATCTCACGATTTCTAAATAAATATCGATTAACGGTCACTAATCACCACACATAAAAATTAATACAAAACAAACAAACAGAAATCACATACGATTTGCTCAACTTCTCGAGCTTTTACAACTAATACAACTATATAAATAAATAATATTCTTTATTCATGTTTAAAAAAATTTAGTCATTTTCTTCGAAATCGACTGTAAAATGACCCAGAACTAAGGTTGAAATTCCGTTGTTTAAAGTGAAACGTTTATCATCGTGAGAGTTGAATGAAATCTTTTCTAAGCAATCGGTAACTGACTTTGTGAAGGCGTGATTGGATCAAATACATTTTATTTCTAAGACAAGCTTTTGAAAAGGTAATTCACATAATCTTCGTACGATATTTGATTTTTATGACTATTTTCTGCACCCCTTTTAACATTTTGATTATTTGTTCCTTCTTTTTTATTGCGTACATTTTAGGTCGAAGGCCTACATATTACGAAATAATTTCACCGTTCATCTCGTCTTTAAACTTCCCCATCTTTTGTATTTATATTGAGATCACTCCGGCATGTGACCGCATCTCACGATTTCTGAATAATCATCGTCAAACCGTCACTAATCACCACACATAAAATATTAGAATAGAGAGACCGACACTATAACGAACAAAATCTACAATAAGAGTGAACCCCCGTTTATAGTTGATAGAAGGGTTTATATGCATATTTGTCTAATTTGACTAATTAGTCTAAATGCTGAAGTGTTTTATTACAATGATAGAAAGGCACTTTTTCCCTTTAGGCCTCCTAGGGACTAGACTATTGGGTCCTAGATATTTAATAATCTTTCTCCTCTGAACAACTCGACTTATCTGACGTGCTGGTCATTGAAAGATGTTAATTGGTCAGGCGGACCACGGAAACTAGTGAATTTAATAAATTGAATGTTTTAGTCCTTTATTCCGAATTCATATGCACCCTTCTAATTAAGTCATGTATTTCGTCCTTCATTTCTTTTGAAGCCAAACGTATCGACCTTCCGTGGCAATTGGCCATTACTGAATCGTATCTCTTACAAGTGCTTATTTCATCGATGTCGGATAGGATCGGGGCAAATAGCCATCACCTGTTTGGATTCATCGCCAATAACCTCGTTCTTTGTTGCTTTAAGGTTTATATTTTTCTTATTTACTTCTGGTTGCTCGAAATAGAGTCTTCGTGAACAAGAAAGAATTGTTATTGTGATGCCAAGATTTTGCATGGTCTTTTATCCTAACGGAACATGGTGTTTATCTGGAAATGGAAAAATATGAAACTTTGTTATCACTGGCTTTTTGAAAATATTGTAAAGGTTTTAATTGGAAGATGTTTCTCCTTCTTTCTTTCCTGTGGAAGTTGAAATGGTGAAAGGGCCATTATCTAAGATTGCGTTTTCAGGTCATGCAAAAGGGGCAATATAACTTTCGGAGGATCCAGACCGGTTAACAAAGTGTGGTAGGGATTGAGAAACAGCGTTTAGTTGTTATTCGGGGGACCTCCTTTCGATTCTTTGCGAATTCTAAAAAATTGTCTACTTTTTCTGTCAAAGTATTAATGCTGCGTTCCAATTTGATTATTTTGTCTCGCAGGACACGGTTTGTTTGTATCTTTTCGCAGTCTGTTAATTCGTAGGGGGACCTGAAGTCTGACATTCGAGGCTTTCCACGGATCGCATAGAGTATGTTCTAAGCATGTGGTTTGTTGAATGCTCTTGACCTATAAAAGATTGGGATCGTCAAAATTGTCTAGTTGTTAAAATGTTGTCCGTGATTATCATTAGAGTGGAATTTGTTTCTGTTGTCGAACGTCGTGTTAATGCGTGTGAAATGTTAGTTGTTATTGTGAAAATAGTTATTAAATGGTTTAGAGATATTATTATGATTATTCAGATATCGTGAGATGCGGTCGGGTTTGATGTAGGTTTCAGAAAAACGTTTTCTTTATCGTGCCAACGTTTCGATCTTTTATTGAGATCATCTTCAGGGCTCAAAGTGCCCACTCTCAACACGACACGCAAGGATGGCACAATTACACAGAAGACAAACACTTTGAGCCCTGAAGATGATCTTAATAAAAGATCGAAACGTTGGCACGATAAAGAAAATGTTTTTCTGAAACCTACATCACATCCGACCGCATCTCATGATATCTGAATAACTATCGATTAACGGTCACTAATCTCTACACATTATTATGATTCAGGAAGGCTCGCTCAGTTGGTTTTTATGTTGTACGTTAGAGAATAAAAGGAACATTTGTTATAAAACGTGCTTCTAACTTCATCCAAGGTTTCTTTGGCTTTGCCTTATCTCATCAGCTGTGCAGTTTTATCAATGGTGAAAGGACCGGATAACCCCGTCCACCCAAGACGCCCAACTGGAGTATTCTCCTTTTCACTATTACGGACGTACCCGAGAGCTGTGGATAACAACCATTTAAATTGTAAGCATGGAAATGTCCACATCTCCCAAACTACCCGGGACTTAACCATCCCGAGAGAGAGAGAAACCGCTCCCTGCCCCCCACGTCCCCAAATTATAATTCGGAAAATTTACAATTGAAGATGCTTTCACAAACAAAAATAACAGTTAATGTACATCTGTTCACCCCGTGGTTACTAACGTCTCGAGAAAAGGGTCTGCCTAAATCAGTTTGGGCATTAATACCTATTAACAATGTACGTTTGCGGTTCACAAATTCTGGACATCCCATTACTATGTGGTTTAAATCTTCAGGGCAGTCGCACCTGGCACCATTGGGAGACTCACTAAACCCAATTCTGTGCTTATGAGCTCCCCACTGTCTGTGGTTGTTTCGTATTCGAGAAATTACGGTGAAATAGTGTCGAGATGCCCTCTAGTGTCACTTGAAGCAAAGGTTCTTTCGGCACCAATGGAAATATAGAGTTATTGCAAAATTATGGAACTCCTCTACTCTGACAGCCACCTGACATTGAGCGAATTTTTACAGTCGCTTCTCGACATTACATAGCCGCACTACTATCCGTCAGAGAGTGATACCTTCCTATGCGTACCGATCTACCTGCTTATTCTTCTACTCTGCAATGACTTCTAATCGAGCAGTTTTTTGGGATAAAAATCATAATATGGTTGCTTAGGGCAGCGGGTAAACATTTGAATATATGGAATATTATTTCTTTGTGTATTCTGATCATCATTTGTTTCAAAATTTCTGCGTTTAATCCGTCCAACTTAATAAGTCGATCGTAGACCAGATTTCGCAATACTTGAACACTAATTACAAATTGTTTACATAGGCAAATATTTTATTTCAAAATTTTAATTAATTTTCAATTAATTAATATTTATGAAAGGTATTGGTTAAGATAAAAAAGAACAGTGTCACGAGCGGGATTCGAACCCACGACCTTCGGCTAAATACGCCGCTGCTCTGACCACTTGAGCTATCGTTACCTCGATCCACTCAGATACTAACTTCCTATCCCAACCCCACCTTTTGAATTTTACTTCCTTTTTGCCATTTTTCAACTACTGAATTTAATAAGTTAAAATGAAGTATACCTTCACTAAAGCTCCCCTCTCCTTCCCACCTCAACCTCATCTCTCGAATTTTGAAATGTCATGTAATCTATTTGACTATTTGATTCTCGGCGACAAATGAAATGCCCATGGGACCAATGAAGGTCGTGGGTTCGGATCCCGCTCGTGACACTGACTTTTTTATCTCAACTAAAAATCTTAATTAATTGAAAGATATTGACTGATCAAGCGGACCACGAAAACTAGTGAATTTATATATATATATATATATATATATATATATATATATATTGTGTGTTATAGATTGTTTTAACTATATATTTATTATATGTTTCTAAATGGGTTTCTTGCCCGTCTATATTAATAAATAAAATAATATGATACATGATACTGTTCCCCACGATGACTAGGAATGTTTGATTGGCTTTCAAATATAGCCTGATCGACCTTTATTTGTATTAATTATTTAAACCAAGAAACTCAGTTTTCCCCAATCAATATGTCTACATACCATGATTAAATGATGATGGGGGCTATTTCCTTCATGAAATCTCAAAAATAAGAACGCACATTGATACTGATTACTGATTCACATAAGCTCAAATCTGCTCAAGCACGAACACGCGGTTCACCACCGCTCACTTTTTGTGGTTCATCAGCAATTGTATCTTTTGCAATGTACAATAAATTACCGGCCGATAATATAACGCCGTTAGTTTTTAAATCCAAACCCTCTCCCTCTCGCTTAAATACATTCTTTCCTATTTACAATTCACTCAGAAGTACTCGAACTTCCTCGATCATCCTTTATATTTATAGGACGTATTAGTATAAAATAACTAACCTAATTGAGGGTTGATGGGGTATTCAATATTTGCCATAGGCCCACTCACACTAGATATTCACGCTAGTAAATATATTCAATCTCAATATTAGGGGACAGAAAACTAATACTACCATATACAATAAAACAACCCTGTATACTCCAAGTATACCAAGTATGAAAACAGCTGACCCAAATACCTGCTCAACCCCTATCCTGCTCAAAAACGATTCTCATATCGAGGGGGGTATTCCTTCTCGCTGTCTGTACGGAGCCAAGAATTGCACCCTTCAATTAGATTGGACACATCGATAAATAGTTTCTATACGCCAGATTAAACTAATCTAATTGAGAATCAATTGGTTACAAAATATTTCGTCATCAGCCTTTTCAGATTTCACATTTACGGTAATAAGTACATTCACTCTCTATGTACAGAAAGAAACACAAAACGAGATATGTATTGATTGTATAGATAATAAAACTGTCAATTGAAAATTCGGAAGGGTCATAAATATTCCCTGTCGTGTTCAACGACAGTTCTCTTATCGAATGGCATTCGTGCTGAAGCTAACGTATCGTCCAAGCATGAGCGAGACGTCAAGCAATCTTTCCTTCCTTATCGGACACATTTGGAACTTTACTATCGTTTTACCATAAAGAGTTGGTTAAAGATCAAATCGATAAAAATATTTGATAGAAGAAGAATAGAAAGTATTTTACTATATGATAAGTTAACGATAAGAACATATGATTCATATTCACAGTCAAATTCACTAGTTTTAGTCCGCTTGACCAATTAATATCATTTAATTAATTAAAATTTTTACCTCAGATAAAAAAGTCAGTGTCACGAGCGGGATTCGAACCCACGAACTTCGGCTAGATATGCCGCTACTCTACCACTTGAGCTATCGTGACTTAGATCCGCTCCGACACTAACTTCCCATCTCAACCCCACCTCTTGAATTTTCCCTCCTTTTTGCCTTTCGTGTGACCTTCTTTATAGTGGTGGCAATATGATATTTGATTGCCAGTGTTTTGTCCTGAGTGATAGTAGTTAAGAGTATACAGTTATATAGTCGAAAAACATTAAGTAATATTGAGTAGCAATAAAATACTCCTCCAAAGAAATGAATGAACAAATCTAAGTGTAAGGTCTTTAATAAATTTGTCGTAACACTAGGCAATTTTTTTATTATCTTATTAATTTTAAAAAGAGGTCTTTGATAACGACAATAGGACCTCCAGAATAAGGTTGCAATACTGTTACAGACCTTTGCAATGTAACAGTACTGAGTTAAGAGAAATTTCGGATCGCCTGTAAAAAAAATTAAATATGTCAACCTGTAGACATATTTCAGATTGTTTTGTAAGTTCTATATTGATTGTTAAATCAATTGTACAAATTAATTAAGGTTTTTAGTTGAGATAAAAAAGTCAGTGTCACGAGCGGGATTCGAACCCACGATCCTCGTCTAGATACTCCGCTGCTCTACCACTTGAGCTTTCGTGCCCTTGATCCAACACTAACTTCCCATCTCAACCCCACCTTTTTGAATTTCCCCTCCTTTTTGCCATTTTTAAAATATCGTGTAATCTATTTGATTCTCGGCGACAAATCAAATGGCCACAGAGAGCTTTAGAGAAGATATACTTCATTTTAACTTGTTAAATTCTTAAATTTAACTTATTTAACTAAGATAAAAAATTGAAAAAAATTAATTGAAATCTAAAAATTAATTTTCACGACGGGAAATTAGTGTCCCAGTAGATCGAGGTCACGATAGCTCAAATGGTAGAGCAGTGGCGTTTCTAGCCTAAGATCGTGGGTTCGAATCCCGCTCGTGACACTGACTGTTTTATCTCACCTAAAATCCTTAATTAATTGAAAGATATTAATTGGTCAAGCGGACGACGAAAATTAATGAATTTAATAAGTTACAATGAAGTATATCTTCACTAAACCTGTCCGTGGCCTTTTCATTTGTCGCCGAGAATCAAATAGATTATACATTTGAAAAATGGCAAAAAGGAGGGAAAATTCAAAAAGGTGGGGTTGAGATGGGATGTTAGTGTTCGGGTGGATCGAAGTCACGATGGCTCAAGTGGTAGAGCAGTGGCGTTTCTAGCCTAAGATCGTGGGTTCGAATCCCGCTCGTGACACTGACTGTTTTATCTCAACTAAAAACCTTAATAAATTGAAAGATATTAATTGGTCAAGCGGACGACGAAAATTAATGAATTCAGTTGTTCAAATAGTTTTTTCATAATGTGGAATATTTGTAATATTGATGACTTTAAAATAGGTCGAAAACTTGGCACTAACAACTGAATTTGCTTTTTTCTTCAAGACTATATCTCGATACAGAGCGTGCGTGGATGAAAATGTAGTCGATATTTCTAATACCGAAAACGTGAATTGTTATTATCCGATTAAATGAAGGGCAAGGTCGCAACGGTTAGATTGACGTCGTTTATCGTTATTGTTACTGTAGGAATGCTCGCGTTATGAATTTATTGGCGATAAAAAATTTATGTTTCTTTGGTTGGCTATAAGTTCAAAGGGTAAAGAAGTCAATACCTGACTACTTTCACGTTTTACGTTGCACTGTTGGGACGTAGGTGCTGGGATGTTGAAAAGCCAGCCGTATGATATTTCTATTATAAAAATCTCCTAAGGATATATTACAAATTCTTTCAAATGTGGTTTTATTTCATTATTTCGAGTTCTGATATTTAGTCTTTACGTATGCGAGGATACTTGTAGGAAAATTGGATTGCCTATCCTTAACCTCGATCCACTAGGACACCAACTTCCCATCCCAAATTCAAAAGGTGCGGTTGAGGTGGGAAGTTAGTGTCCGAGTGGATCGAGGTCACGATAGCTCAAGTGGTAGAGCAGCGGCGTATCAAGCCGAAGATTGTGGGTTCGAATCCCTTTCGTGCCATTGACTTTTTTATCTCAACTAAAAACCTTAATTAATTGTAATATATTAGTTGGTCAAGCGGACCACGAAATTAGTGAATTAGTCATAATATAGTTAGTCATGACTAAAGTTCGATAAATCATGTTCATATGGGTGCTCATAAAATGAAAAATACACAAATTCATCATTTTAAAAAAAAATTCTAACAGCAATTTATTTCAGTAAAAGGAAAATCCTTCAACACCTTATTTAACAAAATCAAACATCTTCCAATTATAAGTAAAACTACGTCGTTATGAAAAGGCAAAAAATAATGATAATAATAATAATAAAATAAAAACATCCTAGAACAAACTACGCTTTGAAAAGTAAAATCGATCAATGGAAAAAATATTTCTTTGAATTAAAATTGATTCCACTTGAAAGGAGAGATTTCTACATTATTTGGAAAATACACCATCTAGGGGTCTTGATTGTGATAAAATAGATCTGTAGAATAATTATGTAACTTTGGTTTTCGTTTATGATAACACTTTTTGAAGGTTGGCCTTGAGCACGAATCTCATCTCAAAATTTTTATCCGTAACCTATTGGATTTTGGTAAGGTCGTCATTGTAGCCACAGTTGGGCAAAATCTATCATGATTAAGAACTTTGATTGAAGTTTAATCATGATTGAATTAGTCATGAGTAAATCATATAATGATTAATTTACGCGTCTAATTAAGTCATGATTAAACTTCAATCCAAATTCTTAATCATGATTGAATTAGTTAGATTTTAATCAGGGCAAAACAATCTTAAACTTCCATTGTGATATACTTGTGACACCTAAAATAACATGGTGGTGACCAGAGTTGGACAAAATTTAACTAATTCAATCATGATAAAGAATTTTGATTGAAGTTTAATCATGATTGAATTAGTTAGATTTGAATCAGAGCAAAACAATCTTAAACTTCCATTGTGATATACTTGTGATACCTAAAATAACATGGTGGTGACCAGAGTTGGACAAAATCTAACTAATTCAATCATGATAAAGAATTTTGATTGAAGTTTAATCATGAGTGAATTAGTTAGATTTGAATCAGAGCAAAACAATCTTAAACTTCCATTGTGATATACTTGTGGCACCGAAAATAACATGGTGGTGACCAGAGTTGGACAAAATCTAACTAATTCAATCATGATTAAAAATTTTGATTGAATTAGTTAGATTTTAATCAGGGCAAAACAATCTTAAACTTCCATTGTGATATACTTGTGACACGAAAAATAACGTGGTGGTGACCAGAGTTGGACAAAATCTAACTAATTCAATCATGATAAAGAATTTTGATTGAAGTTTAATCATGAGTGAATTAGTTAGATTTTAATCAGGGCAAAACAATCTTAAACTTCCATTGTAATGTACTTGTGACACCAAAAATAACATGGTGGTGACCAGAGTTGGACAAAATCTAACTAATTCAATCATGATAAAGAATTTTGATTGAAGTTTAATCATGATTGAATTAGTCATGAGTAAATCATATAATGATTAATTTACGCAGTATATTACAATGGAAGTTTAAGATTGTTTTGCCCCGATTAAAATAGATACCTGATTGATCGAAAGCTTGAATAACAAATGAATTTGTTGTTTCATCCAAACCATACCGAGATTCAGATTACTCGTGTGTAAAAAGGTAGTCGATATGCCTAACACTTTATGTAAAAACAGCTATCGTAGACAAACCAATTTTATTACAAACGCATAATTGTATAAAATTTAACGACTAATTACAATTTATGCTTAATTGCTATAATATGTACTGGTTTTACAGATTTTTTGTTTAATTTCAGGAATACATATGGAGTAAGCGATCTAAAGGAAAATCGGCAAAGATGTCTCTTCTTAGTGTAACAGGTAAGCTTTCACAATTGAACGATTGGTGCCTTTTAGTATACATAATAAGTAGAAACAATCAAGTCCGTCTGTTCCGCTATCTTTACCGACTGTTTACGATAGATGTCGAAACTAGGATCGAAACGGCTTGCAACCACGAACTCATTATAACCACAGACTTTAACGGAATCACAGTCGATAGAAGTCGCGTGATACCCATACGAATTTTTTTTTAGTGTGTCCTAACTAGCCAATATTTTTTGCTTAATATGATCATGTTTTAAAACAATGAAGGGTCTATTTAGAACTAAAATTATGAAAAAATTGACAAGCGTAAACATAAACCAAACAAGTGTTTTACTTTACTGAAACAAAGCTGGATAATTTTATGTTATTTAAAACCTACGTTCAAGCAATTTCAATTATACCGATTCAAGTATGCAAATTTTATAAAAGTTCACTAGTTTTCGTGGTCCGCTTGACCAATGTATATCTTTCAATTAATTAGGTTTTTAGTTGAGATAAAAAAGTCAGTGTCACGAGCGGGATTCGAACCCACGATCTTCGGCTTGATACGCCGCTGCTTTACCAATAGTTCAAGTGATAGAGCAGCGTCGTATCAAGCCGAAGATCATGGGTTCGAATCCCGCTCGTGATACTGACTTTTATAAAAGTACTGATCACACATAACGTTGTTTGAGACTCATAAACATTTCTTAAAGCTAAGATTATTATTCAGAAATCGTGAGATGCAGTCTGGATTATTTTTTAATACTATAACCATACGTTTGAATATTTTAAATTTCATTTTCTGCAATATGTATTTTTATCATTTGGTATCGAAAAGAATTAAGCGCGAACTTTCATCTTTTATGTTAAACTTCTACTAATGGTTTTCATGGAAAATTTTTGTTTATTTATTGAGGCAACATTGGTCATTTGTTGATAGTCCCATCTTTGCGTGGTATTTGTCGTTTAGAGCATGTGTGGTTATGGTTTTTAATTTCTTTTTTATTGAGTAGGATTTCATCTTTTCCCCGTCATTTTTCCTTGTTTTATGTCTAGCATTCGTTACTGTTATTTTGCTTCTTTAATATCACAAAATTTCATTTTTTTTTCTAATACGGCTTATGTCGATTTCATAAAATAGTCTTATCATAATTTAAATCTAAATGTAAAAAATAAATATTTTGATATAATTGTATACACACGCTTCAAAGCAAAACTGTTTTTATTTATTATTGTGAAGGGATAGTTTCGAGTTTATGTTTAAAATGTTTAAATCATTAATAATAGTTTCAGTGTCCTGATGAAAGGAAGTATCGAAAGCGTGACAAAGGAATTGATAGTTTTTATTTCAATTTTACATTATACATAAATTAAGGTTTTTAGTTGAGATAAAAAGTCAGTGTCACGAGCGGGATTCGAACCCATTATCTTCGGCTAGATACGCAGCTTCTCTACCACTTGAGCTATCGTGACCTCGATCCACTCGGACACTAACTTCTCATCTCAATCCCACCTTTTGAATTTTCCCTCCTTTTTGCCATTTTTTCACTTTTGTATCTCAACTAAAAACCTTAATTAATTATAAGATATTAATTGGTCAATCGGACCACGAAAGTAGTGAATTATACATAAAATTTAATATATAATAGTTATTTTTGACTCCTCATTATCCTTAGTCAGCACGTTTATACCATTACGTACAACTGCATAAAAGTTATTTTCTTTAAAAAAATACCAAATAATTAAATATTGTTAATTGAATTTTACTTTGATAAGGCGCACTTTTTTGCTGTTTTTTTAAAACTATTTTTCTCTAATTCAGATACTTATCAGAAATGTCTAGTTCGTACAATAACGTGATTAATGGCTATTTGCCGTTAGGGCAATAAATAATTATAGAAATAATGTCGGCTTATTTTTTTGGAAGCGTATTTGGTTTGAACGAAAATATATTTCTTTCCCTTACTTTACTGGAAGCATCGCTAAGTTTTTGCAAATTTCTTTATATGTAATATCTGTTAATGCGATATATATCTGCAGATTTTTGTTATGCTATATATTAACCAATTTGAACGATGTATAATAACTTTAATTTAGTAGCAGAGCAGAGACAGAAAACTACATTTGATATTAAATAACTCAAAACATTTTTTCATCGTTCCTAGGTCACGATAGCTCATTCACGTGACTAAATTTTATAGCATAAAAACCTTATAAATCTTATATATAAAACCAGGCCATACTCACAAGCAGGACAGAATTTTATATACAAAATAATTGTTTAAATCTCTTAAAATATATTTACGAGTACGAGACCAAATTGTATATTTTTATTTGATATGAAATTCGTATTAATTGGGTTTAAACAGTACTTTACAAGAACTCGAATGGCCTTTTTATAATATTAATTTTTCTTGAAAGAAACTTTTAGTTTTTATATTTTATATTCAAAATTTCAATTAATGCAATTCTGCACGTTACTTCCTTACCCTGGCGTTAAATATAAATCGACTGATTTATTGTATAAAAAAATTAAAATGCACGCCTAAGAAAAGCAAAGAATAACATTAAAATGGAAAATTCAATCTTACAATTGATAAACATGCTGATAATGAGATGCAATAAACTACAAACCGGCCCGGAGGACCATTAAATGTGCGATAAAGGGCGACCCAACTCAATTGAGTTTTGTTGGAAATGAATCTAATATTTATCAAAGTACTTTCGAAGCAGTAATTGTAAATAAAAAAAGATGATTCGCTTGTAGTTGAATGAATTAGTTTTCTCGAGCAATTCTGAAATAGGGATTAGCCAATAATTATTCAACTTTTATTATGTATAAACCTTTCTTATTTGATAGTCACTCTTGGTGATTTTTCATTGACCAATAGACTCGATAAAAATAATTAGCGAAAAATGACTTTTAGAATTACATTTCATAATATTATAACATAAATCGATTACAGTGTGAAAAATCATGGCGGGTTTGTGATTGTCTGACCTGTAGCACCTTCCCCGATGCCGGTCCGCCTTTCACAATGGTTTCTGGCCTTTTGCCCTCTTCACGTGAGGGTTTGTTATTTTGTCTTGTCCCTTTTATGGAAGAAATAATGCTCAGAAAAACATATACCGAAAACATTCTGACAGGGAAAACCAGTGACGTAGGGGGAGCAGGACGATCCAGCTACATAAATAGTAAAATTTATATACAATTCAATTAATTAAGGTTTTTAGTTGAGATAAAAATGTCAGTGTCACGAGCGGGTTTCGAACCCACGACCTTCGGCTAGATACGCCGTTGCTCTACCACTTGAGCTATCGCGACCTTGATCCACACGGACACTAACTTCCCATCTCAACCCCACCTTTTGAATTTTCCCTCATTTTTGCCAATTTTCAAATGTGTAATCTATTTGATTCTCGGCGACAAATGAAATGGCCACGGAGAGCTTTAGTGAAGATATACTTTATTTTAACTTATTAAATTCACTAGTTTACGTGGTCCGGTTGACCAATTAATTAAGCTAATTAAGTTTTTTAGTTGAGATAAAAAAGTCAGTGTCATGAGCGGGATCGTTAGTGTCCGAGTGGATCGAAGTCACGATAGATCAAGTGGTAGAGCAGCGGCGTATCTAGCCGAAGGTCGTGGGTTCGAATCCCGCTCGTGACACTGACTTTTCTATCTCAACTAAAAACCTTAATTAATTGAATGATATTAATTGGTTAAGCGGACCACGAAAAATAGTGAATTTATATACAACGTATACAAACAAGAAATTAACTAGTTATATGCAAGCCTCCGTTTTTAACCCTAGATCGACACTGCCATTTACATCTACGTTTATCCAGTTTTGTGTTGACCTTCGTACGAGGCGGACGTGTGTGTCTCTAGCGACAGAATTTAACAAGCAATAACAACTGGAGAAAACTGAAATTTTGACTTAATTTATATATTCCTTATTTTACCGATTTTTGAAGAAAGAAAGAAGAAAAAAATTGTGTTTTTCCTTTTTTGGCTTTTTTGGAAATGGAGGAAGATAGTGGAGGAAAGCTAACAGTCCCACCCGACATAAATATGGTTCAAGAGAAAGTTGATTTTCAAAAAACGTTCTAAAATGCAACAATACGAAAAAATAGAATTTAATATCAAAGACCCCGGTCCATTTCAAGCCATTATCGAAAGAAAAAATATTGAACGAAACGGAATTGCGAGATTACACCCGATGTCAATCGTTAGAATATCCATGAGAAATGTAAAGAAATTGACAATAACGTAATATCGAGCATAAAAATGAGTAAAAGCAGAATTTAAGTTGAATTTAACAACGCTATCTCGGCAAATAAATTTCTCGACGCTCAACCAATCTAAGAAAAAAAAACTTTAACACGTACATTCCAAGACATCTTTTGATGAGAAGGTGCATTATTAGAAGTTTAGTAGTAGATATAGTAGGTAAAATAGAGGGAAAATTCAAAAGGTGGGGTTGAGAAGGGAAGTTAGTGTCCGAGTGGATCGAGGTCACGTTAGCTCAAGTGGTAGAGCAGCGGCGTATCTAGCCGAAGATCGTGGGTTCGAATCCCGCTCTTGACTGACATTTTTATCTCAACTAAAAACCTTAATTAATTGAAATATATTAATTGGTCAAGCGGACCACGAAAACTAGTGAAGTTATTTAGTACTTTTATATTTGTCTTTAACTGAATACGATATCTCTTTTGTTGTGATTAATAATGCATGTAAACTCATTCCACGGTACGCAAACGGAATAAAAATCGCCATGGATTTAAACTAATTAAAAACAAGCTAACAGTAGCAACGTTCTCCGAGGAAGTCTTCCGGAAGGAGGATGGGGTAAGAGCAAAGGGACTTCCAACTTATTCCCTTAACCCAATTATTCTTGTCGGTGATTCAGGACCCCGTTCTCATTTGAAAACTAAGTTTGAATCCTGGTTAAATAGGGCCCTTTACGCTGTTTGGGAATGAATATGCATTCGCTGGGAAAATAATAAACTTAGACGGTTTCTTATTACTAATATCAGACCGTCTAAAAATCACATTGAAGTAAATTGACACCCGTTCGTTTCTTGTCTTGGCGTAAAATATTAATACCAGCTAAATACTAAAAAAAAGAACATTATAATGTATTTTCCAAAATCAAAGCATGCTATGAAGTAAAAATCTAAATAATGTTTGGGATAAGTTGCTCATGTTACTTCATCTTCGATCATTCCTATTAGTCATAATTTCAAGTTCTAATTTTAGTATGATTAATACATCTCTAAAAAAAGTCGTATCTTAAAAATTGAGGCCACACTGTTTCACGCTGACAAATAGGACATATACGCTGGCTTTGACCCCAAATAAATAAATATATATTGCGTAATAAGTAAATACATGTATACATAAATACAAATAAATGCTTTATTGACACTAATTAAATTAATCAGCAGTGCGTTGTAGACATCAACGCTACCGCTCTCGAGTAAAAGAAGTGCTGCTCCGATTGCTAGATGTGAAGGAAGCCTCTTATCTAGTCTCCTGTGGAAGCTTAAAAGTTCTCACTTCTACCTAATATCTTATCCTGAAATCTAACCAAACTGACAGATTTTACAAATGATCTCAGGCCACTCTCCATCAGCCTCTTCTAGCAAAATTGCAAGCCAACATCAAAGGATTCATTCTATACACGACATAAACAGGGGGCATTTCTATACTTCCAGAAATGATCCTCACCATGTAAAGGGATGATTCTTTCCTCTCATAAAATCCAGTCATTTCACCCAGTAACCTCTAGCGGTGGAAAATGAAAATATACATACAAAAATGTGAACATATCATTTTCACCCTTCGGGGAATGTCCACTTCTCCAATGTACCACTGTTTTTTTTTATTCTGAAACAAATTTATTATTTTTATTGTGTTCGGTATCGTTGTAATTTCCTCATCGATGCAAGCATGGTTTCATCTGTTACCTCTGGTGGTATATTATATAATTTAAGCCTAGGCACCAACGTGTTTATTGTTTCGATTTCACATTATCACTACTCGTTGCATTTATTTGGTTGGTGTAAAATTAATGCATGTTTGAAAATTTATTTTATTTTCACAGGTGCCTCCTGTAAAGAAAGCTAAATCCTGAAAACTAATTTATAGATAATAATAAGTGCTTTTAACTGTTTTCTTTTACTCGAAACATTTTACTTTATCTATTAATTAAGGTTTTAGTTGAGATAAAATAGTCAGTGACGAGCGGGATTCGAACCCATGACCTTCGGCTAGATACGCCGCTACTCTACCACTTGAGCTGGCGTAACTTCGATCCACTCGGACACTATCTTCTCATCTCAACCCCACCTTTTGAATTTTCCCTCATTTTTGCCATTTTTCAAATGTCGTGTAATCTATGAACTTCATTTTAATATTATGATACTACTTCATTTTAACTTATTAAATTCACTAGTTTTCGTGGTCCGCTTGACCACTTAATATTTTTCAATTGATTAAGGTTTTTAGTTGAGATAAGTTGTCGCTGAGAATCAAGTAGATTACACGAATGTTTTTATAACGATATTTATTTTAACAACAAGGATTATACTTTGGGTTAAGATAAGCTAATCCCCCCACGCAGGCTTTGGACAGAGCTGGTTGCGAACTGGAAGGAAGAGACAGGAACTCAACGTTGCCGAAGGATTTTCTTAAATGTTAATTACTCGGATGTCACTGAACATTTTTATTTTAATGCATTTATTTTAAAAGGTTACTTTTTAAATTTATTTAGGTCAAGTCCCGATTTTTCTTTATTTCATTAAATTGTGTGAGAAGTGGCACAAACATTTCTTCACACTAGTGAGTTACACGAGTTGTTCGAATTGAAAAGAATCCGCGCAATGGTCGTGAAAATGGACAACTCCCACGACAAGAAATTCCTTTCCTTCGCAATTTAATAATAATAAAACAGTCTGGAGGCCAGGCCGACCGTTCAATGTCGTACTGGAAGATTAACTTGCAACAGAGGAGACACGAATTTGGACCTTTTCCAGGCCTGTGTATTAACCCGTAAGTGAACTTTGCCCTTGGTTTGAAATACGCAACAACGATAAATTTGTTACAAGTTAAGACGTTTAATTTGTTACAATTCGAGACTATAAAATGGGCATATGATAAATTTAAGATTTACAAAAACGAGAAAATTTCGGAATCTCTGGCGTCCAATTTCTCAACTGTCAGCTATCCAGACGGGCCTTCGGCTCCCGGTACGATACATTTTTCAAATTGCGATTTCGAGACGGTAACGCTCAATTGACCGATATCGCTGAAAATTTGACAGTTTGTTCGTATTAATTCTGGGAGTGTTTAGAGATTATAAAAAGGATTTTTGGATTCGATTCGGAAATCGAGAGATGCGGTCTGGTGTGATGTTGGTTTTAGAACAACATTTTCTGAAATCATCTCCAGTGCAGAGAATGCCCTGGTGTTGGGTTGTGTTAGTATGGCATTTGTGAAGTTAAAATTGTTTTTGATGTGAGTAGGAAATTCCTTGTGTTGTCTGCATTTCAACAAAAATGTTCTCTGATTAATAGCCGATGCCAGTTTTTTCTCATTGTTGGCGATGTCCTTCAGAATACTTTGTGCTTCGTGTCCATATATAGTTGAAATTTGTTCATAGAGCGGCACTCTCAACACGACGCAAGAATGGCACAATTACGCAGAAAACCAACACTTTTAGCCCTGAAGATGATCTCAATAAAGATCGAAACGTTGGCACGACAAAGAAAATGTTTTTCTGAAACCAACATCACACCAGACCGCATCTCACTATTTCCGTATAATCATCGACTAACGTTCACACATTATAAAAAGGGCAAGTATTTCAAACAAGGGACATTAGGAGTTACACAAAATGATACCATTTTCCTATAAATTCACCTTTCGCGCGTCTTTCAGATTCCGATTTGGAGTCGTCAATAGTCAATAGACGCAAAAACTACGCGAACACTCTATAGTCCAAAAAATTGCTGAATCAGTTATAATTGAAAACTACTGATACATTATAGTCGCATAACTACAGAATCGGTTTCCCTGATGTAAAGATAAGAATGGTAAAAATGCAATTTGTTGTTGTTTAAAATGCCAAGAAAATAGTCTTCGTCCCACAAATATTGCCAAGAGAATTCGAGATGAAAGACAAAATGAAACAGAAGAAGAAAGAAACATCACAACGAATTGAACGAAATAGATTTCATATAAGACATGTGATACTGAATTATCACATCAGCAAGAAGGAAGTGACGCTTGTCGCCAAGGAATTAAAAAATTAAGACAATTTTTGTATTTACGCCAGAAGATTAGGCGATAACGGCCGATCGGGTGACAAAAAGAGACTTTTCGTTGCCGATTCATTGTGTTTTATCTAATTTTTAAGTCAAATTATTTACATTGATGTTGCTCGGTTTTAACGGGAGTAGTCGAAGAATCACCGAGCTTTCGTGTTCCGAGAACGAAAGGAAAGAGTTTTCCATCCTTCGAAGCCCATCAGATCGCTGAATACTTCCTGAACGCCCCCTGCATCTTAACCGAACAGTCCACGGATCCTAGGATGAGAGGTCCAGTAGGTGAGGTGTTTTTGTTTTGTTTAATTTAATAATTTTTCTTTTTGTTTAGTTTCTTTCCCTTGTTTCTTTCTCTCGTTATACGTTTGAGTATTGTGATTGAAATGAACGAGTTAATAGTCGATTACGAGTGCCATTTAATCGATAAAATCAATTGGTAAAACTTGATCTGCATTATAATTCATATATTGAATATAGCATGCATCCAATTGTGGTTATTGAAAGTATGAATCCCCTTCGGAAGTAAAATATATCCTGTTTCGATTGCCGAAAAAAAGGCGCCTGCATTCCATCACGCCACAAATCGTCCGATATCTCCAATAAGAAAGAGATCGTACTACTCACTTACATTTACAACATTACACTCCACACCCACTTTCTACTGCTTTGGAAATAGTCCAATATTATCCTGGTACCAAAACCCGGTAAACCCTCCATTTGGCTTCTTCTTACCAACAGACTACTCCTCATTTTAAAAATTTTAAAAAGATCTACTCAAACTCAAATCCCGAAAATCAATTTCTTTTCCCAGACCATCAGTTTGGCTTCCATCTCCAGCAGTCCCCTACCCAGCAAATGTTTCCCGTCAGAGATCGCATATCTTCCACCCTAGAGCGCAAAAACACTGGGTAGGGGCCTTTCTTGATGAGTCGCCAGCGGTTGACGGCGTGTGGCATGAAGGCCTCCAGTACAAACTAAAGCGCGTTCTACGACGTTTCGGTCTTACTAACTATTGTTCAGAGTCCGTTAAGGACCAACTTACTTCGGCTATCGTCTTCTGGGAGCGGGAGTACCTCAGGGCAGTGTACTTGGATTGATCCTTTACCTATTCTACACCGCAGATATCCCAACTTCACCCTCCACCGTCCTTGCATCCATTGCTGACATAGCTGTGCTATCCTCTCATCCGAAAAAGTGAATTTATACAATGCAAAATATATTTTATATTCAAACAAAGTATTTCTACTCACTCAAAGTTTTTGTCTTCTGTGTAATTGTGCCATCCTTGCGTGTCGTGTTGAGAGTGCCAGTGAGATTTTGCTGTTTTCTGTTTATATAGGTTTGGTTTTGAGGGGGTGAGGAAGGAAGTCGGTATATAAAAGACAATTGTCAATAAATTCACTTTTCCACATCCAAAATGTAATTGTTAAATGTAAACATTGTTTGTAAATCCCAGGCCCTGAAGATGATCTCAATAAAAGATCGAAACGTTGGCACGATAAAGAAAATGTTGTTCTGAAACCTACATCACACCCGACCGCATCTCACTATATCTGAATAACTATCGATTAACAGTTACTAATCTCTACACATTTTTGAATAAAGACCATTTTAAGTGTATCTGGGTGATCTTTACATTAAAGTGATGAGATGTTCTGTCAGCTCTTTAACCTTACTTTTGTTTATTTCACCCCAATGTTTATTTGGGACATTTTCTCTTCCGTTTTAGGTTATAATGTCCCGCTAGGTTCGGTATATTAGACGATTTTGTCTGCCTGTCTCCTTTTTTTCGCCTGTCAGATTTGTTTTGGTTTTTGGACATCTTCACCGGTATGTTTGTGTAATTTTCATTTAGAAGAGTCCCTTTTCTATGTAATACTTGAAAGATTCTTTTTTATGATCGTCCGGCCGATTTTTTAAAATTGTTATTATGCCTAAAATGGTGAAACTGATGTGTACTGTTATTAATTTTTATGTTATTCCTGTATTGATGACTGATTTTTGTGTATTTTAAACAACTATTTGCAAAAAATGGAAAAATAAAAAATAGTTTTAGGTTGGGATGACTAATTGGTTTCTCGTGGACAGATGTCAAAATAGAAGCGTGGGTACGATTTCCGCTCATGAACCTAATTTTTCAACTCAACAATAGTTTGCATAATAATTAAAATAAATAAACAGATTGTTTTTTACAGTTGTCCATAGTAAATTGACGAGAACAAAGCTTACATTAATAATTGATAAATTAGGATTTGTATATTTTGAATTAATATGTACATATATGGTTTTTAAGGTGAAGATCCGTTCATGCCTTTTTTTACTGTCGGGCGTACAAAACATTTTTTTACAAAAAACAATCCGAATACATGATTGTAACTGCAAATAGGAAAAATGGAAAAAAACACTGACGTAATATGATGTAATGGTAACAACTGTCCTAGACTAAAGAAATGAAATAAATTCTTTCTGGAATTAACGAAGTGATTTGAATTTGAAGCGCAGGTGTAAACATCTGTACGTTCTACGTCACACCCCATTAAAGTTGAAGGGTGTGGGGAGGTGGACTCGACTCCAAAACAACCTCTATCTCCACCACCGTATACATTTTATCTACTTATGATCAGAAGAATTCTAATCTTTACAAACTTCCTTGAAAAACAAACGAGTCTTGGCGCTCTATCTATCCAATCAGAAATTCAGAGTATGTGCTCACTCTGGGCGAGGATAATTATCAGTCAAAGATATCTGATGACAGATATTATCTAATTGAAGAGTGAATCTGATGTTATATGATCTTCAAAAATTTAATGAAATTGACCACATAATGCCATTTAAAGATGGAAAGGACGAGGTAAAAAAAGAATGTTGGTTAGACTTGCCGTGTGGAAAAGGACATATTACGGCGGCTTGGATGCCAAACCAACAACACTTAAGAACAATGTTGGTCTAAGCAGTAATGCAAATACTACTATGCAAAAAATACTACCAAAGATATTGTTTTAAGTGAAATAATTCAGAATTGGCTTTTCAGTAAATTATATGTATACAACATATGATCAAAGATAAGAATAATGTGGAATATACATACAAATTAATAATAATAAACGGCATGATCTACATCTCAAATTTCATAGCATTTATTTTCATACTTGGCTTTTATTTAATACTTGATTTAGGAGAGAAAAACTTTATTTACAGGAAGGAGTAAGGAATTTATTTACAGACCTTTTTAAGAAGACGAGTCCCACCTCTTGCCGCCAGCTGGTTTGAGTGATTAACTTCTGAAACTTTTTTTACAAATTTAAAAACTTTCACGACTACATCGATTAATTTTTTAGCATCCCGTCTCTTTGCTTTAATTTATTCTTTGAAAGCTTGAAGATTATCCGTTATATTGAGTTAAAATTTCTTTATATAACGGTTCGAAAAAGGAAAAAACTAGCACCTTTAACACGCCAAATATATAGAGATGTTAACACTTTATATGATAATTTAACGATTCCTTAAAATAAATGAAATTTTTTTAATAAAAAAATGTTATAAACCTAAAATATTGTATTTACTAGTTTTCTTGGTTCTCTTGACCAATTAATATATTTCAATTAATTGAGTTTGTTACTTGAGATAAAAAAGTCAGTGCCACGAGCGGGATTCGAACCCACGATCTTCGGCTAGATACGCCGCTGCTCTACCACTTGAGTTATCGTGACCTCGATGAACTCAGACAGTAACTTCCCATCTCAACCCCACCTTTTGAATTTTCCCTCCTTTTTGCCATTTTTCAACTAGTGAATTTAATAAGTTAAAATGAAGTATACCTTTCACTAAAGCTCTCCGTGGCCATTTCATTTTAACTTATTAAATTCACTAGTTAAAAAATGGCAAAAAGGAGGGAAAATTCAAAAGGTGGGGTTGAGACGGGAAGTTAGTGTCCGAGTGGATCGAGGTCACGATAGCTCAAGTGGTAGAGCAGCGGCGTATCTAGCCGAAGATCGTGGGTTCGAATCCTGCTCGTGACACTGACGTTTTTATCTCAAATAAAAACCTTAATTAACTAAAATATTGTAATGAATTACCTGCTCTTCCTGTATACCAATTTTCCAAATGATGACGTACACACGATAAATTAAGATATTATTTTGTTTTCCTTCTTTGTTGATATGATTGTTTCTTATTTTTTTATTATCGTCTGAAAAATTATATATATATGTAATGACATACAATACGATCATTTAACATTGTTACATATATACTGAGCGGTGCCAGCAACCATTCTTCCTATCACAGTTTACAGTGTGGCAAAAATGGCAAAAAGGAGGGAAAATTCAAAAGGTGGGGTTGAGATGGGTAGATATTGTCCGAGTGGATCGAGGTCACGATAGCTCAAGCGGTAGAGTAGCGGCGTATCTAGCCGAAGATCGTGGGTTCGAATCCCCCTCGTGGCATTTTTTTGACCTCGTGACTTTTTTATCCCAACAAAAACCTTAATTAATTGAAAATTAATAACACTTTTTTCTGACTTAAGAAGGTACAATTGTGATATAAAATGGATGTTTAATTTTGTTCACTAAAAATTCAATTTAATTTTAAGATATGAAGATGAACATACATATCTAAACATACTTTGAATTTAGTAATTAAGTGATTAACTTTGTAAATTATTAATAAAAAATTTAAAGCCTTGACCAATACTTCAAACGCACGTGAAAAGAGCTGAGTGATTTATGTCAAATTGTCTTTATAAATGATTTCTAATATAAAATTTGAGACTTTCGTATAAACAACCACAAAATAGCAAAAGTAAAGTCAATCAGGTTCATTCCCTTCGGAGTAAAATTTTCCCTGCTTGAAGATAATTAAACTTGAAGGCGCGCCCCTTCCTTTCAACCGTGTGACACGGATAACCGCACCTGTACTTAACAGCATTCTCTTTAATTCTGATTACGACGTTATTAGTACACGAACGTAAAAATCCTTAAAATCTCCGACTCATGGTGACTTCGGTTAAAATTAAGCAATTAGCCTCCCCAGAGCTGTGTTAATATTAATGGCTAGAATGAAAAATTTTCGGATGAAAATGATTCTCCAGTTTCTTCTTTGTAAAACAAGCCAATTCTAATATGCAAATTTCTGCTAATTTCATGTTCATTAATTATTCTCTTTTTTCATGTAAATGAAAGAAATGTCGTGGGTCCAGTGTGTTAGGTTCATTTCAAATATGAAATATGTCCATGTATTACGAATTGTAGAAAATAGCTACTAACTCTAAAGTCAAGTCTTTGTAAATATTGTATTTTACTAAGAAATTAATATAAACTATCATCATTCGAAAAAAGTCGTATGTTGAACGAAAATGTGACAGTTATTCTGGACAAAAACATTCGTGACTGTTTTTAAGACGAAAAAATGATTATATCAATATTTTAACATTAAACTACAATCTTTTCTTTGAAAAAAAAAATGATACTAATTTCTTTAGATTCTGAATAGAGATTCCAATTAAAAAGGTGGGGTGGAGATGGGAAGTTAGTGTCCGAGTGGTTCGAGGTCACAATAGCTCAAGTGGTAGAGAGCGGCGTATCTAGCCAAATATCGTGGGTTCGAATCTCGCTCGCGACACTGACTTTTTTCTCAAAGTTGAAAAACATATTACGGTGATTCTAAACTACTATTTCCAAAGCTAGAGACCAGCCAATTTCAGAAAACGTAATCCATTGAATCTTATTTTTAGTGGGGTAATTGCCTTTTTAATTACTTTTTCAAATATGAAGAAATTGAGGAAGGAAAGAAAAAAACCGTGGTGGAAGGTTGATAAGATTGATTTGATAAGATGGAAAGATTAATAATAATCAAATATAAAAACTTACGGAAATTTTGAATGAATGAACTAAAACTGTTTTGAATCTTAAAACGTTTTTATTCCGGGGTATAATAATACAATAATCAGACGTGTTGGTAAATAAATAAACATTTGTACTATTTCGGTTTCGAACTCAAATAAAAAAAAAAGTTGATTAAATTCGTTCAAAATGTCATTGTTTTTTATTCGAAATTTAACGCAGTTTTCAGCAGTATCATCGGATTTGTCGAAAACCTTTCAGTTTGGAGTAATCGTTGTTTATTTGAAGCAAGATCGTGAAAATAACTCAGAAACTGTTGAGATTCAGACCATAGTTAATTAGGACTTTCTAGGTCCATTTTGAATGTAGAATCTTCTGGCAAAGTTTGTAACGCGAATAGCCGAACACCCTGTACAGGGCGGCATTCTTACTCTCTTCCTCTATGGAACCAAGGAATGATATTCATTAATTAAGTGGGAGAAACTGAGCCATTTTCTTTTCATGATATATACGTAGATTTTGGCCGAAAATAAGTGTTCATGTATCTACCGCATATGGTAAATTTTGACTTGGGTTAATTCGATCTTACTTTCTGGGACCAGCGTACCAATCGTGCTCTTGACTCTCTTAAAAATGAGCTCCTTGAATGATTCAGTCCACTACACCAATTTTAACACCACTGTTTCATTATAAATTTCTTCTTCGAAAAGTTAGTATTCTAGCAATAACAATTTTTGTCAATAATTTGGGTCTTACTTCAATGAGCTTTTTTTTCTTTCTTTTTTGCTAGAAGATAGCTTCACCCATTGCGGACCTACGTAACATCCAAAAGCTTTCAGAGTACTTCCAAGATGTATAATTTCTTCAACAACTGGCACGTGGTTCGTCGATCCAATCGATCCCCGATCTGGGCGAATGCCATTTCACTCTCTAATCTAATAATGAAAGTTCTTGCTTGGAGTTTGGTGCACCATTTTAATGAATTTAACGGCCATTCCGGCGTCTTGGCTATAGCTGGCAGTTCGGCTTGATTGTTGCTGCAGTGCTTCGCTAACTTTTCAGAATAAATTGCAGTGCGCCTATCTTACAGGTAGGCAGTTACAGCAACCCCCATTTTCCGTTTTGCTTCTATCTGTATACGCCATATAGCTTGCTTCTTGAAATGACTGAAAGAGTGATTTTCGCAGGGTGTACTAGTTCACTAATTTTAGTTTATTAATTAATTTTCTCGAGATAACTGCCAGTGTGAAATATTACAAGGTCATCCCTGTTGATGGACTATGTTGGTAGATTGAAAGAGGGTGAATGTGAGTCCGGTTCTTTGATAACTAGATTCACACATCCTTTCTATTATGGGGAAAAAAATAATTAATCTCTCACCCCTACAAATCGTAATATATATACTGCCATCATAAATTGCTTACTAAGGCCGCTCCACCAACCATCCTGGCCATCATCGCCAACTACAAATTGAATTTTCAAAATCAGCAACGCGGTCGATTAGTTTCGCTATATAGTTGCGTAAGATTTAACTGGTTAACAACAAAAAGGATCTGGTGAGAATGAGAAACTTCTGAAAGTCACGTTAAACTATAACTATTTATTTAGAAATCGGGAGATGCGGTCTGTTGTGTTGTAGGTTTCAGAAAAACATTTTCTTTATCGTGCCAACGTTTCGATCTTTATTGAGATCATCTTAAGGGCCTGGGATTTACAAACATTGTTTACATATAACAATTACATTTTGGATGTGAAAAAGTGAATTTATACAATGTAAAATATATTTTTTTATATATTCAAAGTATTTCTACTCACTCAAAGTGTTTTTCTTCTGTGTAATTGTGCCATTCTTGCGTGTCGTGTCGAGAGTGCCCGTGAGATTTTGCTATTTTGTGTTTATATACGTTGGATTTTGAAGGGGAAAAGACATTTTTGTGGTATCCCACACCAATAACAAATAAATCTGACGTAATCTACAAGATCAACAGTTCAAACTGTCTGTCAACTTACATCGGTCTAACATCCCAATATCTGAACAAGAGAGTAAAGCAACATATCTTCGATTGCAAAAAACCTAAGCCAAATCCTACAGCACTCGCTACCCACCATCTTGAACATCAACACAATTTCGACTTCAAAAATCCAAAAGTATTACACACAGAACAAAACAAACATAAACGTAATTTCTTAGAAATGGTTTATATCAACCGAGATAAACACAGCATCAATTACAGAACAGATACATTGAAACTCAGTCGCAGCTACGCCAATATCAATAATCAAATTCAATACAGATAGCATACCTATATCATCACATTACATTTCAATGAGTAGAAATATTTTGATTAAATGTATAAAAAAATATATTTTGCATTGTATAAATTTACTTTTCCACATCCAAAATGTAATTGTTATATGTAAACAATGTTTGTAAATCCCAGGCCCTGAAGATGATCTCAATAAAGATCGAAACGTTGGCACGATAAAGAAAATGTTTTTCTGAAACCTACATCACACCAGACCGCATCTCACGATTTCTAAATAAATATGGATTAACGGTCACTATTCACCATACATTAAAACTATAACTAATACAATACAAAACAATTTCTCTTTATGTTACATACCTATATGTGTACGTACCTATTTGTGGACTGTGGTGCTTTGAAAATTCAAAAGAAACGGTGTGGCATTATCTCAAGTGAAAAAGTTTTAATGCATAGCAGTGATAATAAGGAAAACCGATTTGAAAAACTGAGAGTGGTGACTGCAATGCAACCAAAATTGATCTACCTCTTTGTCGGATAATGTCGGATGGCCATCTATAAGATTTTAATTGTAAATAGTTTAGTACGTACTATATTTATCTGTGAGAATGATGATGTGTGAATAAGTAAATATGCATGGTGTTTTAGGAAATAGATTGTCGTGTGAATCCACCAAATCATAGAGTACCCTGGTGGCCCATCAAGTAGTATTCTTGTTTTTTGTATGCATGATATACTGATGTAAAAAATTAACGTGATAATGCATGATTGGTGCAAGGGAACTGCCCCAGATCTAAGAAAGTAAAAAATACTGGGGAGAATAAAGCAGAAGAGTGAAAAAACATAAATAAGAAGGACTTTGGCTTTACATTGCAGAGAAAATGGAAAAAATGTCAATGATTTACAGGATTTTCAAGAGTATGTATCGGCTGATTATTGTTTTAAAAACAAATTGGATCTGACGGTCTGTGATAGTATGGTTGGTTAAATCAGAGATCGCGATCAATGATCAAGCGATTTTTCACTAGAATAGTTTAATTCTTTGAAGTTGGAACATTCGGGAGCGCTAAAGCTTAATTCTTTCCGCTCAGATTGGCTTTAATATCATGTTTATATGAGGATTTTTTTTTTCGTTTGTTCTCGATCTGATATCAAACAGATATTTGTCTCATTGATGATTCAAAGTAAACCTTTTGTCAATTTAATTTGCCAAATAGTGCGTGCCATTAGTTCCTGGGAGAAGGATAGAGTTTTTATAGATAGAGGGAGAGATGCTTCGGCATTGGATAACGTTTACGATGGGATTTTGTTGCGGCGAGTCAGATCATCCATTTTTTTAAACCGATCTTCTATACTGGAGCATTTGTCCTGAAGCTTACTGTTTCTCATTCCTGGGTCTGGGTTAGTTGAAAAATAGCGATATGAGTTTTATAGGAATGCATGCAGAGTATGACAGAATAGAGGTTTTGAGTTTAGTTGAGTTAGTTAATAATGTAATCCTCCATATCTTAAACCATTTTTCCAAAAAAGGAAAAATAGTTCTGTTCGTTTCTGTAGTGCATTACTTGATCTGAATGTGTTGTATCCTTTTAGGTGTCAGGACTACAGGAGTACTCGTAATTGAAATTTAGTAGTACACTGAATCCAGGATGAGACAAAGGATATTTCCTTGTGAGACACCCGCTCCTGCATACTGGATGAAGGAGGAGAAAATGTAAAACAGATACTTCTTGTTTTTGGCGTATAACTTTCCCTTGCCAAATCTGAAGTTAACTCTATACATTTTCATCAGTCCTTCTGCCCACAATAGAAAGGATCACCATGTTTGTTTCCCTCTTCTTTACTGCGAACAACTATCCAGGCGTCTACTTGACAGCTTTCTTTTGTTTATTCAGCAAACAAAGGATCTTTCCGTTTTGTCCTTTTTCGTATAGGTATTTGGGTGATATTCTACAATTATCGGGTGAGACCACATTTTTTAACCATATGTCTGTGGCTTCATCTGCACAGTTAAGTGCTAATTGCCACATTTTAAATTGAATCTTTTGGTCGTTGTTGAATTAAAGCAATAGTTTAAAAAAGATGGTGGTAATTTATCAATTCGAAAAAAAGCGGAACTGATTAAAGCGGTCAATTAGTATTGACCTCTTGGCGTTGGTTACCTTCTAACGTAAGCTTTCAGAAGCACTCATGAGGAAGAGAAAAACTAGTAAGTTTAAAATTTACGGTCTGTTCATGCAATGAAATCAGCACAATATCAAGTATCTTGGATGCCTTACTTGTAACAATTATGCATAAGAATGTCAGTTGGAAGAACAGTATCAAATAGATTACACGACATTTGAAAAATGGCAAAAAGGAGGGAAAATTAAAAAGGTGGGGTGGAGATGGGAAGTTAGTGTCCGAGTGGTTCGAGGTCACGATAGCTCAAGTGGTAGAGCAGCGGCGTATCTAGCCGAAGATCGTGGGTTCGAATCCCGCCCGTGACACTGACTTTTTTATCTCAACTAAAAACCTTAATTAATTGAAAGATATTAATTGGTCAAGCGGACCACGAAAACTAGTGAATTTAATAAGTTTAAATAAAGTATACCTTCACTAAGGCTCTCCGGGCCATTTCATTTGTCGTCGAGAATCAAATAGATTACACGACATTTGAAAAATGGCAAAAAGGAGGGAAAATTCAAAAGGTGGGGTTGAGATGGGAAGTTAGTGTCCGAGTGGATCGAGGTCACGATAGCTCAAGTGGTAGAGCAGCGGCGTATCTAGCCGAAGATCGTGGGTTCGAATCCCGCTCGTGACACTGACTTTTTTATCTCAACTAAAAACCTTAATTAATTGAACTAATAATCTTATTTTCCTCATAGGTAAATATTGTTCAGCGCAAGGTAAAACAGATTGTGCTCAGATTCTGAATTCAGCGTTATATCGCGAATTTTGTCAATATCTTTTGAATATATGTTATTTTTTGATCTTTGAAATATATCATATTCCCTACTTAAAAGGCAATTTCAATCCGTAGAGTGAGAGATGGATTTACACTCAAAAGAGTTCACGCACTTATTCAAGCCATCAACTAAATTACCTCGTACAGGCCGGCAGGAAGTGTAATGAAGGTGTTTTTTTTTCTACTCAGGATAACTCAAAATTAAGATATTTATTTGAAGGTATACTGAAAACTTTTTTACTTGAATGTTGTAAAGTTTTATACTTACCCCTTCTTTAGTTAACGTTTTATATCTGAACAACGTCGAACATCAAATGGTAGCATTTGAAATGATAGCTTATTTTCTTTCAAGCTTTAAAGTTTTCAGCTTACCCCTTCTTTAGTAAACCCTTTATATCCATGTGAACAACTTCGAATATCATTAAAATAAAAGCTTATTTGATTTCAAGCTTTAAACACAAGGGAAACTGTCGAATAATAAACTAAATCTATTTTTCATGTCCTTTACTATCAATTCATTTGTCATTCTGCTGTTTTATCGTACGTAGAAAATTAAGTTTTAGGGAATGTCAGAGTATATTGGGAACTATATTCAGAGCATGGAACCAGTTGATATAATTAAATTTATTCAGCAGGAGAAGATAAACGCGTAGTTTTTTCTGTAACAGCCAAGCATTTTCTTCATATTACAGCTGTTTTGTATTGGTTGAGTTTGCTGTTTACGTTGATTAAATATAAATGGTCTATTTATCTACTGCTTTACATACAAATTTCTTGTAATAATAAAATTGTTGTTGGTGAGAGAAAAAAAACCCAGTTCCGTTATAAACCGTTCAATTTGAGAGAAAAACTGTTCCATTTGTTTCAAAAGTTGGTTTCAATCTGCATTTGAAAAATAAAAGGACATTGAGAATTCAGATGGAAGGAGTGGAAAATTCGGCCTTGGTTTTGGAAAGGTACGGTGCGGTTTGGTCTTATGCCAGGTTCGAACTTTTACTATTATAAGGGTATATTTGTCCGATTCAATGCGCTGGTTGGCTCCGTCCCCCATTGATGAAATATTCTCACCCTTCTTTTATGCTGACTAGAAAACGAGGGCGATCGGATCAAAAGAGCTGTGCCTTAATTATTTCTTATTTCTGGCTCGCAAAACTTCAATCGTTGCCAGAATCAACTTAGACTGGTAGTTGGGGTATTAGTTGGTTAAAATTGAATTAATTTAAGTTCAAATGCGTATATATGTGGTTGTTAGGAATTCGTATATAAATAATTTTATATCTAAAATTAGTTAGAACCAGTAAACCTATCTTTTAAATTTATTTAACAGAAAGATGAGAGTATTCAATAGTAAGGGTGAACAAAATAATAGAAAACGACCGAACTCATTTTCTATTAGACATTGGAATCTGTATTTGTTTAGCAATCAAAAAAAGATTATATTTGTAAAAGTGAAGATACTCAAATGTTCGCTGATATGGATATATATTATTTTTCAGACTTAAAATTTAATAATTGGTACTTAATATTCTCCAACAAAGCATCCGGTGAAAATGAACTAGAACATATTGTATAAAAATCACTAGTTTTCGTGGTTCGCTTGACCAATTTCAATTAATTAAGGTTTTTAGTTGAGATAAAAAGTCAGTGTCACGAGCAGGATTCGAACCCATGATCTTCGGCTAGATATGCCACTGCTCTACCACCTGAGCTATCGTGACCTCGATCCTCTCGGACACTAACTTCCCATCTCAACTCCACCTTTTGAATTTTCCCTCTTTTTTGCCATTTTTCAAATGTCGTGTAATCTATTTGATTCTCGGCGACAAATGAAATGGCCTCGGAGGGCCTTAGTGAAGGTATACTTTATTTAAGCTTATTAAATTCACTAGTTTTCGTGGTCCGCTTGATCAATTAATATCTTTCAATTAATTAAGGTTTGTAGTTGAGATAAAAAGTCAGTGTCATGAGCAGGGTTCGAACCCACGATCTTCGGCTAGATACGCCGCTGCTCTACCACCTGAGCTATCGTGACCTCGATCCTCTCGGACACTAACTTCCCATCTGAACCCCACCTTTTGAATTTTCTCTCCTTTTTGCCATTTTTCAAATGTCGTGTAATCTATTTGATTCTCGGTGACAAATGAAATGGCCTCGGATTGCCTTAGTGAAGGTATACTTTATTTAAACTTATTAAATTCACTAGTTTTCGTGGTCCGCTTGACCAATTAATATCTTTCAATTAATTAAGGTTTTTAGTTGAGATAAAAAATTGTATAAAAGGGTGGCTCTAAAATTAACGAAAGGGTGGTTTGTGCTTCTACAATCAGACTGCAAAGATCAGTATAAAAATGCAATTCTTTGAAATATATATATTTTTTCAATGGATACTAGAAACTGGAGGAGTTCTCTTCAGCACAGCTGTACAGCTTATTATACTTTATCCCTGGCTCCATATTTTTGGGGGTTCGCAACACAAGTGTGAATTTGAGCCCACGGTGTTCCGGTGTTCTTCCATCATTCAGGGTCGCTGAGATCTGATCCCGCTCCGATGAGTGCCGTGTCAATTTTTTTCAATTGCGGCCACCGGTCCCCTCAGGCGTCAGGAAAAGTCCAGAGGCGACGGTGGGGATCGAACCCACGACCGCGGGATCTACTAGCCGAGAGTCTGACGGCTTAACCACTAGGCTACCGCGGCCCCCGAAATATTCTTAGTATTTTCAGCAAAATTATTGTAAATAGTGGCTCTCTACTACCGTAAAAAAGATTAAAATTTAATGTTAGTTGTACTAATATGTTAAAAACTTTGAATAGATAGAAATCTGAGGGAAATTTTTAATCTAGTCTGAATAGAGGACATATAAGGATTACAGGTTAATGGGACTGCAGTTATCCGCATATCAGATTATGCTGAATTGAAACATTAACTACTACGGAACTTGATACTGCGTGTCAGAGGTTTAAAGAAATGGTACAAAATCTTGTAGAATAAGATAAAAGAAACTTTCTTATCGATAAGATGAAAGCAAATCAAACACCACATTTTCATGGGCATAGAGCTAAAAACAATTCGCCCGACATATTGCAGATTGTTGTTATGTGTAGATAAGAGCCTTAATATTATAATTATATACAAACTATCAAGAATAAGGCAAATTGAGACAAAAAAAAATTCGAGCTTTTGTGAATCTTTCCAGGAATATTTACTTTGATGTAATAGTTATCAATGTTAATAATATAATTGTACGTAAAAGGTCTCTGATAAGGAGAGTTGGAAAGAGAAAAAAACTTAGTTCCTTTGTCAAACTATCGACGAATATTTACTTTGATGTGGCCTTGTAGCAGTTTTAATGATACAATTATGTATATGTAAACAACCTGGGATAAGACGAATTTTAAAGAATGAAAAAACGATCAGTTTTTTGTAAAGTTTTCGCGAAAGATTTATTTTGATGTGACTGATGTCAGCCCTAATATTATCATTATATGGAAAGATCGTTAATAAGGCGAATATGATTGATGGAAAAAAGCAGTCCTTATTTTTACCTATCGAGAAATGTTTACTTTGATATAATATGTATCTCTTTGTTATGCTTGAGCTGCTTGATGAGAAATTACTTTGATTTGACTGATATCGTCTTAGATCTTTTGGGAACAGTTAAAAAGAACGTGTCTTTAATGAGATTATTAAGTATATTTAGAGGTAGGTTGAGAGTTAATAATAGATCCACTCCATCCATTTTTATGTCAACTAAAAACCTTCATTAATTGAAAGATATTAATTGATCAAGCGGACCACGAAAACTAGTGAATTTAATAAGTAAAAATGAAGTAAACCTTCACTAAAGCTCTCTGTGGCCATTTCACCGCCAATTTGTCGCCGAGAATCAAATTGATTACACGACTTTTGAAAAATGGCAAAAAGGAGGGTAAATTCAAAAGGTGGGGTTGAGTTGGGAAGTTAGTGTCCGAGTCTAAGGCACGTCAAGTGGTAGAGCAGCGGCGTATCTAGCCGAAGATCGTGGGTTCGAAACCGCACGTGACACTGACTTTTTTATCTCAACTAAAAACCTTCATTAATTGAAAGTTATTAATTGGTCAAGCGGACCACGAAAACTAGTGAATTCAATAAGTAAAAATGAAGTATACCTTCACTAAAGCTCTCCGTGGCCATTTCTTTTGTCGCCGAGAATCAAATAGATTACCCGATATTTGAAAAATGGCAAAAACGGTGTGTCAGGATATGTAGGGTCGTATTTGAAATTTTTAAGTTGAACAAGGTTAATTTGTATAATACTTGTTCAAAAAAAGTAAAATTTAGAAACTAGACTAAAAAATATTAAATGGGTATTTATTTTATTTTTGATTGATAGCGTCATTGATTGAAGAGAAATTCAGCCTGGCCATTTAAAATAGACGCCTGTGTAGGGATTCAACGTTTTATAATTTCAAATCTGAAGAGACGATATTTTATATTTTGGCGAAATTTCGTGCATGAACGCCCTTAAAACTTCATCAAGAGATTACATTTTAAGATTACATAAGGGTGAGACTTAGCTGCATTGGCTTGCATGCAAAGTTGGCATGGTGTCACAACTCATGTCGATATAAGGTGCCGTAATGGTCAGAATTCTGAAACAAATATGAAATCTTTTTCGTACAGTAATAAAAACTTTTGAAGGAATTGTTTGTTTTACTAATTAACTACGACAAAAGTCATAAGTTTTAAGTAATTAAGGTTTTTTAGTTGAGATAAAAAAGTCAGTGTCACAAGCGGGATTCGAACCTACCATCTTCGGCTAGATGTAATAATTGAAAGATATAATTGGTCAAGCGGACCACGAAAACTAGTGATTAAGTTTTAAAGTTGAATTAAAACACTTTTATTTTCCAAAAAACAAACAGTGCGAAACCCTCCTAGTCATTCACGCTACATTTATTTGAGAAAACCCATGAGTGCGCAATTTTTTCCAATTAGTGTAGTTTACTCTCAATATTAATGAAATCCATTTGAATGGGCATGCGTCATAGGGAGAAACAATCACGTCAAATTATCAAAAATAATATTAACTAGGAGGAATATTTTTTTCTCTTCCTGCCTTGCCTGTATTAATATAACAGTTTCAGATCAGATTTCTATCAATTTTCAGTAGGAAGCACTGGGAAAATATGATTTAAAATCATCCTAAATGAAATTGAGACATAGGGAAAAATATAATAATATAAATTGCCCAAAAAATAATTTTAAATATAGAGGAGTGAGGCCTACATTGTGCTAAGTGAACACAATTTCAGATCAAGTCCCTTATTAATTTGTAGGTAGAAAACACAAGAAAAATAGATTTGTAGAAGTTTTATAAATAAAAAAATTCAATTGAAAAAAAAATTGTGAAATGAATCAGGTGTTTTATGGATAACGATTTTGCCCATTCGTTATGAGCTGCTATGTCTGTAGATGTTATGTGCTAAAACTCAAGTGGAGTTGTGTATTTCTTTAAAACAACTTTTTTTCCTCGTTAAGGGCAAGGAGAGCGTTCTAATGTGTCGTTTAACGAAACGACCCAAAACCTGTGGAAAAATACACGATGGAAATTAACGAGGCAAACCTAAATCAAGCAAAAGAGTCAGTGAAAAAAAGTGTCGGCTTAATTTTTTACAGCCCTTTAATGGACAAATATTTGACGTGTGAAATGAACTGTACTGTAAAATCTAAATCTAATGAAGTTGAATTATTAAAACTTTAATTATTAAAATTTTAAGGCACTCAGCACTGTAAATTCTGGTGATCAAGTTGTCATTGAATTTGTTTTCTGTCCGTTTGTATACATTAAATTATTTCTAGTGGATGGTTATTAACATTTTTTTAAAATTTTACAATAAGCATTAAAAACTGTCTTGTACATATAGAAAGATGTATAAATATGAGCGGCATGGTATGTTATGTAATGACATAATAACTAAATTAACATAAACGTTGAGATATTTTCAGTTCCCCAATTAAATGTTCAGCGAGGGCGGTATAAATAGTGTATTTAATTATCTTAAAATTTAGAAACCCGTTTTAAAGGTATTTTAAACACTTTCGCTTCTAATGAAGGATAAATAATTATTTATAATTCAATTAAGTTTGTTTTTTTATAGTTGAGATAAAAAAGTCAGTGTCACGAGCGGGATTCGAACCCACGATCTTCGGCTAGATACGCCGCTGCTCTACCACTTGAGGTAAAGTGCCCTCGATCCACTCGGGCACTAACTTCCCATCTCAACCCCACCATTTGAATTTTCCCTCCTTTTTTGCCAAGCTCTCCGTGGCTATTTCGTTTGTCGCCGAGAATCAAATAGATTACACGACATTTGAAAAATGGTGATTCGAGTTACTAACCAGTCCATAAGGAGTCACTTCAAGAAATCTTATGGAGCAACCCATACAACTTCTTACATACTAAACGCCAAGCCAAAGAGACATTTTGCCAGCCAGCATTGCCGAGCCGTGATTGCAGTTGGTCAGTTTCCAGTGATTTGCATGTTAAACGATTAACAGGTGAACATATTATTTGTGAGTAAAGTGGAAAAACATCCTGTTTTATACAGCAAGTGAGAAAAAATGTGAACCTGGATGTAAAAAATCATGAACGCAAAATGTTCTTTGTATTCTTTCAGTCTATAGCCATTTGTACAGAAATATGACAGCATTATCGATTGAATCATCGCTTTAACAAACAAAGACAGGGATATTGTTCCTTCCATAATTTCCTTGAAGAAACTAGTGATTAGAATTTTTTGTAGCATCGTGTGGGATCCGAGACACTAATGAACTGGCCAAAGATTCTAAATATAAACTAGTTCCGTTCTTTTACCTACTAGCTTAAGTTGTAGATTGCCGAAATTAAGACGATCTTTAACACATTTGGTTCAAGAATTTTTAAACAGTAATTAAGCTTGTAATGCATCTTGTGCCAAGATATTGGACTAAAATAAAGATCAGTTTTTGTAAAGGATCCTAAAGAGACAAAAATTCTTTCGAACTTCACTAGTTTTCATGGTCCGCTTGACCAATTTATATCTTTCGACATTTGAAAAATGGCAAAAAGGAGGGAAAATTCTAAAGGTGGGGTTGAGATGGGAAGTTAGTGTCCGAGTGGATCGAAGTCAAGATAGCTCAAGTGGTTGAGCAGCGGCGGATCTAGCCGAAGGTCATCGTCTCGAATCCTGCTCGTGACACTGACTTTTTTTATCTCAACTAAAAACCTTAATTAATTGACATCAGATTGTAAGGGGCAAACGCTTTATTTTGTAAGGTCGTAAAAATGGGATATATTTTTCTAATACTTGTTAAACGACCTTAGTGTTTTCTTCCTAATTGGCAGACCATTTTTTAACATAAAATTATAATTACAGGTGGATCACTAATTATATCAGAGTTAAATTAGTTTTTTTATTTGTGCGAGTAAATAAATTAACGAAAAATCTACGAGTATAGACATTTCTGTTAAAACGATAATTAGATTTCTTACGAACTCTCAGCATATTGATCGTACACAGTTCCAATTATTTATGACCCTGAATCAATTATAGGAAAATAATTGTCTTTGCAAATCTTTACATTTAAGGATTGTCAATAAAAGGAGTCCCTCTTTTGCCCTTATCACCGTTATTAGGTAAACGCCCCGCGACAATCCATTCTTTGCAGTAATGCCGTTACAACTATCCTGGACGTCAAATTATATCCAGGATAATTGAAAGACAGTGGCGAAGTGTTCTCGCTCAATGCTTTACAAGCTCTAAGACCTGTCTAATCTTCAAAGTGTCGGCTGTAAATTTGATTACAATGGTCTAGCCCCAACCCCTAAGACTGGGAGCCCTAAAAACCGGATGCCAGTTTCCATTATTAACGAACGGATTCTCTTTTCGGGTAGTATTCTTATGATGAACTAGGACATTCTTAGAAATGACTTTTTTTAAGGACTGAATAAAAATTTAAAGGCTATTTATCGCAAGGATTTGAAGATTTTGATTTGTTTGTGTAATGTAGATAATATTTCGATTCTCGCCTTTTTTTAAAAATCTCATTTAATTATTTGTAAATGGATAGACTATGTAAAAAAATCTAATGGTGAACATGGCTGGATACTAATTCATATTGGCCACCCTTGAGATGACATTCCTTAACCAATTGCGCTGCAATGCTTTCCAATCCACCGGAAGTAACAGGGCGATCGTAATGTTGATTATTAACAATATCTATCCATTGTTACTTGTGATTACTGAAAATTATTCTGAGTATTGGAAATTTGGATTAAGTCATTATGTTGATGTAAATAAACATTTGGGTAATGCAAACCAACAGGAAAGTTTCCACTGACAAATACAATAGAATAGTCATACATTCAATTTTTATCATTATCACGTGCATTTTTATCGATCCGGGCACAAAACGAGGTTTAGCTGGGGGAGAGATAATGGGAAAATAACACGAATTATTATAATCCGGCTTGAGTTTTCTCTTGCCAAAGAGAAGAATATGGTTTTAACTTTTCGAATAAGTCCAAATAGACGTTTGTGACTTTAAGTTTATTTTCTTTCGGTCACATTCGCGCAAATGTTTAAATATCAGTTCATTAAATAAGTTGTTTTGAGTATATCAACACAGTGATTATTCAGAGATCGTGAGATACGGTCTGGTGTCATGTAGGTTTCAGAAAAACATTTTCTTTATCGTGCCCACGTTTCGATCTTTATTGAGATCATCTTCAGGCCCTGCCTGTCAGCATTTCAACAAAAAAGGTTCTCTGATTGCGAGTTTCTTCTCATTGTTGGCGATGTCCTTCAGAATACTTTTTGATTCGTGTCCATATGTAGTTGAAATTTGCTCATAGAATCCCTTGTTCTTCGTTCTTCTCGTGTAGAAATGTATGGTGATCAGTGATAAAAGAAAATATTTTTCTGAAACCTACATCACACCAGCCCGCATCTCACGATCTCTGAATAATCATCGATTAGCGGTCACTAAACACTACATTATCAACACACTCTAATTTTATCATAGCACCCGAAGCAAAGCAGGCCACCAACATCTGAATCCCATTACCGACTGGTGCAATCTGTGGCCCGATCAGGTTAAACGATTAAAAAAATCAACAAGTCACGTTTACGCAAACGTCAAATCTGCCCTCCAGTGCACATTACCAACACGATAGTACCACTATCGAGCCAAGTCCGCTACCTTGGGCTTTATTTAGATAGCAGACATACATGGAACCCACATTCTTATTCTTATTTTCTGATAGATCAAGGATTTTGGCAATTTGCTATTGCCTACCTCATTGAATATTACCTGGCCAATTTATCTCGAGTTAATACCAAGCTTTTTGCAGAACTTATATGGAATCTAAATCATCAGAGCTGACAGCCATCTGATATTATCTTGTCCACAGTTGGCGGTCAGCTGTGATGATTTAGATTCCATATAAGTTCTGCAAAAAGTTTGGTATTAATCAATTAATTAAGGTTGTTTTATTTGAGATAAAAAAGTCAGTGTCACGAGCGGGATTCGAACCCACGACTTTCGACTTGATACGCCGCTACTCTACCACTTGAGCTATGACTTCGATGTACTCGGGCACCTAATTCCCATCTCAACCCCATCTTTTTGAATTTTCCCTCCTTTTTGGAGTTTGGTATTAACTCGAGATAAATTGGCCAGGTAGTATTCAACGAGGTATGAGTATATTATAGGCGCATCAACTCTGGTCTTATTTTTTTAGTCTGCTTTATCTCGCATTTAAAATTCGAAATTTCCCATCAACTTCAATTCCTCCTCGGAACCTTGTCTGCTTTATCTTCTTCCGAAAGGTTACCATTTTTATACGAGTAACCTATTGTACCCGTCACTGCATTAGCTTGTGGATTATGGTTCTAGCCATTCCCTGGATGAAGGTATGTTGTGGTATTGAGAATGACCACCCGGGATTACAGTACTTTTTGTTCTGCTTGCCCCAGTAATGCCTAGGCACGCTAGTTTCTGAGCAGTTCTAAGGATTATGACCACCATCGGCGGTAATGCCTTCGTCTACCAAACCACCAATCCGTATGTTACCTTCGTGTCTAGCAACCGCTGTGTAAATTCATAGGAAAATCTTTGGTAGACCCAGATTTTCAAATGTACGACTCCAAGCTCAAACTGAAAAAAAATTAAATTAAAAAAATTAAATTGTATGGATCCGTTTGAAAGTAGAGAAAAAATATGTCGTAATAGTGACCGTTAATTAATGATGATTTAGAGATTTCAATGCAAAAATGCACCTGACCGCATCTCACGATCTCTAAATGATTATAGGAAAAAAGCTTTTTAGAAAAAAAAAATTATTTTCGAAAAATCATTTAATTATATTATTATGTTGATTTAGCTTTTTTTAAATTGGTAAATTTACATTATCTTTAAGTTAGAAAACACAATGCGATGATTAAAGCTCAAGAAGCACAATCTAAACACCTGAGCAATTTGTTTATTACTGAATATTTTATTATAAATTGAAGATAGATTACATAAAAGTTGTTAATTTAAATTACACTATTAAAAAACGTTCAATTAAAACACAAGAATTGCTTTGTCGTTGGTTTTTTCTTTACTTAAATCAGAACCGTTTTGTAGACAGAATGGACCTGTTTAAAGAGTACGCTTTAGGGGTTGAGGATAAACTCCTCATGGATTCATGGCCCAATCGTCCTCGAGGCGCCGCCCTCGAGCTAAGTAACAGCAACTACCCTCACGATTATCGCCTCGGTCCACCGATTCAGAGCAGCATAACACGGCCGATTTCCCACCAACCATCTGCAACGGACATAATCGAAAATCAATTCAACACAAACGGGAAAATTATTTTGTTCCACATGGAAAAGTAAAGTGGAATAATGTAGAAAGGTTTACCGAATCTCATAAATGCAGAATTGTAATTGGAGTTATCAATAATGCAGTGACACAACTTATATTTATGCTGTTTTTTTTATAGAAGTATTTTGACGAATCTTTCCACTTTTAAATAACCATTTTTTTTGTTTTATCCTTCAAAATACTTACTGTTTAACGAAAAGAACAAATAGATCTAGTGAAATAGTTTCTTAGAAAATCATATGAAACCTTGCGAAATTATATGCAAATAGCATTCGCAACTGGACTACGAAAGCCTAGGAGATAAGGGAAAGGTTCATACTACGAGGCTATAAATAGGCCATACTAGGCTTAAAAACGAATATTTGACTGCAGAAAAGAGAACACGTCGGTCTCCGTAATATACGACGATAATTTATTAACGTGATTGAGGTGATTATCTGCCACCCAGAGAAATGTCAATTATTGACAGGAGTCATAGGAAATGATTTGATATTTTATTAATCGTTGTATTACACTATTACACACCTTCAGATGCAGTCAGATATATTTCCAGGATAAGGTAATAAGGAGAGGGTGGTAAGACTTAGAAAATTAAGCCTTGATGCCTTGTGATACTACAAATTTCGTTTTCGTTTTTAGAACAAACTAGCTTATTTGTACTATCACCATCCCCCAATTATTTATATATATTTGAGTCCATGTCTATTATTATTATATCTATTTATATCTTATATGCATTTCTACTTTTAAAAAAAAATTAAATACATATGAAAAGTAAAGTAAAGTAATTCCTGTCGCACAGGAGAACTGTCGTCCAACTACCCGGATGGTGTAGTGAAAAGGGTTAAACCGTTTACAGTACATAAAATTGGCAATTAAAAAACCATGGAGTCGGACCACCAAGGTAACACCGGAACGGTATAAAGCAAATAATTACATAAATACATATTAGAAATAATTTTCAATTAATTAAGGTTTTTAGTTGAGATAAAAAGTCAGTTACGAGCGGGATTCGAACCCACGATCTTCGGCTAGATACGCCGCTACTCTACCACTGGAGCCATCGTGACTTCGATCCACCCGAACACTAACTTCCCATCTCAACTCCACCTTTTGAATTTCTCCTCCTTTTTGCCATTTTTCAAATGTCGTGTAATCTATTTGATTCTCGGCGACAAATGAAATGGCCACGGAGAGCTTTAGTGAAGATATACTTCATTTAACTTATTAAATTCACGAGTTTTTGTGGTCCGCTTGACCAATTAATAGCTTTCAATTAATTAAGGATTTTAGTTGAGATAAAAAAAGTCAGTGTCACGAGCGGGATTCGAACCCACGACCTTCGGCTAGATACGACGCTGCTCTACCACTTGGTAGTCGGTTCGTGGGTTCGAATCCCGCTCGTGACACTGCCCTTTTTCTCAACTAAAAACTTTAATTAATTGAAAGCAATTAATTCGTCAAGCAGACCACAAAAACTAGTGGAATTAGCAATAATGTTAAGTTATTATTAACGTAGGCAGGACCTCCATTGAAAAGTTATCCACAAGGGATTTCACCATCGAATGCAAATTTAGATACACGTTGTGCCAACTTCTACCATCACAAATAGCAAACAAATAAACAAAAAAAAATTTTTTGTGACGGGATTTTTTTTATACAACCTTCCTTCTTCTTATTTTATTTGCTATTGATTTCGGGTACAATGGAAAACTTTTAGTAGGGTATCAAATAAAACTCTTATTCAACTGGTTACAATTTTAATATATAAGGCTGTTATCGATTAGATCACGATAATCTGTATATAATCTGCACTGAAACATTTTTGAAAGTAAAAAAATCCATATAAAATAAACAATTACAACATTTGTATGTTGTTTGTTTCAATAATTGTTTATATTTGAGTATCGTTGTAAAGAGAAAGAAAGCAAAATTAGAATTGGCTAGTGAAATGCGCTTTTGGATCAATGAAAAGCAATTATGGTGTTTAGTAAAATCTAATAATCCACCGTAATAGATTTAATCCCCGACCTTATCATTTATGAAAGTAACGGCATTACATAACCTTGTCTAAATTCACTTTAGTGTTGTCGCTTTTACAGAATAATAAACTTGCGAACCATCTTCAAAGAATGTTAACCGTATTTTTTTTGAATTAGGGCAATTTTGTCAGGAAAGCGACTACTTAAAGCGACCACATGTCACCACTGTATATAACTTAATCTTTTAATATAATTGAAAAATTCAATCCTTTATTCGTTAATTCAACAAGAGTTGGATGTTTAAAATTACGCAATTTACTATTATTTATTTTTCCGTTAAGTAGCAATATAAAATACAGTGATTTAGTTTGTAATTTTCGTCGAATGAGGGTAATTATCGATCTGAGAATAGATCAGGAAACTAGTCCCCTTTCCCCTTGTCGTCCTAGAGTTCTGAGTTGGAAACTTCTTCCCCCTCGACATACCAGCTCGGCTTGTTCTACTGTTTAAAATGTGGCCCGTGTTCGTGCCGGACAGAGATTTCCCTTGCCTGAAACAAACCAGTTTGTAAAATTTATAAGCCCAGTTACATAACTGCTGAGTTGAAACACAAGGATAAAAATAACGGTTGAAGTTTGAACGAACTTTTTCCAACCTGGAGTTGTTCCTATAAAGTCAAAACTTCATCATTTTATTAAACAAATAAAATAAATCCAGTTCGTGGTCCGATTGACCAATTAACGTTTTTCAATTAATTAATATTTATGGAAGGTATTGGTTGAGATAAAAAAGTCAGTGTTACGAGCGGAATACGAACCCACGACTTTCGGCTATATACGCCGCTACTCTACCACTTGAACTATTGTGATTTCGCTCCGCTCGGACACTAACTTCCCATCTCAGCCCCACCTTTTTATAATTAATTAAGGTTTTTAGGAGATAAAAAAGGTGGGGTTGAGATGGGAAGTTAGTGTCCGAGCGAAGTCACGATAGCTCAATTGGTGGAGTAGCGGCGTATTTAGCCTAAGGTCGTGGGTTCGAATTCCGCTCGTGACACTGACTTTTTTATCTCAACCAATACCTTTTATAAATTAATTAATTGCAAAACAAAATAAAATTAATGCCACCATATTTCACCAATATTTGCAGTACGTTTACATCTCATTTTTTTGTCATTCAATTAGCACCATCATTAGAATCAATTACAATTAATTAAAGTTTTTAGTTGAGATGAAAAAAAGTTATTGGCACGAGCGGGATTCGAACCTACGATCTTCGATGATCATCCAGAATATTTACCATCGCAGCTTCTCAATCAGTGAATGGAAAACAAAGGTGCCATATTTTACGAATTAGGGATAACGTTAATGTAGCAACAAAAAAGAGAAGCAGAAATATTTGACTCTTAAGGGACGCCAGAAGTGATGGGGGCGTATTTTGGATGGATACTACTTGGGAACGGTCTGAGAAAAATCGGATTGAAACCAATTAAGACACAGCGGGAGAAAAATAACGTTTTAAGTTTAGTAAGGAGAAGGAACTGAGGTATCAAAAGTTTTAGAGAAGACCAGGAAAGAGAATTGTAATTTTGCCTTCTGTATGTCAGTCGAGATTTTTCGAACAGCGCATTGTATGGAAAAGCCAGGAAAACTAGATTGGAGGAAATACATATTTCCTCTTCAACCAATAATTATTTTGAGAATACAAAACAAAATATATGGAAAATTAATAAAACCATGAAAATATTCGTCCTGGGTTTTCTTGGCGAATGGAAAGCGTTCATTATCATGATGTCGAATCCCAGAGGCAAAAGTTGAACTTCTGCCACCGGCTACGAATGAAAGAGGGACAACTTTACTTCTTCCCTAAAACTGTCTTAATTCATTTCACCCCAGCAAAGACTACGGTTTGTCAGCTTTTCGCCTTTCCAATTATCTCTCGATTCTAGATGGTATAAGATATTCAATTAATTTTGGGTCTTGTTTTCTGCTGAGTTACTTTTCATGGATTTTCGTAAAGTTATCGTAGAACTGTAACAGAAGGTTTTGTCGATTCTCTCAGAGAGATGATGATTTATATTTTAGCGTCTAGGTCAACCAATTGACCATAATAATTATTCCAATTAATTAATATTGTTATCTATAGTTTTTTGTTGGAACGAAAAATTAATGTCACGAGCGGGATTCGAGCCCACTACCTACGGTTCATCCGCCCAACCATAAAGGAAATATGAATTAATTTAATAATTAAAAAGAAGTAATTACTTCACTAACAGCTCCCCGTAGCCACTTCATAAGCCGCGGAAAATCGAAACCTGATTTAATTTATTTTGGAAAATATGGAAAAAAGAGTGAATTCCATCGGTTTTAGGTTGAGATGAGGAGTTTGTATCCGAGGAGATCGAAGTCACGATTGTTCAAGTGGTTACAGCAGTGGCGTATTGAGCCTAAGGTTTGAATCCCTCCCGTGACACTAATTTTTCATCTTAGCCAAAAACCTTAGATAAAAAGAATAATTAATTGGCATAATTAATATGATCAAGTATCACCACTAAGCAAATATGGATACATACTTATATTTATACACTTCACACGTAGTGCTTATGAAGCTTGAATATTTCTTGAGTGAGATAAGAATTGATAAAGTATTAAGAATTAGTAGTTTTCCTCTCTTTTTCCGGTGATTGTGGCACGTGTAATGCAGGTTTCTTTTTGGTGGAATATCAAACAACCTGGTTTATCTTTTTGTGTATATATTTCGGGACCTTCTTCAATACATTTGACAACTCTCACGTAACTGACAGCTTAAAGAATTCATCAAACATTAACAAATCGACTTCTCATGGGTGCAAATCTAATAATATCATAAGAAAAGTAGTAGATTTAAAGACTTTACAACCGACGAGGACTACGTGAAACTAAACACCATAATAAAACGGAGATTTACAAATAGCCTAACGCCATGGTGGGTCCTATCACATCAAGGGATTTGACACACATACTACGACTACATACTACTACCCTTCATTTTAAGTATTGTTTATACATCTCCTAGGTTCTGAGAGTCATGATAGTTTCAGGCTATTCGAGAGGTGAGGTTGAGGTGGGAAGTGTCTGAGCGGATCGAAGTCACAATAGCTGAAGTGGTAGAGCAGTGGCGTAACTAGCGAAGATCGTGGATTCGAATCCCGCTCGTGACATTGACTTTTTTATCTCAACCAATACCTTCCATAAAGGTTAATTAATTGAAAAAAGTTAATTGGTCAATCGGACCACGAACTGTAATGGATTTAATCATTAAACTGAAGTATATCTTCACGAAAGCTCTCCGTGGCCATTTCATTTGTCGCCTAGAATCAAATAGATTACAGGACATTTGAAAAATGGCAAAAAGGAAGGAAAATACGAGAGGTCAGGCTAGGTGGGAAGTTAGTGTCCGAGTGGAACTAAGTCACGATAGCTCAAGTGGTAGAGCAGCGGCGTATCTAGCCGAAGGTCGTGGGTTAGAAACCCGCTCGTGACATTGACTTTTTTATCTCAACCAATGCCTTTTATAAAGATTAATTAATTGAAAAAACTCTTTACTGATTTATATAAGCTGAAATCTGTGATCCGCTGCATAAATACACACGTGCACAGAGTTGAGCACATCACCCAGTCCTCCGGCACTTATTGATTTTGTAATTTACAATAAATTATCGTAGGTCCCTGGAAACACCCATCCCGGCAATCAGACGAACTCTCTGTCCAGTCGCCGAGGTTGGCTCAGGAGCTATCAACAGCTAGGTCATTTTTTTCCCCAACACAATCACTTCCTAAATCTAAACCCATTCAAAATCTGAGATTTCTCTTAAATAGGCTAGTTCTTACTCTCAATCAATTAGGGGGATGGCGTACTCAATATTTTTCCAACAAACTTTCACTCTGTTTATAAGAGTCCTGTGCAATAGTCGTGTGATCGTTAGTAAAAGGCTATGATTCCAACCAATTAAGTACTTACTTGTACTAATTGGTGTAAGTTTGGGAAGACTTTTTATTTACGTCTCCGAGGTCGTGAGGGTCCTGCGGGAGTTTCAAGCAACGAGGAAGAAGATTGAAAGAATCTAGAAGGCAAACAAGCTAAAAAGAAATTGCAGATGTATAAGAGAGAGAGAGAGATAAATTACTTCATTAAAGAACCGAAAATATTCCAGAAAAATGATTAGTGACACAAACAATAGACAAAATTTGAACTTTAAAAAGTTCATACCTAAGTCGCAGTATTGGGGAAAATAAGTGTCAAAATTCATTAAAGAAAATCAAAATAAAATGTTCGTCAGTTTTCAAAAAATGTAAATTATTAACAACAGTGCACAAAAGATCAATTTTATTCGGATTATTTCAATTTTTTCTAGAGGTTGAGCTATAATAGATGAACGAACACAACAACAGATTAAATTTATGATATCCCTGACTAGGATTGTATATTTTCGTCCCATGTCTAACGGACGATATATTCTTCGAAAATTTCGTTTTTGACGATAAATTTTCCGTGGATCGTGAATACAAAATTAACCCACTTAATTTATGTGTTTACTAAGGCTGACGTCGGCAGCCGAGGACGAAATGTAATACGTCTCCAAACTTGTATCGTAAACACAGTTTGAAGAATTGAACGTCTGGTTGAACGCACGGGTAAATATAAACTTCAAAAGTTTACCTGTTATTTTAAAACTTTATGATTCTATTTCTAGAAAATGGATTAGATATACGTTATTAACCAAAATAAGACAAATCACATTAAATCAGTTTTTATCATTATACCTTAAACATTGTCCATTCCTGGCGATTTAGGTTTAAATAAGTTTTTTGCTGGTTTTCATATAATTTCCCAAGAACAATTACAAATTTAATTGTAACGTTATTTAAATTAAATTAAATTTTTCGCGGTCCGCTTGACCAATTAATATCTTTCAATTAATTAAGATTTTGAGTTAAGATAAAAAGTCAGTGTCACGAGCGGGATTCGAACCCACGATCTTCGGCTAGATACGCCGTTGCTCTAACACTTGAACTATCGTGACTTCGTTCCGTTCGGACACTAACTTCCCACCTCAACCCCACCTTTTGAATTTTCCCTCCTTTTTGCTATTTTTCAACTAGTGAATTTAAAAGGTTAAAATGAAATGGCCACGGAGAGCTTTCGTGAAGATATAGTTCAGTTTAATGATTAAATCCATTACAGTTCGTGGTCCGATTGACCAATTAACTTTTTTCAATTAATTAATCTTTATGAAAGGTATTGGTTGAGATAAAAAGTCAGTGTCACGATCGTGTTTCGAACCCACGATCTTCGGCTAGATACGCCGCTGCTCAACCACTTGGGCTATCGTGACTTCGATCCACTCGGACACTATCTTCCCATCTCAACCTCACCTCTCGAATTTTCCCTTCTTTTTGCCATTTTTCAAATGTACTGTAATCTATTTGATTCTAGGCTACAAATGAAATGGCCTCGGAGAGCTTTCGTGAAGATATACTTCAGTTTGCCCCGAGCGGATCGAAGTCACGATAGCTAAGTGGTAGAGTAGCGGCGTATTTATTGGCGGCATTATTCTTGTGATAGGTCTGAGGAATGATTTGTCTTTAAGGATATTGTCTTTTATTGGCAATCAACTTAAAAAAGCTTATTAACAATTTCCAAAAATCGATTTCAAATGGTTTAGTCAGATAATGAACGATGAATTTGAAGCCAAAATTTAAACCTTCATGCCAAGCTAACAAGATTTTGATTTTGTCTAGGTGAACTTTTATTTTTTACGATCTCGTCTTGGTCTTCAAGGAACAGTTTTGGGTTTATATTGTTATTACAATTATTATTTTAGATTATTATCATTTATGTTATTTAATTTTAAGTGAATTATAAAAAGAAAAGAAAACCCTCATTAAAATTTCTTTAAGAGAAAAGTCTAAAAGTATATCCGGTAATGAATGTTACATTATTTATCAGTAAAATCATGCTTTTGTTCTGATGGGAATGCGGCGTCTATGCGCTCAGTCGGCAAATAATTGAATAAGTAATCCAGAAGCCCCATAATTAGTGCGCAATCGAGAAGAGAGAGAAAAGGGCGGCGACGAACTCCTTTCTCGCTAATAAGCTACGATAATTCTTGACGGCAGGGCCAAACTTTCCACGGCTTTATTGCCCCATCAGGATATTTGTAGCAAAGTTTTGATATTTTTTATTAACTTTATGTCATTTTCATTTCGGGATGACAACGACTTTAAAACATTACTGACGCAGTGATGAGGAAAAGTGAAAAGGAGTTTGAACAGAATTAAGATTTCACAATTCTTTAACAGCATATCAGCAAGATATAATTATAGCATTCTCTGAAAACCTCGTTACGCCTGTGATTAATAATTTTGCTTTCTTCCATTCTAAAATTTTTCTTTTTTTCAATGTGTATCTACATCAAAAGTTTCAACATTCCCAAAATCAGGCCATGTCATAAAATAATTCCTTTATTTTATTCTAACTCTTTTACTTTCTATGAGATATCGTTCATTAAAAATAATTGTTTTATGCAATATACATATGATTAGGATCAAAAAAAGCATGTGCAATTTAAGAGAAATAATTCATTTTTAGTAAGATTATGCGGGGGCGTCGGTGGCCGCAACAGTAGGCGTTGACACGGTGCTCATCATTGTAAGGTAAAGGTCCCCGGTTCGAATCCAGCGGCCCTGCATTCGAAACCGACATACGTACAAATGGGCTTTTTTTCCAAAACACCGGCACCCTGAGGGTTTATATGATCTCTGCTGTTGCTAACCCTCGTAAAAAAAAGAAAACATTATGCACAGTTTGTTGGAGTCCTGAGGAGCGGTCAAGAATGAGGTAGTTTAGAAAAACACCTTTTTCATTTTTTTGCCTACGTTTCGAGCATTATTCGGTTTATCTTCGCGGCCTGGGTAAATTAAAAAATATATGTTGATTGGAAAGATAGATTATTTGCTTTATGATGTTGGCTATTTATCGTCCTTACACAAACAACATATGTTTTGTAATTTACCCAGGCCCTGAAGATGACCCGAATAAAGGTCGAAACGTCGGCAAAACGATCAAAATTATTTTTCCTAAACTACCTCATCCTTGACCTCTCCTCACGACTTCAACAAATTATGAAACAATACGTCACTAAGAAACACACAATATGTATTAAATTGTTCATCGTATCTCACTGGATTCATATGTCTGGTTCAAATTCCACCTGTTGACTGACCCTTATTCTTTCTAAATTGTCGTTCATGATCACGACAATGAAAATGTCGATTTTCAGATGCCTCTTGAAAAGCAGATGCTCGTTTTAACAAACGACTAGATTTAAGCTATCTCAATTTGGGACAAAAGATTTGTTGTATTTACAAACAAAATTATCATGACTTTGACCTGAATATTAATAATAATTCACTAGTTTTCGTGATTGGGTTCCCGCAAAAAGGAGGGAAAATTCACAAGGTGGGGTTGAGATGGGAAGTTAGTGTCCGAGTGGATCGAGGTCACGATAGCTCAAGTGGTAGAGCAGCGGCGTATCTAGCCGAAGATCGGGGGTTCGAATCCCGCTCGCGACACTGACTTTTTTATCTCAACTGAAAACCTTAATTAATTGAAGGAGATTTATAATAATCATATAATTCCTTGCCGTTCTTTTAAACTCATTTTTCATACGCTGCAGATAAATTATATTCACGTCTTTTTGGCTTTACGTTTTAAAGAAACATATTCTAAGGTTTCCCTAATTTCCACCAGCCTTTCTCTACATAGTGCCTTTTCAATCAACGAGAAATTATACATATAATGAAAAACCTAACTTATTTTGAAAGCATGGTAAGCAGATTAGGAATCGTGCTGCTCAAGATTACTCGATGTTTTTCAGGGAAGAAGTTTTACCATTCTTGCAAATAAATTATATGAGAAAAAATCTTTACTTTCATTACAATGGATTTAAGAAAACGGGTAACCAATCCTCTAGTTCAATTATAATAATTTTAAAGTTATAATATTTAACGACAAATTCATAAAAGTAAAGCATAAAGAAATTCCTGTGATAGAACGGAGCTTAAAATCCAAGTACAAAAGGGAGGAAACCACTTTAAAATACGTTTTATATATTTATTTTTTATTAAAATTCCATACGATGGGCCTGGCTGGATTCGAACCCAGAATTTTTGACACAATCGTGAGTCAGACGCCCTAACACTTGGGCGTCGCAGTTTCTCAAGGACTAATTCTTATTGACCTATAATAAATTATTATTTTATTTTCTTAATCTAAATTTCCCTCTGATTTTGATCAATCTGATGCAATCGAACAACGAAATGTGAAACAATATATTTTCTTAACGTAAACTCTTTTATTCATTTTTCACACCCAAATTAATCAATTCGTAAAAAGGCCACGTCAATATTAAACAATTTTACATCATTATAGTTAGACTGTTAGTTGTTGATAAGCCCGAAAATACATCCATTGGTAAGCTGAATAACATAAGACCTTCTGCCAGGTAACAAGACGGTGTGGGAGATAAATTTGAGCGTGTGGGCGTCGGGATTGCACGAGTTAGTCAATATTTCTCCAAAGGTTGGCTGTTGAACTGAATAATAAAGAGTTCGCGACAAATAAGTTTTTTTAACGAGAAATAGAGGTTTTTGTAAAGGTCAAAGTTTCAACTTATTTTAAGGAATATCGCTATATGGAAAATCTGATAACGATTAATAAAAAATCTTTATTAAACAGGATTGATGATTATCGTATTGAGGAATATTTTTTTACATGTTTGTATTCTTTTTGTACTGATATATTTACAGAATGTAATGTTCAGAAGAATTTCAATTAATTAAGATTTTTAGTTGATTATCCAGAAATCGTGAGATGCGGTCTGGTGTGATGTAGGTTTCAGAAAAACATTTTCTTTATCGTACCAACGTTTCGATCTTTATTGAGATCATCTTCAGGCTCAAAATGTTTGTCTTCTGTGTAATTGTGCCACTTTTGCGTGTCGTGTTGAGAGCCCCGAAGATGATCTCACTAAAGGTCGAAACGATGGCACGATAAAGTAAATGTTTTTCTTTATTGAGATCATCTTCAGGGCCTGGGATTTACAAATATTGTTTAAATTTAACAAATACATGTAGGATGTGTAAAAAAGTGAATTTATACGATGCAAAAAATATTTTTTGTATTCAATCAAAGTATTTCAACTCACCCAAAGTGTTTATTTTCTGCGTACGCGTTGATTGAATATAAAAAAATATTTTTATATATAAATTCACTTTTTTCCACATCCAACATGTATTTGTTAAATTTAAACAATATTTGTAAATCCCAGGCCCTGAAGATGATCTAAATAAAGATCGAAACGTTGGCACGATAAAGAAAATGTTTTTCTGAAACCTACATCACACCTGACCGCATCTCACGATTTCTGAATAATTATCGATTAACGGTCACTATTCACCATACATTTTTAGTTGAGATAACAAAGTCAGTGTCACGACGGGATTCGAACCCACGACCTTCGGCTAGATATGCCGCTACTCTACCTCTTGAGCTATCGTGACTTCGATCCACTCGGGCACTAACTTCCCATCTCAACGCCACCTTTTTGAATTTTCCCTCCTTTTTGCCATTTTTCAAATGTCGTGTAATCTATTTGATTCTCGGCGACAAATGAAATGTCCACGGAGAGCTTTGGTGAAGATATACTTTAATTATAATTTATTAAATTCACTTGTATTCTTGGTCCGCTTGACCAATTAATATCTTTCAATTAACTAAGATTTTTAGTTGAGATTAATTTCATTGTCATTTGTCACCGAGAATCAAATAGATTACACAACATTTGAAAAATGACAAATAGGAGGGAAAAGTCAAAAGGTGGGGTTGAGATGGGAAGTTAGTGTCCAAGTGGATCGAGGTCACGATAGCTCAAGTGGTACAGTAGTGGCGTATCTAGCCGAAGGTCGTGGGTTCGAATCCCGCTCGTGACACTCACTTTTTTATCCCAACTAAAAATCTTAATTAATCGAAAGATATTAATTGGTCAAGCGGACAACGAAAACTATTGATTTCAGAAGAATGTAACAATGGTGGAATTTTCATTAACCATAGGCCGATGCGGTCATGCAATTTTGAATTCGGACGACAGGATATGAAATCCGAGCGAGTCGTACGTGTATTTCCCGAATCGGGGACCAAATTGATCCATTACCCTAATCTCCGTGCATCGTACACCTCTGTCCCCGGCCTGTTGGAATGTTTTGCGATAATTATATGGCGTTCCTTTCATTGCATGGCCTCAGTTAGTTCTCCTTTTATTAAACTCCCTCTTGTACCCCTGTCGATCCGGTTACACAAAATTTAATTCCGGTACCATATTTGACCACTAGTGGAAATGGCTGATTAACTTTAAATGGCCCTTTCATTACCTTTTCTTGCACCAGGTCGACGACCCTTATGTCACACTGAACTTGTTTGTTGACCAGATAAATTGCTGTGTAGAATGTCTATTTGGGTAAACATCTATAACATATATCGTATATTGGAGTATATTGGAGGGTTTTGGAAAAAGGCGCCACAAAAAGATAGAGGGTTTTCGCGGGGAAAAAACCTCTCCGATGAAAAAAGATTTTTCTCGCTCTCTTCTCTCTTGGCTCGACCACGTGAATACGAGCATTTGATTTCTAGTCTCTCCTAAATTTGAAAATTAATATTTCATATCTCAGCTGAGTGAGGATTGTGAGTAGAGTCTTGTATTATAATTTTTATTGTTTGTTAATTAATGTATATATGTTTTCTATTATTTTTTTAATTAGAAGGATTACCTTATATTTAAATTTTGTTTTTTCTTTTCTTGTTTAAACCTTTTTTTTCTGAGGAGATCCACTTAGGTACCATACGTCCTATTTAAAACACGATTATTCTGGTCTACGTTGATTTAAAAATATAACCAATTTTACATTGGAAGTAACTTGCAAAAGGAGGCTAAAGTCGTCAAATATTATTACCATTTGTATTATTTACTTTTTTAATGAAATATAGTCAAATATTTAACAACAAATCGAGCGTTGTTGTCAATTTTTTTAATCAAATTTTCTACATTTGTTATGTCTGTATTATTTCGACATTAAGTCACTATTATTACAATTTTTTTTTCCATCCACCACCCCGTCGTACTATAGGGAAACCCTATATACCACGCCAAAATAAAAGCTGGGGGTGAAAAACAGAGAAGGGAGAAATATTTTGGCTTATCATCTCACAAGGGCCGAGATTTGTCTTACGAAGGTGAAGCTCAAGGGAGGTATGAGGAAATGATTTTCCTTGAGTAAAATTCTAATAGCGTCCTCTTGTTGGTTTCTTATTATTATTTTTCTGTATATTTGTTTTTATGTGTGAGGATTTTGGCTAGTAATAAATTAATTAATAAATACACGCTACCTGTTTGACAGCCATGAATATTCATCATTTAAAGTCTTGAGCGCCTGGAAACGGTTTTGTTACAGAACATTCTCCTAAATTTCGTGTCAACTGTTTTTGAAGAGGGTTTTTAGGTCTTCTATTCCCTTTGCACAAAGCCTACAAGAAAGAATTTTGTGGCGTACAGCATCTGTATTGCATTCAGAGCATAAATGCTTCGCTCATGCCCTCTCTTGGATGTTTGGGAGGTGAGGTATGTCTTCCTTTAGTGATTTTGTAGCGCAACCGCTATCCAGTTTATTTGAATACAGAGCGCCATATTTTTGGGATGTTTTTCAGACTTTCAACGACAAGCAGGTTTGGCCGTTGTCCCATTTTAATTTACCCCACGGCAACTTTGCTTTAGAGAAATATGTCAATCGGCTGGGCATATGCATTGCAAAATTATTTGGTCTAACTCTTTCGAAAATCTTGTGCGTTAAAAACAAGAAACAGATTTATTCGGTTGAGCCCGTTAACTTTTAAATTCACGTAAAAACAGAAAGTACTTTTCTCTAGCTAAAACAGTTTTGAATTCTGTTGTCAACACAGTCAATAATTAATCAATATTTATGAAAGGTATTAGTTAAGATAAAAAAGTCAGTGTCACTCACGATCTTCGGCTAGATACGCCGCTACTCTACCACTTGAGCTATCGTGACCTCGATCCACTCAGACACTAACTTCCCATCTCAACCCCACCTTTTGAATTTTCCCTCCTTTTTGCCATTTTTCAAATGTCGTGTAATCGGATTTGCTTCTCGCCGACAAATGAAATGGCCACGGAGAGTTTTCGTGAAGATATACTTCAGTTAATTATTAAATCCATTACAGTTCGTGGTCCGATTGACCAATTAACATTTTTCAATTAATTAATATTTATGAAAGGTGTTGGTTAAGAGTGGTAGAGTAGCGGTGTATTTTTTTTATTTACAGACAGTTTTTTATTCACAGACAAAATAAAAATAGCCGGTTACAAATCCGATTTTGCTTGTGACACATTGTCACATCAAATTGCTCCATATAAAATAAGAAATACAACCGTTTCGAATCGAAGTCAGTAAGGCGACTGATCCAGAATGGATTTGCATAAAAACATTGAGAGTGGGCTTGGAGTAACTTGCGTTAGGTCGGAGGAAGATTACATCGGAGGTTCTGCCCTTAGCTGTATCTGGCATGGAGGATTTATAGTTGGCCCTGTCCATACTGTAGTCCCATCCCCCCAAATTGTCTTTCCGTTCCCTCCCACGCTGGAAAACTGCTACGAAAATCTTTTATAATTCACCCTTCGGACAGGAAGAGAAATCGCTTTCATTTTATTCCTATAAGTCGAGTTTGCAACTACATTTTTGTATGTTTTCAAAGTTGCTGATACCAGGTAAAGTCAGGTATTTTTTTATAGATAATTTGATTTATGAGTGAAATTTTTTAAAATCAGCGTACAAGAAAAAATTCCATTGAATACAAGGCACTCTCAACACGACCGACAAGAATGACACATCTACACGGAAAACAAACATTTTTAGTACTGAAGATGATCTCAATAAAGATCGAAACGTTGCCACGATAAAGAAAATGTTTTTCTAAAACCTCACACACCAGACCGGATCTCTGGAGCTCCAAAAAATCATTGAATACAAGGTTGGTTTGATACAGAGGTAAATAAGAAACATATGGCATATCATGCTGTATGTAGATATAAATAATTAGACTTAGTTCAAAATTAATCTTTTTATGTAAGATTTTGGTTGAAATGTAAAAGTTAGTGTCACGAGCGGGATTCGGACCCACGACCTTCGGCTAAATACATTTTTTCATTTCAACCAAAAATTTACATAAAAAGATTAATTAATTGAAAAAAGTAGTTTGGTCAATAGACCACTAAATATAATGGATTTAGTTCAAAATGTTACCCTATATATCACAATGGACTAAAAAATTCCCTATTTCGAAAGTTTGATTCTCAATTATGTTCAAGATATTTTACTTATCAAGTTCCTTCAAGCTTTGCCAAATTTACTCCATAAAGTACCTCATTATTCATATCATGCAATCCTAAACTTTAAAGTTTATTACACCAGTAGAAATAGCATTGAAAACCCAATGAAGCAATATTATCTTGGTGTAACCTTTATGGAAAAAAATACAAATTTTATACAAACATAAATTTTATAAATTAAATTTAAATTAATTTCAAAATTCCTGTATAACGTTCAAATAAGTATTTTTATGTTATATATTCTAGGTTTTATAAATACTAACAAATATGGCGCTTACAGAAATATTCCCCTTTTTGATGAACTGTTAACCAAGGATCTAATTTCTAAAAATCAATTACTAAAAAAATTTGGTTGACGCTTTGCATCTTGTTCAAATTTTGCACCAAACTGCCTGTTTTAGTTGCATAGAAACAATAATTTTTAATGGAAGTTTCAAAATCTTTATGTATGAAGTTTTGGAACTGTTTGTAACTAAAAAATCTATTTGTAACAATTAATTTTATATTGGTGTTAACTGACGGACTGCGTCCACGAAGGGTGCATTATACGCATCTTCTGTTGTCGGTAGATTCTTCGGCGTTTGCTATCACTATACAAACAGAAACGCGACTCATCAGTAAACATAATAGTATTCAAATTGGTGTTCAATTCTAGGCAGTCGCTGAACCACAGTCTCCTGGATTGGTGAAGGCCCTCTCAAAGAGGCACACGATATGAAGCCAAATTCCCAATGACGATTACGAATCTTTAATTATTATAGATTATTAAAAAAAACGTTGACAACTTGTTCTTAATTATAAGGACAAAAGATTTAGATACGGTTACTCAGGCGTTTATCTCATACCATGAAAATTAGTGTTTACCCACGAAGTTGAAGGAAATGGTAAATTACCATAGATTTATTAGTAGTTAGGATTAATAACAATTTGGTTACAGATTGGTATCACAAATCATCTAGTTCAGATAGATTTCACTACAGTTCCTCATACTTTTTACAGATGAAAATCAATGTAATAATGAACTTATTAAATTCACTGGTTTCGTGGTCTGCTTGGCCAATTAATATCTTTCAATTAATTAAGGCTTTTAGTTGAGATAAAAGGCAAAAAAGGAGGGAAAATTCAAAAGGTGGGGTTGAGATGGGAAGTTAGTGTCCGAGTGGATCGAAGTCACGATAGCTCAAGTGGTAGAGCAGCGGCGTAACTAGCGAAGATCGTGGATTCGAATCCCGCTCGTGACATTGACTTTTTTATCTCAACCAATACCTTTCATAAAGGTTAATTAATTGAAAAAAGTTAATTGGTCAATCGGACCACGAACTGTAATGGATTTAATCATTAAACTGAAGTATATCTTCACGAAAGCTCTCCGTGGCCATTTCATTTGTCGCCTAGAATCAAATATTTTCTTTGGTGATTGATCAGCCTTCTCAGTTTAAATATATTTTTTTCTTTCCAAAAGGTAGATTGGGGATGAGGCCAGGAAGATAGAAACAACATTTATTTTCTTGTCGAGCTTTCGGCAGCATATATCGACTTCATCACGACGGTGTATTAACAAATTAACATAAGTAAATTTTCAAATGTACAATTTTTAAAATTTTCCTTAATTATTAACTCGAAAAAAAATCGTTAAACTATATGACAGGTACATGTGTGGATAACGGATAGCCGGTAGAACCCACCTTCGATAAACGAAGGTAATAAATATTCCTAAACGCGACAGTATTGCCAACTGGCTCAATCAATAAAAAATCTATAAAAAATTCCCTAACATTTTGGTATCAAATATCACAAATTATATAATTAAAAGAAAACTATAAATTAATTAAGTTACGGTTAGAACTATAAATTACACTTAAGTTTGATATATCTGTTCTAAGGTTACACGAATTACCATCTTTATGAATGTATAGCATCTCTTTAATCAATCTTCTACCTAAAAATTTTTCTTTATCCATAGCAGAAACATTGTTAAAATCAAACGTATAGTTATATTTTTGACTGTGTTGGGAAAGCGCAGTCCCTTGCTTATTTACATCTCTAACGTCGTAGGCGTGTTGTCTACATCTATTTTTCAATAATTGTTTAGTTTGACCATAATACACAGCACTACATTCGTTACAACACAATTTATATACAACACTGCTACACAGTTGTGTTGGCACTTTTGATTTCAATTTTGAAAAAATTATATTTCCCAAATTGTTCTTATATTTTAAGGCTATTACAGTCGGTATATCACAGTTAGTAATAATTCACGTATGTAATACCTCTGTATAATTTAACGGTAATGTTATATTATACAATCTGCCGAAAGCTCGACAAGAAAATAAATGTTGTTTCTGTCTTCCTGGCCTTATCCCCAATCTACCTTCTGGAAAGAAAAAAATATATCTAGAGTCAAATAGATTACAGGACATTTGAAAAATGGCAAAAAAGAGGGAAAATACGAGAGGTCAGGCTGAGGTGGGAAGTTAGTGTCCGAGGAGATCAAAGTCACGATTGTTCATGTGGTTAGAGCAGTGGCGTATTGAGCCTAAGGTTTGAATCCCGCCCGTGACACTAATTTTTCATCTTAGCCAAAAACTTTAGATAAAAAGATAATTAATTGGCATAATTAATATGATCAATTATGACCACTAGGCAAATATGGATACATACTTATATTTATACACTTCACACGTAGTGCTTATGAAGCTTGAATATTTCTTGAGTGAGACAAGAATTGATAACGTATTAAGAATTAGTAGTTTTCCTCTCTTTTTCCGGTGATTGTGGCACGTGTAATGCAGGTTTCTTTTTGGTGGAATATCAAACAACCTGGTTTATCNTCAAAAGGTGGGGTTGAGATGGGAAGTTAGTGTCCGAGTGGATCGAAGTCACGATAGCTCAAGTGGTAGAGCAGCGGCGTATCTAGCCGAAGATCGTGGGTGCGAATTACGTCCTGACGTTGACTTTGTTATCTCAACTAAAAATCTTAATCTTAGTATCTTAGTATAGCAAGGCTAGTGAGTTAAACATTTAATTAACTTCACTAGTTTTCGTTGTCCGCTTGACCAATTAATTCAATTAATTAAGGTTTTTAGTTCAGATAAAAAAATCAGTTTCACGAGCGGGATTCGAATCCACGACATTCGGCTAGATACGCCACTACTGTACCACTTGAGCTATCGTGGCCTGGATCCACTCGGACACCAACCTCCCACCTCAACCCCAACTTTTCAATTTTACCTTCTTTCTATCCCACTACTGACACTGACTTTGTTATCTCAACTAAAAATCTTAATGAATTGAAAGATATTAGTTGTTCAAGCGGACCACGAAAACTAGTGAATGTATTGTTAATCATTTTTGTCATTGTAGCGCCTTGAGAATGACTAAGTAGAGTCGAAAGCTTGGCAATTTTTTATCATTTTATGCTTTTTATCTTGACTATAAACCCGATATCTGAGAGCATTGAATTAGCGTGTCAATAATCTACATCGCTAAGATCTTACCACCCGATCTTGAAAAATAATAGGAAGTGCGTGTTTTATCCTTGTCTGTCAAAAATCTTTGTTTAATTGTGATAAACTCGTCGTTGGAATGTGGTTTTCATTATATGTTCGCCATTCTTAAAACTCTAGACAACGTTAAAAGTGTATTTTCTATATTAAATTTTCATATTTTATTCCTTATGAATAACCGGTTTATGCCATAAAATAATCTTTTTTAAGGCAAAGGGCTATTTTATGTGCCTGGTAGCACCTAAGGTCATTGTGGTTCTCTGTGCACTATATTTTCCTCGTTATCTCGTTTCTCATATATCATCTTTTTCTTCCATTCTGTAGCACGCCTTCCTAGATAGCGCAGTCAATTGAGCAATTCTTTCTGACGAGTTAGTATTTAATTCAAGAGAATCTGCTCTCAAACGTGCAACCAACATGTTGTTACATTATCAATTGTATGGCTAACGCTTGTCCAAATATATTTATGACTTACCATCAGCTCATACTGAAAATCAATATTTTAGTGTTGTTTTTTTCTGTCTATTCGTTACTCGATACGAAAATGTTCTAAATTGTCAGATTTCGTCATGACGTCTGCAAGGTAATGAACCTGTAATAAATCAACATACCAATTTTAACAGTGACGTATAACACATATATTACATTAATTTTATGTCAGTAATTTCAATATCAATTTGACCAACTAGGGGATTTTGGATTTGAGCAAATCATTAGAAACGTAATTGCACTAATGAAGCTGCTGCGGTTTCACGTTGACAAACACGGCTGTAAGGAGAGGCTGGATTTTCATTACTTGAGCACTTCGTTAACTGCAACCAACCTACTAATCCATGTTTCTGGTAATTAACAGCTACGTCGTCTGTGTTGAAGTTAGGAGGCAACTTTCTCCCACTTTGATCTGTAATAGACTGTACTCCAAAAGTAGAATATAGTAGTATATGTTCTGTAGCTGACAGGGTGTGGTTCAAAGGAGAGGCTAGCATATTAGAAAATATTAGAAAAATAGCAGAGAGTCAGTAAAAAAATTGAGACGTTTTAATGTCCATCGGACCGACTCGCAAGGGTTAGGTAGATCTTGCTCACAGTTTGTACAAACGCACACAAATGCACACAATGTAGTTAGACCGAATGTGAGTAAGAACGACCTTTTAAAGAGATTGGAGTATTATTGTTAGAGACTGGGCGATCGGCATAGTTGAAAACCTAGGACTAGACAACTGCACTGATCATTTGTGGTGACTCCCACTCAATGCAGTTCAGAAACACGAAAACAGAACTTGATCCGACTATGAAATTTTTTTTATTAATGCAATTTATTTATTAAAACTGGCCTTATTAGACCAACCATTAATTTTACAATAATATTATAGAATAAATAAATGTTTATATTCTTATAAACCCATTGGTACAATAAGATTTTTTACTATTCACTATTCATTTTTAACTACGCAAGTTCATATGGCTGTGTCCTTTTTAATCTTCTGACCATGTTTCGGTTATGTAAGAGTTTCGTCGCTTCCACATTCTCGTGCTGGCTGAGGCGAGCCTGGTGTTTGTCAGCAAATCTTTGTATTTCCGTGACTTCAGGGATCTTAAGATTCCTATGTAAGTCCTTATTCCTTATGTTCCAAGGTGCATTGACCATGTTACGTAAGATATTATTTTGGAGGTTTGTATGATTTTGATATTGCTGTGTTTGGTACAACCCCATAGTTGAATACCATATGTCCGCATAGGCTTTATGACTTGTTTATATAATTTTATTTTGTATATCAAGGTTGGCACCATGTCCTATCAACCAGTATACTTGTCTATACCTTAAACCTATTTTTGTCATTTTTTTCTTCACGTGTTCTTTCCATCTCTGCTTGGCATCTAAGGTCATTCCCAAATATTTATCTGTATGGTATAGTCAACCGATTGTGAGCGACGGATCTTGATCCACTTTTTTGTTTGTAAAGATTAGTTAAACTGATTTAGCTTGATTTTCCATTTTTTTATCCATTCGTTTATCTTATTACATGCATTTTGGAGGATTTTGGTTGGATGGGTGATAGTCGGTTCTAGTGATATCACCGCTGTGTCATCTGCAAACGTTGCAATTTTTACCCCATCCATTTTCAGAAAATCACTGGTGTATAACAAGTAAAGCAGTGAACCTAATATGCTACCTTGTGGAACTCCTGCATTTATTGTTTTTAATTTTGAATATTGATCTTCTTGTTTGACTCTAAACATCAACTGATAATATTGACATACTGCTTTGGTAGCATCCCTTTTAGTTTATTGATGAGCCCTTCGTACCAAGCTTGTGAGACATCAAGGAAGATAGCAGAACAAATTCGTTTTTCTTCAAGAGATCTTTCTATTACGTCCGTTACTCGGTGAATTTGGTCTATTGTTGAATGTCTTGTTCGGAATCCAAATTGATGGTCAGGAATGATTTTGTTTTTTTCTACAATGGGTTTTATTCGTTTTAATAATAACTTTTCAAAGAGTTTAGACACTGTTGGTAGTAGCGATATTGGTCTATATGATTTGACCTAGTTCGCCGGTTTTCCTGTGTTTTTTTTTTATATCATAATAACTTCTGCCAAGTTCCAGATGCTGGGAACAAATTTCAGCCTGATTGCAGCATTAAATGTTAGTTTAACTATACCCTTTTTTGGCAATTGTTTTAGTATATATCCAGTGATAAGGTCATACCCTGGAGTCTTTTTAGCAGGTAAATTTTTAGTTTCTTGTGCTGCTTCTTTAGAATTAACTAATTTCATATTTGCAATTTTGCAATAAATTTGTATGTTCGTATCATAATAAGAAAAAGCCTAAAACAATAAGTACAGCGTTAAACGAAATTGACAAGTAAACAAGAACACAGTGCATCACGACTTTTGTCCAAAACATTACGTTGAAATAATTAGTGGCTCTTGAAGATTTGTGAGTAGGTTTTATAGAATAGGTTCGCAAGGATTAAAGGATTAAGTGGAAGTGATGAGGGGGCAGGGTAGCAATATCAACTGGCAATTTTCTCCCTCGAACCCAGCCGCGAACTGGCAGCCGTAGGGTTTATCGCAAGTGGCGGACAAGAAAATAAAGCAAAAAATACTGAGATTTTTTTGATAATGAATGAATTAATTAATTAAGATAGTTTATTAGATTTGAGGTAACAATAAAATAAAGGTAAATGATGTGTATATGGTAAACAAAATCTAAAAAATAAACGGATTTGGTGGAACCGATTAGCTTATACACAGTACAAATTAAATGAGTTATTCACTTCACTTTTTTTATGTACAAAGCCTCTTATCTATTTATTCTATCATTACGAGAGAGAGTATAATTTTGTAATTTAACACTGTTTGATAGTGTGGCTTTAAAAACGTTTCGGATAAACAAATTATATCAAAGTTTTTTTTAAATTACACTTAACATAATTTCTTCCCAATTAAATTCACCAATTTCGTGGTCCGCTTGACCAATTAATATATTACAATTAATTAAGTTTTTAGTTGAGATAAAAAAGTCAATGGCACGAGCGGGATTCGAACCCACAATCTTCGGCTAGATAAGCCGCTGCTCTACCACTTGAGCTATCGTGTCCTCGATCCACTCGGACACTAACTTCCCATCTGAACCGCACCTTTTGAATTTTCCTACCTTTTTGCCATTTTTCAAATGTCGTGTAATCGGATTGGATTCTCGACGACAAATGAAATTGCCAATCCGATTACACGACATTTGAAAAATGGCAAAAAGGAGGGAAAATTCATCGAGACATCGAGGTCAAGTGGTAGATCAGCGGCGTATCAAGCCGAAGATCGTGGGTTCGAATCCCTCTCGTGCCATTGACTTTTGTATCTCAACTAAAACCTTAATTAATTGTAATTCTTCCCAATGGTGAATCCGATTTTCAACATTTACTCGTACCACAGTTAAATTATGTTTATTGATCATCATTTCAAATAGAAAAAACTCCAAAGTAACAAAAGTCTGTGTAATGATTTTTGAAAGATTTTTGTATTACTACAATTGGGCTATATCTTTGTTTACTTTTATATTTACTGCTTGGGAATGACCATTTTTTTTAAAATAAACTTTTTAACACTTTTATTTCACAATTTTTTTTTATCATTCTTTACAATACGACCATCTCTCATTAATTTTCTGTCATAATATGAAGTGTTTGATTAATATCATTACGATTTGTTTAATTTCACTATAACATTTTAATTCCCTAGTTTTCGTGTTCCGCTTGACCAATTAATATTTTTCATTTAATTAAGGTTTTAGTTGAGATAAAAAGTCAGTGTAACGAGCGGGATTCGAACCCACGACCTTCGGCTAGATACGCCGATAATCTACCACTTGAGCTATCGTGACTTCGATCCACTCGGACACTAACGATCCCGCTCGTGACACTGTCTTTTTGATCTCAACTAAAAACCTTAATTAATTGAAAGATATTAATTGGTCAAGCGGACCTCGAAAACTAGTGAATTTAAGAAGTAAAAATGAAGTATACCTTCACTAAAGCTCTACGTGGCCATTTCATTTGTCGCCGAGAATCAAATAGATTACACGACATTTAAAAAATTCATGTAAAAAAACCTAATTCAGGTTCTCTCCGTTGTTTAATAATAACGTTCTTAAAAATACAGTCCACTTTAGTTAAATAAATCCCGCTAATAATCCGAAAGAACCAAATCCTCGAGCGACAGCCAAGTGAAAGAGGCAGAGAGAGAATCAAAGTGAAAGAGAGATAAATATTTAGATAGAGAGACATAATAGAGAGACAAGCATTCTGCGGCGAGATGAAAGTGAGAAAGAATAAGAGTCATAAAGGAAAACGAGAGAAAGTGAGTGATAGAGAGTGAGAGAGATAAATTGAGTGAGGGAGAGAAAGAAAGAGAGAAATAATTAGAAATACGGTGAGCGAAGCATAAAGAGGAAAGACGGAAGGGTGAGAGATATAGAGAGTCATATAGGGAAATAGAGAGAAAGTGAGCGAGCGTGTTTGAGTGAGAAAGAGAAAGTAAAAAAAGTGAGAAAAAAAAGAAAGTGAAAGGGAGTGAGGGAGAAAGAGATAAAGGAGAAGAAGGAGGAAGAGTAAAAGGAAGAGATAGAAACAGAGAAAGCGAAAGCTTGTAAAAAAGAGAGTGTGTTACATAACTAAAACTAATTAAAATGAAATTCCCCAAAAAATTGAAATAGGCAAATACCACTAAATTTGCGTGTATTCTGCCTTAATTAAAATAAAAAGAGTAGTAGTAATGAAAAGAGTACATGGAGAAGGACTAAGAGAAGGAGAGAATCAGGAAAGACACAAAAAAATGTAAAAATGATGTTGGAGCAATCGCGATTGGAGACAACTAAGTATAAACGATAAAAGCATTTATGAGGGAGACAGGTGCTAGATAAGGGCAGATGTGCTCATCATGTCTGCACATTGAAAGAGGCACAAGCTCGTGTAGGGCTGTCTGTCGACCTATTCAATAAACTGACGGCGATGTGGTCCTTTCCGGCGGAATTGCTTCACTCTGTCGTTCGCACCATTCCTTTGAAGAGGCAATTATACGTAGAATTCGCCCTTACTAAACAATCTGAAACATCAAACTGCCGGCCGTGTATTTATTTTAATGTGTTTTAAAAGGGGAAGGGATGAGAGCAATTAAAATTAAAAAGCCATCCTCTTCGATTTGCGTTCAAAGAATACATCTCCTTCAACAGAAATATTATTAATTACCCATAGTTTATACAATAGTTCAATAAATGAAAATTATATATTACCGAATTAAACATGACCAGATATTAAATAAAATGCTGGACCTTTAATCTTGTTTTACAGAATTTAGATTTTTAAATACATTTTACTTAAAAAAGTACTTTTCAAAATTGTAAATGTATGCTTATGTAATATGTAAGCCCTTGTCCACCCTATCAACAAAACACCCATCCCATTCTACTCTACAGACTACCGTCCCATTTCCATCCTCTCAAACCTGTCCAAGCCGGTAGAAAGATTGGTCCAAGCACAAGTCTCCAGGCACCTTGAACAATCCCATCTTCTCAATCCCCTCCAATCTGGCTTCCGCCAAGGCTATTCCATCAAAACAGCACTAATAAAAGTTACCAGTGACCTCCACTTAGCAATGGACCAACGGGAAGTTTCGATACTTGTCCTTCTTGATTTTTCCAAAGCCTTCGATTCTGTCCCTCACTCTTCTCTCCTCTATAAACTCGAATTTTTTTCCTTCTCCGCCAGCACCATCCGTTGGTTCCACTCCTACCTTACCACTCGCCACCAAGCAGTCTCCCTTCCCAATGGCCTTACCTCCTCCTTCCTCCCACTAAAATCTGGGGTGCCCCAAGGCTCTAGCATATCTTTTATCCTTTTTTCCATTTATATCAACGACATGCCCAACCCCATCCAGTCCTGTAACTATCACCTATATGCCGATGACTCCCAAATATACATATCCTTTCACCCTTCCGATCTTCACTCGGTCATTCTCAAGATCCAAAAAGACTTAAACTCCATCAACGAATGGGCACATAAAATTCCCTAGTCCTCAATCCGTCCAAATCCACAGCCATAATTATCGGGTTTAGGCAACTCCTCAATTCCCTCCTCAGCATCCCACCTCTCATGCTAAATAACCATCCCATTCCCTCCTGCTCCTCGGTTAAAAAACTAAGAGTAGTCTTTGACCATAACCTTTCCTGGCATCGTCACATTTCCCAAATTTCTCGCTATTGTATTGCTCCCTTAGCGCGTTTCGTCGGTCCTGGCTTCTCTTACCTTTCTCCACCCGCAAACTCCATACGGTGGTCTCTCAGAGGGGGGAACGCGCGATTGAAACGTATTATGAATTGATGCGTAAGATTCGTTTTCGGCACCCCATGGGGGTCCCGGGTATCGGGTTGTATTCCCAACTTTCCTGGCTCTTCTCCTCCTTCCGTGCACAGTATTTCCTAGGTTGCTTTCTTTTCCAGTCCATCCACACTCGTCGTTCTCCTTACATCACCCAATCCCTCCAATTCAACTTCTCACATCAAACTCGTAATACCCTCTCATCCCCAATTGACCTTATCGTTCCGCAACATACAACCCAGACCTTCGAAAGATCCTTTCTGACCCCATCCCCTAAACTCTGGAACTCATTTTCCCTTTCTAGTCGTCACGCTGCCTCCTTTTTGTCCATTAAATCTCACCTGTATAATCACCTCCTCTCCCTCCAAGCATATATATTACGTTAAAATTTGATATTTTTGTTTAATATTCTTGTAATTTTCTCTTCCGGCCTGCATTACTGGTACACATTGTGCCAAAATGTCTATCTCATTTTACTTTTAATTTCATAGAAAGAACTTTCTTTATTTATTGCATGTACATTATTCTTAGGGGACACCAGTCCCAGAATAAAGTTATTTTTCTTCTTCTTCTTCTTATATTTGTTAATCATACATTGTAAAATATTAAGAAGCCTCGTTTTTTGAAACTTTACGAGCTCTCATTCGGAATTCGATGGAGGAATATCAACCCAGTTAAATTTGGATCGGATTCTAAAGTCTCCGCCACCTAGCTTCGTACTGTTAAAACTCTTCGATTAAAATATTCCACATCCGATATGTTGGTCGTGGTGTGGCTTACTACTTACTGCATTCTCACGTGCAACGTTCCGTTTCGTCATTCTCCACAACTTGAATTATATCAACAACCTCCTGTCTTTAAATCTATTTCGCATCATCTGTCTCCTATTCCTCTTCTAGTTGGCTGATGGCCACTTCGATTATACTGCTTGATTTTCTCATAGGAGCCGATTATTTTTCTGAAGTCTTTTGTCCTGGGTGAACTAAGAAGCACGGTTGCTCTTCTACACCTCAATTCATTTTCAACGTCTTTTTATATAGATAGGTTCCGCTACTATCCTCTTATTCTAAAAATATAATCTTCTTTCTGATTTGGAAAGCTGAGGAAATGTCACTTCCACATCCCATCGACCCCGAAGAACTCAGTTGTGAAGAACGTTCATGAGTTCATTCACGAACCTGTCAAGGAGATATGATGTTAGTTTGCTTATCAGAAGAACGTATGCCCCCTTTCGCCATATAACACTCATTCTCTATTCTATTTGAGAAAGAGAAAGAGAGAAAGAGAGAGAGAGAGAGAGAGAGAGAGAGAGAGAGAGAGAGAGAGAGAGAGAGAGAGAGAGCAAAAGAGAAAATATTTTATCGTGGGGTCTAGAGTCCCCTAAGAATAACAATAACGGCACAAAAGTTTACAAATCTGGCACTTGAATTAATGAAGGATTGACGTTAACGTAAAATGAAATAAGTTGAACTAAATTACATAATACAAAATATAACATAATATAAATGATAGTCTTGTGTCTTGTGCATACAAATTCACAAACTGTAAACATAAAAGTTGAGAAAAGAAAGGTAACAAGCTTTGTGATGTAGCAAAAGCACCGAATAATATTGGGAATTTTGTTGTCTCTGTTTGAAGGGAGATGAGGTGTTGGTAAAAGAGGGATTTAAAAGAAGTAAGGGACGCAGCTTTGCGGAATAGTAATCGAAGAGAATTCGAGAGATGGTGGTTTTACCACTTGAGAAAAATGGCAATAAGGAGGGAAAATTCAAAAGGTGGCGTTGAGATGGATTTTTTAGACGTTTCTGTTCAAATTCTCCACTAACGATGGTCTAATTGCTCTACAATAACAAAAACAGGATGTCTAGACAGAACATAGTAATTAAAAACAGACAAACTACAATGTTTCTCGATAAAAAAATAAATAATTTGTAATTTGTAGTTTACAATAATAATAATATAATAAAATAAATAGTGCAATTTCACGAAATGCTGCCGACCGTTTCGCTGCATGAAAGCCACATTTCGACCCGTCTGTCAAACAAATACCTGTTTAACCTGACCTCACCAATAATTTTGGCTTTGTTACGTACGAAAAAGCATAAAACTGACAAGGATTTGACGGGATATCTCTGGATGTCAAAATACGCCAATGCTATCTTCGATACCCGAAGCATGCCTGGAGTTGTTTGCTAATGGCTAGTCTATTGGTTAACATGCGTGCCTACCACCGCCGATTGAATGCGGACGCGGTCACGCAGTCAAATAGAACATTCATTCTCTGTTGCTCATTGCCTGATCCGAGTCATTTTTCACTTGACCTGTCTTGTAAAGGAGCTTTGAGTCTAATTCAACAGTCAATTTATATTTGAACACATTTGGCTTCTAACCAGTTAAATTATACCAAGACCATATCAAGATTTAAAATGCTTTTCAGGTTATGTTTCTATATTTTTGAAATGTAATTTACCGTTAAAACTATTCCATATTCAAATTATCGATATAGGTAACTACACTCCATGCACTTGTCAAACATATAAAGATTCAAGGAAAAATCGGCCGTTAGGACATCACTAGTAATTTGAAGATCAGGTCAACGACCGCATCTCTGATCTTCAACTTATTGGCGAACATATAAAGTAATTCACTATTTTTCGTGGTCCGCTTGATCAATTAATATCATCCAATTAATTAAGGTTTTAAGTTGAGATAAAAAAGTCGGTGTTACGAGCGCGATTCGAACCCATGACCTTCGGCTTGATACGCCGCTACTCTACCACTTGAGCTATCGTGACTCCGATCCCCTCGGGCACTAACTGTGTATCAAATGGATTACACGACATTTTAAAAATGGCAAAAAGGAGGGAAAATTCTCAAAGGTGGGGTTGAGATGGGAAGTTAGTGCCCGAGGGGATCGATGTCACGATAGCTCAAGTGGTAAAGTAGCGGCGTATCAAGCCGAAGGTCGTGGGTTCGAATCCCGTTCGTGACACTGACTTTTTGTATTCGAGATACAAATATTTCGCTTTGTACTTCAAACTTTCACGATTTATCCTCCAGAAAAACAAAATCGAATAAATATTAAACCTACTGTAATTTTACGTACATAAATAAAACAAACATTAAAAATTCAGTAAAATTATTGTAAAATACAGAAACATCTACACTTAAAGTAAGTGTAAAGATAGAACGTAAGAAATCCTTTAGAACATATACTTTTACGATTTTCCAAATTTCTTGCCTAAATTTATTTTGTAATAGAAGGTTCATCATCTTACTGGCAAGATTTTTCTACCTTTTGTGACCGAAAACTCAAACGTAATTGGTAAATAAGAATTGTCAGTTTTTACGTTCGTTTCCCTTTATTATGTGAATGTGGTCAAGGTCTGTTTGTTATTGTGAAGCCAAGAAGTGTAAATGAAGAAAGTTTATACTGTTATTGTTTCCGAAGTTAGTGAATTGTATGTTTTTTGTAAGAAGTTCAGGTCTGTCACTATGTAGTTTATGTTGTTGATGTCTCCTATAGTGATTTGTTGAAATTAATTGAGAGTACACTGAAAGAGGTCAACCACTTTACATTAGAAAAATTAGTTATTGCGAATTTGAACCCACCACACTTTCACCGATTGCACTACTTTTTAACCTTTGATAATGAGGGGATGACTTAAATATTTGGGTTTTTGTTCGCCAAGCACTGCAGCCTTTTGGCGTACTTTTCTAGTTCAGTCCATCGAATCGAATCTTTCTCCTAAGAAATACTAGATGATTGACTGTCGCTGCTACAAGTACTTTCCAGCTCCAAAACAGACAAGGGTACGGGAGCTGTTGTCTTTGGAACGAACCCCAAGACGAACTGACAGTTAGTGTGCCACAGTTTTCCAGTCTGAAATCATAGCGATTGAACAATGTGCCAGAGAAATAAAAAAGGCTAGGAATATATTCCGGGAAGATAGCCATTTTCTCTGACAGCCAGGCAACTCTCAGGACCTTCATGCGAGACGAAGGCAAATTTGGAAATACATGGAGGCCCTGACGGAAGTCAGCGACACTAATGTCCTAACACTGGCATGGGTCCCTAAACGTTCGGGGCAACGAAAAGTTTGGCGCATTGGCCAAAAAGGGAGCCAACATGGACTCTATGGGCCCAGAACCCTACTGCGGCCTAGCAGCCTGCCTCAAAAGAGGATACATCTTAACATGGATCCTTACTGAGCCCAAAACCTGGTGGAACAATACCACAGGTATGAGGCACGCGAAGAGATTCATAGAAGGACCATCCGCAAAACTTACGAAAGAACTACTGGAAGCCAACCGCAACCGAAGTAGGATTCTGGTCGGAGTCCTGACAGGGCACAGCTACTTAAGAAAGCACATGCGCCGGATAGGAGTATAAATAGAAGAAACACTGTGCAGATACTGCCAGGAAGAGGAGGAGACTGCAGAACACATTTTATGTTTCTGCAAAGGTCTATGTAGATGCAGGTTCTTGCAACTAGGACAAGAAAAACCACAAGCAAGATACTACACCAAGGAACCGCTGGCAAAGCTGTAGAGGCTGGTAAATAGCCTGAAGCTGGCCAGTGATTTATAATTAAAAGAGGAGCACAGTAGATCTATTTAGGTCGAGGTGCAGAGGGCCTTGTGGCCGCCTCTCTTATCCCTATCCCCCTTGGTTTTCTTTGTATCCCAGGTTAAGTCTCCATTCAGTGGTTGATTTGCATTCCTATAGCATGAGCAGCTGTTTCTTCCATTTCATTGTATAACCTAAAAATCGGGTCATCATTGAATATGCCCATGTTGTGTAGATGTTTTCTCAAATGCCAGGTTTAGGAGATTTAGAATGAATAATTTTGATGTGATTTGGCGATCCGATCTTATATGGACTTTAACCTTCTCAAATTACCCATATTGCACCAGAAAGATATAAACAGCAACGATAGGCAGATCAAAATGATGAATTTTGTATTTATGCATTTATCATACTTCCAGCTTGTTTTTCTAAATTTTATTTGCCAATACAGTCATTTCTTAATAAAATAAACCATTTTACTGGGGGCTCTGCATTAATGCAATTATTTCACGAATTTTTGCTAATCTGAAGAGGGTTAAGAAGTCCAAGTAAATCGAGGTTACAGTAATATTATTTATTGAAAGATATTTTTAATTTTTTATTATTGAATGCCTATCTGATTATTCGTTAGGGTATTTTTTCTCAGTTGACAATAAACTAATAGGGCAATCAGCGCCTACGCCACGTCAATTCAACATTGAGCAATTTTGATGGGATTTAAAGGTAAAAGTTAAATTGGGTTGTTTTAGCAAATGGTTAAGTATTTGTGGGAATTTAAACAGATTCGTTTAAAGCACTGAGCTTAGCAAACTTTCGGGACCCCCCATAACTAATGTTTTGTTAGTAATCATTATTAAGTCCTTTGCTAGGTGCAAAAAAAGTTTTATTTTTTTCTGATAATGTCAACGTTTTTTCAGATTAGATAATCACCAAAGACCAAGCATCAAAATTATAATAGTTGGTCGTCCTCTGAAAATGTTCCACTAATTTCACGAAATAAAACGGCTTGAATATATTTAACTTCCTTACATAAATTTAACAGTGTCAAAAATGCCAAATTTCTTTCCTTACGCTCCTTGAGTTGAACCAGACGACTAGTTGAATGTTGTCTTAAATTTTGACTGATCCTCCTTAAAGCTTTAAGGATATTTATGGAGCCATTACATCTCTCCAAGCTGAATAAAGGGGTAGAGATTAAAAGGGCCCTGAGTCGCAGAAGGACAACGAGGGACTGCGCCCTATCTTTTCTTGCAGTACCCATTAATCTGTTAAACTGGTTCATTGTCGTCATTTAAAAGTAGAATCGTTCAAACAAGGCCGCCATACCTAACCTGGCGATTCGAGGCAGTAACTCACAAATGTTTAGTCGGGGATCTAAGTATAGTAAGGTAGTGAGTTAAAAATGTAATTAACGTCAGTAGTTTTCGTGGTCCGCTTGACCAATTAATATCTTTCAATTAATTAAGGTTTTTAGTTGAGATAAAAAAGTCAGTGTCACGAGCGGGATCTTCGGCAAGATATGTCTCTGCTCTACCACTTGAGCTATCGTGACCTCGACCCACTCCGTCACTAACTTCCCATCTCAACCCCACCTTTTGAATTTTTCCTCCTTTTTGCCATTTTTCAAGTGGATCCAAGTCACGTATCTAGTCGAAGATCGTGGTATCGAATACCGCTCGTGTCACTGACTTTTTTTATCTCAACTAAAAACCTTAATTAATTGAAAGATATTAATTGGTCAAGCGGACCACGAAAACTAGTGAATTGAAATTTAATGAACTATTTATTCATTGCCAAGATTTATTGCAATCAAATTTGACATAAAACGGCTTTAAACAGACACTTTTGCAATACGTATTATACAAAGTGCTTCACCAACATTATTTTTCGTGGGTAGCCAAGCTCGAGTAGGTGGCAATTCAAGGCCGGATTACCAAGTTTTCGTACGTCATTAGGCACTTTGCGCGTCTAACCGAGCATGTCAATTTACATTATGCTACTTGCTCCAATGCCCAATGCTTTCAAATGTCACCGAAAGTATAATAATATAACACTATACACTTTCAAGCTTAGGGTCAGACTCTGGCATAATGTTAATCTCTTTAGGGTTTAGGTTAATTTTAGAGTAAGGCTTTTTTAAAAATAAAATGTCATCCTAAAAAACAAAATGAAATTTCGAGATATTCGTAATTATACTTGCATTCGAAAGTACGTAGCGTTTTTAATAATATGGAGCCATTCAAAGTTATAAAACTAGCACAAACAGTATTTCCAGAAATGAGTAATTCGAAATTGAAATATTATAGCAGGATTTATACTGACGGTTTGAAAACAGATAAAAGCTGCTCTATTTATGAATGCTTCAAATTCTTTAGGAATCTTAATAAAACTTTTATAAGAAAACCATTTAGTCCTCTGAACTATGCGCGATTTCATATGCACTGCGTTACATTGGTCAAAGGTAAAATGACAGATATTTTGTAATCCCTGACAGTAAATGTTCTGACCACATAATTACAACGTTGACCGCCTAATATGTTACTAAATTTATTACAAAAATGTTGTTTTACAAGGAAAATCCATAATTTCAAACACAAAAACAAAAAAAGGGACCGCGTTGGCCGATTAACGCCCCCAGTTAGGGCATCGACTCGGAGACTAGCGGCTATTGATCTCGACATGTTTTTTTTATTTTTATTTTATTTTTTTTAATTTGTAGCACATTACAACTACCTTAAAGTAGGTAACAAGTAACGGTGAGCAAGGTAATATATACAAAATTAAAACCAAGAGCGGAGAAAACACCCATTGGTGTTACTCCTGTGTTACAATAATATTGTTTGTTTAATTGATGTGTGTGTCATCATCACCATCACTTCCTAGGCGATCTCGCGGCCATTGTCTCTTCAGTCGTCGAGGAGGGTTTGAGGGGATTCGTCGGGATGCGAGGTTTCTGATGTGCTGATTTACGTTAGTTGGAAGGTTTCTATAAAATTTACGGTAACGGAAACGTATTTCATCTTGTACGAAAGGGATAAATATTCATGTGTAGTTTGATTCGATACATAAAATGGAGCATCTAGTATTTTTCGTAGTATTCATTCCAGAGGTTATGGACTAATTGCTGAGAACGCTTAAGCTAGGCGCACACTAGTCCGGTGGTGCGGCGCAGCCATTGAACCTGATTAGCCATTCAAATTGGGCTTATTAGCTTAGCCATTCAAAGCCAGCTTTATTCTTAGAGGAAGAAAAAACTGCATGCCGATGTGTATGATGCTTTGTGACCAACTCTGTCATATTTATCCTTAATATATCCATTATATTTCGCGGTCTGATTGACCAAATAACTTCCTTCAATTAACTAATCTTTGTATAAGGTATTGGTTGAAATGTGTATCCTATACTTAATGTGTGACACCTACTCGTGCTTTATATAGAGCCAAGAAGTAACCCTTCTAAAATACCTGACACATCAAGCAAAACATCCTTGCAAACAGGACAAATAAACGGAGGTTTGGCTAAAATTTCAATCATTTAAGCTATTCTACCGTGCCAGCGATTAGATCAGCTTTGAACTGCAGCTCCGCATTACAAAGATAGTCATTATTTGAAAATTTCAACAAGAATAGTTTTTGCTTTAATAATCCACAAGTTTTTAAGCATTTTCATAACAGACCTAATAGTTGGAAATGACAGTGTTCGATTATGCCACAAACTAGGTGAATTTACGATATTGCCGCCGCCACTGTTTATTATTGCTGCGATTCAACTGACAGTGCACTTTCCTTTACATTGGCATTTTTTACGGCTTCCGCCATGGCCTACCGAGATATCACTGAATATTGCTGGGTTTAAAGGACTATACTCTACCTTAAATATATATTACGTAGGGTGGGCGACCAAGACCCGAGTGGTTAAAAGCCAGGGTAGAGTCGTACCCTATCCCTAAAATGTCCAGGACTTGGTCGGCTCACGTGTCCTGCATATATCTCTTGACTTGTTCACAAACCCCAAGATTTTGATTCGTTTTACCTCGGGGAGTGATTTGGTGATGTCCGCTCCTTCAAAGATTTCAGATCTGGACCTAGCATACCTATCACACTGTGAGATAGTGCCTTTCCGGGTAGAATACCCATTACGGAGAGGTGTCTTCTCAGTGGGCAGTGACCCGTCAGGATACCTATCAGCCTCCTAATTCCCTTCCTTGAGATAGAGAATAACAATTTTGACTCGGCTGGTATGATCACCTTAACAAACTCTTTCGATTGCCTGTGTCCGGGGGATAGATTCCACTCCTTCGCTGTGTTCATAGAGTGAGGTAATACCGGTTGTGGCCCGACAAAGCAGTATTAGAGCCTTCTTTGGCTAGGCTGTGCCCTCTTCATTGCCATGGTGTCCTTTATATGCTGGTATCCAAATAAGGGTTACCTTGTTCTCAAACACGGAAGAAATCCTATTGATAAGATCTACGGTTTTCTCCACAAGTCTTGAGGTTGACAAATCTTTTTGTAATGACCTAAGACTAGCCTGACTGTCAGAAAAAATTCTATCTTTTCCCTTAATTTATTTTTCCATAAGTGTTCTACAACAAATTAATGGCCCAGATTTCCGCCTGAAAAACGGAGGTATGTATATTTTTGTATGTGAACCATCTGTGTAGCAGACTGTGTTGCGATGGTCATCATCCAAAGTATAAATATATTCTCAAAGGGTTACAACCTGAAAGTGCTTTTTCCCCAAAGGGGTTTTATTCTTTTAGTCACTAACGCTTAATAATTGGCCGTTAACCTTACTCAATAGTTGTGAGATTATGATTCCAGCTGCCTTACATACCTTACATTGGGATCTACTCGCGCTTTATTTCCAGCCACAGATTGACTACTATTTTTCTTGATACATTGAGCAACCTTTCTCTGCATGCAAGGCAAATAAGCTGATCGATTGTTCAGAGCCGATTGTGGACCGAGAATCAAATAGATTACACGACATTTGAAAAATGGCAAAAAGGATGAAAAATTCAAAAGGTGGGGTGGGAAGTTAGTGTCCGAGTGGATCGAGGTCACGATAGCTCGAGTGGTAGAGTAGCGGCGTATCTAGCCGAAAATCGTGGGTTTGAATCCCGCTCGTGACACTGACTTTTTTCTCAACTAAAAACCTTATTTAATTGAAATATATTAATTGGGTAAGCGGACTACGAAAACTAGTGAATTTAATCATTTTAAATGAAGTATTCCTTCACTAAAGCTCTCCGTGGCCCTTTCGTTTGTTGTCGGGAATCAAATAGATTACGCGACATTTGAAAAATGGCAAAAAGTAGGGAAAATTCAAAAGGTGGGGTTGAGTTGGGAAGTTAGAATCCGAGTGGATCGAGGTCACGATAGCTCAAGTGGTAGAGCAGCGGCGTATCTAGCCGAAGATCGTGGGTTCGAATCCCTCTCGTGACACTGACTTTTTTATCTCAACTAAAAACCTTAATTAATTGAAAGATTAATTGGTCAAACGGTCCACGAAAACTAGTGAGTTTAGAATAAACTCAAGTAGTTTACACTTATGTCGTCTAGTCATCATAGTGTAATGCTGCTTTTGTTAATAAGATTCTAGGACTAAAAGTTGCAACTCTAGATTAATATATATTACAAGAATAGTCTTAATTTTGTCTTCCGTTGGTCTTTCTTTTGTAATTCAAATATTGTCAAGCATATTTTAATAATATAGTACTCGGAATAAACAGTGTCTGATTATGCAAATACGCTTGAAAACTAGGTGGATTTCCGGTATTGCCACGCTGACTGTTGAGATTCAATTAAGAGTGCACTTAGCTCTCCTTTGACTTTTTACGGCTTCCATCATGGGCTACCTGAAATATCGCTTTTCAGGGCTTAATAAATTACCAGAGCTGCCACTGGTGGGATACAATAAATTTCAATCCATTTCCAATTAACATTAAAGTAATTTAAAAATTTATTGTTAAAATGTTGTTCGGGTTTACCTTATTATGTTAATTGCATCTTTTTTTTTTCAGCTCACCACTGTGTGGGTATATATTTGTAACTTATTTATTTCAAGCTTTTGTTGTTCTGACGAAAAAAAGGAGTAATGAGGGTAATGCGCTTAAATTATTACTTGCTATACTACAAAGCGTTTCACTCTCAAAACGTTTACCATTTATTTACCCATCTAAAATGAACCGTAAATCACGGCTAAGAAAATTGAAGAACTGGAGTGAAGTCGACTGACGGCAAAATCCTGTCTACCGGCAATTAATCTCTTTATAAACATTCGATCGGTTTTGACGTAAGTGAATTTTACATCCTATAGAATTGAGATTAGCATAAAAGATGAAAGAAAGGGGACGCTGAATGGGATTAGGAGGGTGGATTTTTGCTAGGCCCGGGATTTATTTTCAAAGGGTTGGGGTGTGAGAGGCTTAAGCAGCTAATTTTTCATCTGGAACGAAATAAATTATTGCTCTATCTATACATATACAAAGGTAGATGTAACTTTAATTTGTAATTTTCAAAAGAGTGGCGTAATAATTTATCATTTAAGGAAGGAAATTTTAAGTTCTATATTATTGCTTAATTGTTATTGATGTTTTGATTCTATGGATATTGGAAGGTTTGGCTTAACCCGATATTCTATGCTTTCCCTTTCTTTCAGTATTGAGTTGTATATCAGTATTTGGTTATCAAGGGAGAGTTTAGATCCGATGTCTAGTAATCTTTTAAGTAATCGGTATCGTCGGTTTAGTTCTATCCTTTTGGATTCCAGGATGGCCGTTGGTCTCGGTAGGTGTGAGGTTAGAATAAATTGGTAGTATAGTAGTAAAATGGTAGCATTGGAGGGTAAAGGTTATGTTTTAGGACTTCGATCTGTTTTGACATATTTTGAACCATTAGTGTAATATAAATGTCTCGAGGGTTTGTGCGCTATGATAAGGTTGGGGTTTGATAGCATATGTTAGGATAGTGAGCACAAGTCTCCAGGCACCTTGAACAGTCCCATCTTCTCAACCCCCTCCAATCTGGCTTCCGCCAAGGATATTTCACCCAATCAGCACTAATAAAAATTACCAGTGACCTCCATTTAGCAATGGACCAACGGAAAGTTACTATACTTGTCCTTCTTGATTTTTTAAAGCCTTCGATTCTGTCCTTCATGTCCTTCTTCTCTCCTCTCTTAATTAGAATCTTTTTCTTTCTCCGCTAGCACCATTCCTTGGTTTCATTCCTACCTTACCAATCGCCACCAAGCAGTCTCCCTTCCCAATGGCCTTACCTCCTCTTATTTCCCACTAAAATCTGGGGTGCCCCAAGGGTCTAGCATCTCTCCTATCCTTTTTTTCATTTATATCAATGATCTGCCCGACTCCATCCAGTCCTGTAACTATCACCTGTATGCCGATGACTCCCAAATATACATATCCTTTCTCCACCCGCAAACTCCTTGCATCTTCCCTTATACTTCCCTTCTTTGATTATAGCTGTTTGGCATACGGTGGTCTCTCGGAGGGGGAGAACGCGCGATTGAAGCGTATTATGAATTGTTGCGTAAGATTTGTGTACGACACCCCACGGGGATCCCGGGTGTCGGGGTTGTATACCCAACTTTCCTGGCTATTCTCCTCCTTCCGTGCACAGTATTTCCTAGGTTGCTTTCTTTTCTAGTCCATCCACACTCGTCGTCCTCCTTACATCATCCAATCCCTCCAATTCAACTCCTCACATCACACTCGTAAGACCCGCTCATCCCCAATCGACCTTGTCCTTCCGCAACATACAACCCATACCTTCGAAAAATCTTTTCTGATCCGAGCCCCTAAACTCTGGAACTCCTTTTCCCTTTCTAGTCGTCACGCTGCCTCCTTTTCCTCCTTTAAATCCCATCTTTATAATCACCTCCTCTCCCTCCAAGCAGAGATCTCACGATAACATTTTTTTTTTAATATTCTCATAATTTTCTCTTCTGGCCTGCCTTACTGGCATACGTTTCTAGGCAATGATTTCTATCTTTTTTTTTAATTTGTAACTTCATAGAAGGTACTTCCTTTATTTTATCTCATGTAAATTATTCTTAGGGGACACCAATCCCAGAATAAAGTTATTTTTCTTCTTCTTCTTAGTATTGACGAGATAGGAAGGGAGGAGTATATACTGAGTCTAGTAGCTGACCGAGCAAATCTTGCGTCCTTCCTGTACAATAGAGAGTATCCGATCCTTACTCTAAAGTACCTGTCGGCTAGGTAAGATTTAAGTAAGGATTAGATAGTACGTAGAGGATTTTAGTTTCCAAAGCAAACCCAGGTAACTGGCTCAATCGAAATCATGTTTGACATCAAGAAATGCTCCCGAGCAGCATCCTTTCTCATTAATGCAAAATGCTATGATATTCATAACGCAATTTCTGGCGTTTTTCCAAATTTTCATATAATTTTTATTTGTTGTTATGTTTAGTTATTCTATTTTTATTTAGGAATGCTGTTACACATCTGATACATTGTGAGAGAAAATTTATTTTCTTAATTTAATATGATTGATATCAAAAGGTTTAGTGTTATAAGTAATGTAATTATTAGTTGTGATGTCTCCATGATGGGCATATAATCTTTGACTTAATATTGACCTTGAAAGCTCGGGAAAGTACTGCGTGTATGTTTATAATATACTAAATAATTTCAATTAATTAAGGTTTTTATTTGAGATAAAAAAAGTCAGTGTCAGTGTGCTACTCTACCACTTGAGCTGTCGTGACCTCGATCCACTCGGACACTAACTTCCCATCTCAACCCCACCTTTTCAGTTTCCCCTCTTCTTTTTTGCCATTTTTCAAATGTCGTGTAATCTATTTGATTCTCGGCGGCAAATGAAATGGCCCGGTAGTAGGTTGAGATGGGGCGTTGGAGTCCGAGTGGATCTAAGTCACGAAAGCTCAAGTGGTAGAGCAGCGGCGAGTAATCTATTTGATTCTCGGCGGCAAATGAAATGGCCACGGAGAGCTGTAGTAAAGGTATACTTCATTTTAACTTATTAAATTCACTAGTTTTCGTGGTCCGCTTGACCAATTAATATCTTTCAAATAATTAACGTTTTTAGTAGAGCAGCGGCGTATCTAGCCGAAGATCATGGGTTCGAATCCCGCTCGTGACACTCACTTTTTTATCTCAACTAAAAACCTTAATTAAAATATATTAATTTGTCAAGAGGATTCCGAAAACTAGTGAATAAACTAAATAATATAACTGGGTATTCTTCAGTAATACTATTTTTATCCTTGATTTTTAATATTCTTAGGATGCTGAAATCTGCTATTAATTATACTAGAAATGCGTTTATAATTACGTAATGGTGTTAAATGTGGTGTTCATTCTTCGCTGCATTAATTAAAGGTAATTGCATTCCTCAAATCTATGTTCTTTATTTTAATATTTACCTATTCATTAAAATAGAAAGGAAACGTATTCAAATGAAAGAATTATTTAATCTTGAATAATAACACCTGAGATTACTCTTTGGACGTAGAACTTGTAAGTATTAGCAAAAGGTTATGCAGCTAAAAGGTAAGAATAATAAAAGGGGGGTAATGCAAATAGGATGCAAATATCACGTGCTCCTCGCCATGATTCAAGCAAAGTTTAATATATAACGCATTCTCCATGTTGGACCTAGAAGTTTAATATAAAGTCCGAAAATGTATTGTTTTATATCGTTGTGACAAATATTTTATGCACCTTGGAAAAAATGTTTCATTTCCTTTCAAATTTTGTAATGACATGAATTTGAACTTTGAAATTGATGTGTAAATTCCTGGCTGCATTTTTTGAGCAGTGTATATTTTGTGTATACGACATTATACCGGAAATGTTATGTGTTGTTGTATATATTATGAAGTTATTACAATTGCTGAAAAGCCGAAAATTTCGTGTCCCAGCATTGATTAATTATTATATTATCTGAATCCAAATTTTTTGTTGTAAGAATTAGTCTATTTTCTAAGTCTAAGTATACACTATTCCGACTGCTATGTACTTGTTTATGGAAATTTCAACACAGTAAACTCGCTGTATATATATCGGTCTAATTATGCTACAGTTATCAGGTAAAAGTGCCTTCACTAAATGTTATTTCTTTTACAATTAATTAAGGTTTTCAGCTGAGATAAAAAAGTCAATGGCACGAGTGGGATTCGAACCCACGATCTTCGGCTTGATACGCCGCTGCTCTACCACTTGAGGTATCGTGACCTCGATCCACTCGGACGTTAACCTCCCATCTCAGCCATACCTTTTGAATTTTCCCTCCTTTTTACCATTTTTCAAATGCCGTGTAATCAATTTGATTCTCGGCGACAAATGAAATGGCCACGGAGAGCTTTAGTGAAGGGAGACTTCATTTTAAACTTATTCAATTCACTAATTTCGTAGTCCGCTTGACCAATTAATTGTAATATATTAATTGGTCAAGCGGACCACGAAACTAGTAAATTGAATAAGTTATTTCTTTTGTTATGTATTAAACTAGATTTTCTAAAATTATTCTTTAGTAAATAATGTCAGTTCGACGGATATATTACTGATGAAAACTTATAATGATGCGAGAAAAAAGTGTCGTTTCTACCACAAAATATTTTTCACAAAACATAACAACACAAGTAATTAAGGTCTTAAGTTGAGATAAAAAAAGTCAGGGTCCGAGCGGGATTCGAACCCACGACATTCGGCTTGATACGCCGCTGCTCTACCACTTGAGCTATCGTGACTTCTATCCCCTCGGGCACTAACTTCCAATCTCAACCCCACCTTTTGAATTTAGCCATTTTTCAAATCTGTAAATATGGCTAAATTCAAAAGGTGGGGTTGAGATGGGAAGTTAGTGCCCGAGGGGATAGATGTCACGGTAGCTCAAGTGGTAAAGTAGCGGCGTATCAAGCCGAAGGTCGTGGGTTCGAATCCCGCTCGTGACACTGACTTTTTTTATATCAACTTAAAACCTTAATTAATTGTATGATATTAATTGGTCAACCGGACCACGAAAAATAGTGAATATAACAACCCAAGCTTGAAACATCGAAATAGCTATTTTTAAAATACCGATTCTTATATTTCCTAGATAAAACAACAAATATATTTTAGATATACCACTGAACGATTTAACATACAAAACGTTTTAAGAGAACAAATTTCTTTTAATTAATTACAATAATATATTTCAGTACGAATACATTAATTAGTTTTATGTGTAAACAAAAGTTGTAATTGAAATCTGAAAACTCCATTTAATGGCTTGAAAATATAAATTGAATGCTTAACTGGAATTTGAAATCATTCCAATTGTGGTCTTCATCTTTTTTCGATGAGAACACGTTTGAATGGAAGGTTCTGCCCGAACAGAACATAAATCGGAGGTACTTGCCAGCCCACGTGGCCTCCTCCAATTTTAATCCGATCTGTCATCAGCCCTAACATTCAATTTCCACCGGCTCGATCGATCTAACAGCTATTATGTCCCGATATGCAAACCCTAGAATTTCCAAGACCATTTTCACCTAATTCGGATCTCGTTTTCCCTTAATACCCGTAGCATGTTCTGAACGAAAGTGGATGATAACCGTTAATGAGTAAATCGACCGGAAAAAGCAGGTTTTCCTAAGTTTTGAAGACGTTTGCTATCAAATAAATTTATTACTATTATTTCAATATTTTCTTATATTGGTCACAAGAAAGAACTTTACTTCTACGAGAAATAATATTCTAGACACGGGTTTTCGAAAAACTCTCGTTTTTCCTTTTTCTCTTTTAGCTTTAGAAAAACGTCTTTACCATGTCCATATTCTCAACATTTAATTGAACACGATTCAGCTTTTTACATATGCATAATAACAAGAAAATCTTAATTTATCAAATAAGTCAGCCACAAATCTTAATCTATGAGTCGAACCGGCGTGTCCTCGCTGGCTTTACTTGGCTGAGTCGCCTGGTTGAGTGTCAGACGGGGGGGGGGTTCCTTGAAAGATACCTGGTTTGAGCCCTTACACGAGACTCACTATTGTGAGCCCCTGAACTAGACTGACTTTTGATTTTCAAATCATACCCTTTTATACTAGTTTGTATACGGGAGTAGGGGTGGAAAGGAACTTCAAAAGTCTGGGTAGTTCCCACGTGGATGGACCGGCGAAGAAAAGTCGCGCTCCTTTGTTGATACTAACCCGATTTGCGATATCCCACGTCGCTTCATCTTTTTATCTTTATAACATCTAAATAACTCGCCGTTAGTGTTATATGTGCGTCTGCGACAATATTCAACGCACCTGTTTATTCGACCGTGCAATTTATTCCATGGCTAGTTGTCCCTAGTTTGTGAGAAACATCACGTCGCTCCCGCCTGTGCTGTGACATCCTTCGACCAATTATTGCAGGGCTAGGTATTCATGGTTTGTGAGAAAAGTCACGTCGCCCCCGTCTGGATGATCGGCCCTTCCGATTTACTGCTTTTTTGTGTGGTGGTTTTAAACTAATTTTGGTTGTGCTTCAAATTAGTTCTATTGTGCTACAAATTCAACTTATTCTAAGACGGGAACCATCATCACTACATACAACCCAAATTGACTTAATTTATACAGTCACCACTCTAATTCTTTAGAGCTCTTTTCTCTGGCATTTAACTACGTTCCTTCGTGGTCCGTGTTTCTGTCGGTTCCTTTAGACGTATGCCCTCTTCAGGGCATTCGTCTTGTTTGTGTGTACGGCGGGTCCAGTAACGACTTCCCGCTTCAGCTCCAATTAGGTTGTCGAAGGCGATGGTGACACTGGCCCCACTTCAAGTGGCTGTTCGATTCGAGCCACGTATCCACCCAGGGAGTCGTGGCCCACTTAATGGATTACGACGACGGGTGGTACAATGTGCTTAAGGCTAGGGGCTCAAGAAAGGGTACCTCATGTCCTCATCCACGTCCCTTTCTCACTCCAGGTTTCTTCAATGTTTCCTGTGATCCCTCCCAGCCCTTGGTTTCAAGGGGGGTGTCTGGGCGCAAAATAATGGTGCTGCCCTGAGGGCTTGGCAACCTCTCTAAAGCAAAAGCTGTACTCTTGTCGCCCTGGGCATAGGGCGGCGGGAGCCTTATCAGAGGCACACGAGGGTTAGGGCACCAGATCCTGTCTGCATGGACGGGGGAGGGTCCATAACCATCTGTACTACAGGGTAACAGAAATGTATCAAATTCCAGCCCCTGTTACACTGAGAGTGGATTCGTAGTGGTACGTGGGAACTTAGAGAAGAGGCTGTCTTCTACCTTTGATCTTCGCACGAAACTTACGTATGACCACCATTATACACCCGGCCTCACGGGATACGGCGGATCGGACGACAGCGTATAAGCGTTAAAGTTCCTCGTATGCGTGATTAGTGGCGGATGGGAACGAGTAGTGAATTGATTGCTCCTGCTCGAGTATGCTGTGCACGTCGGTGTAGGCTGTGCTCGATTGGAGGCTTTTACCGTAGACGGTACTCCTCTAGGGGGTGGTTAGCAATTCCACTTTAAACAAAACCGCGGCCGGAGCGGATCCGGTAGTTTCTACGTTGGGGAAGCCCCACTACTCTGGGAGATGGAGTAGCCTTCTCTATCTAGGGAGTGCGCGGGACACCAGGCTGATGTAATTCGGCTTAGGTAGACCTTTGCGCGCGACATACGGTCTGATGCTTAATGCAGACCCGACCAATTGGAATGGGCAAGCGGGGAGCGAGGTTGTCTTGGCCCTTCGGGGCTGAGCTGCCTCTACACCAATGCTGCGGCAGTAACACCCTTCTGTCGTATGCGGTGGTGCGTCAGCTCTCATCTTGAGAATCAGAACGGCCGATACGGCCGAATAGGCTAGGTGCGGGCGTTAAAGATCCTCATTGTACTTTTAATGACGACCGAGTATACGAGAAAGCATGTCACTATTGACTCCTTATAGAACGCTTGTAGGTGCCACATAATTGGGCTATGAAAAAAACTGTTGACAACATAGCATCTTGCACATCGACCTGAAATGATGTACTGTGCCCTAATATTTTGTTAAAGCTTAAAAGATTACAAAAACCAATTTAAATTGTAAATTTTAAATGAAATCATTTAAAATTTTTAATGTGATTTTTGCGATCGATGTTCAAAGAGTAGCGGAGCTATTATTATCGAAATGAACAACTCCAAGGTAATTTCCGCAAATTGAATTACAACTACTCTGATAAATTGAAAGCCCGGTGAGAGTGGGCTCGGATTAAAAGAGGGCGCAGACAAGGGAATAACAGCATTATCGAGAGGAGGTGGACAGAAAAACCGGTGATACTGTTAGGGAAGGATACCGTGACACAATAAACTCTGTGGAAAAATACCCCTGTTTAATAGAGTTATCTGGACCTTTGACATGTGTAGTTATCTTTGACCTTATAGAGTGTGTGGGCGGTCGAATCAATTGGTTTCCCAATGGGACGTCGGTCTTTTTTTCTTAACAAGCTTCCTCAAGGAGAGAAAATTATGAGAAGGAAAAAGGGGGTCAACTATTTATAAAAATTGCTCTTTTCCAAAGAACAACGGCGTAAAACGTTTTGCGATTAAATTGGTAGAATTTTTATTTTTATTGGGGCTTCTCTTTCTAGGAATTCCAGAGACTTGTTTACGCAGACTGTTTTTATTATTTTGAGGCAATTTCTTGCTATAACTTGGTAACTCCTTGATAAAACTAGGAGATTACGATATTTATTAACTGTTGGTAACGAAAAAAAACTTAAAATCTTTCCTCAAAACCGCTATCCTTTACGTACTTTACGGCGAAAGAAACTGTTTAATACGAGAATTATATATTATTAATAAATCGGACGATTGTATAAGACTTTTCTAAGACCAATGTGGACATGCGGAGTGGAACTTTGCGGTACTGCCAAGTCATCCAATATCCAGCGCATCAAGTCCTTCCCATCGAAAATCTTTAGACAAATTGTCAAAGCACCTTACGTCACTAACCTCACTGTCCACATAGACCTCAGCATTCCTTTTATCTTTACAATTAATTAAGGTTTTTAGTTGAGATGAAAAATAGTTAATTGCACGAGAGGGATTCGAACCCACGAGCTTCGGCTAGATACGCCGCTGCTCTACCACCTGAGTTATCGTGACCTCGATCCACTCGGGCATCAACTCCCCATCTCAACCCCACCTTATGAGTTTTCCCTCCTTTTGCCATTTTTCAAATGGGGGTTGAGATGGGGAGTTGATGTCCGAGTGGATCGAGGTCACGATAGTTCAAGTGGTAGAGCAGCGGCGTATCTAGCCGAAGGTCGTGGGTTCGAATCCCTCTCGTGCCATTAACTTTTTTTTATCTCAACTAAAAACCTTAATTAATTGTAAAGTATTAATTGGTCACGCGGACCACGAAAATAGTGAATTAATTTTATCAACGAACTGATCCGGTCCTGATTCCAAACCTTCCACACCAACCTTTTAGACCATCCTAACAATACTGCTCGAGCTCTCTCCACTATTCCCATCCTGACTACCCGCCACGTCGCCTCAACCGACGGTTGCTTCGAGACATCCTTGAAATTTAATCATACACATTGAGTTCCACCTGGCTCCTCAAATGATATGTTCTAATGGCATTAGTGCTACTGTGTGATGCATTAATCAGTGTACATATTCCTATAGAAAACATCATGTATAAGCAACAAATAAACTTTAAGTTAAATAAAAAAATAATCACTATAAAAACAATGTTATAAAATTTCTCAGGAATAATTGTTATAACACTTTTTTTCCCCAGTGGGTTCATCCAGTATCCTTTACGTTAGGTCTCGGTTTGGAAGCGAAAAGAGGGCTCGTTGTACGGCTCAGATATTATCACGACAGGGTGATTTACAGAACGTGGGTGATAGCCGCACCATTCCTCTGCCTAAATTATAGCCCCACTCGTTCCCGTTATTACGGTCGAAAACTCTTAAATGCTAAAAATGTGCGGGAACGGCGCTTCTTATAGAAACAATTCCTCGTCCCTCTCTCCTAATAAACAATTATTAAATTTATTTTATAACTTTTATGTTATATTGTAATATTAAATAAGAGTTGGAAAGAAAATGCTAAGTTTGTCCATGTAACATAAAAGAAATATATGCCTTTCATCATGACTATAAAACAATTTATTTGTGATGGTATTTGTGCTGTTATGTTGCAAGGTGATTTGGGCATTTATGTTGTTTTGGAGTTAGAAGGTTTATAGCGGTTTCTATTTTTGTGTACGGCTTTGTTCGGTGATGGATTTATGAAGTGTATGTGTCCTTAATTTGCTTAATAGGCTTTGTTTATTGTGCTGGTTGGTCTGTTTACTAGTATTATTTTTTATACTCTGTTATATTTAGTTTTCTATTTTTGTTGTTCTATTTATATTTGCTATACAATTTGTGTATTTACATTATTATAATATAAAGTACCTGAGTAGATCGAGGACACGATATCTCAATTGGTAGAGAACCGGCGTATCTAGCCGAAGATCGTGGGTTCGAATCCCGCTCGTGACAGTGACTTAAATCTCAATTAAAAAGTTTAATTAATTGAAAGATATTAATTGGTCAAGTGGATCAAGAAAACTAGTGAATTTAATAAGTTAAAATGAAGTATATCTTCACTAAAGCTCTCCGTGACCATTTCATTTGTCGCCAAGAATCAAATGGATTATACGACATTTAAAAAATGGCAAAGAAAGGGAAGGTTCAAAAAGGTGGGGTTGAAATGGGAAGTTAGTGTCCGAGTGGATCGAGGTCACTATAGCTCAAGTGGTAGAGCAGCGGCGTATTTAGCCGAAGATCGTGGGTGCGAATCCCGCTCATGACACTGACTTTTTTATCTCAACTTTAATTAATTGAAAGATATTAATTGGCCAAGAGGACCACGAAAACTAGTGAATTATAATATAAATTTAGCTTTTTACGTTAATTATTACTTGGAGATAGTGAGATGCGGTCTGGTGTGACGTAGGTTTTAGAAAAACATTTTCTTTGTCATGCCAACGTTTCAATCTGTGTTGAGATCATCTTCAGGGCTCAAAGTGTTTGTTTTCTGCGTAATTGTGTCATTATTGTGTGTCGTTGGCACTCTCAACACGACACATGGATAACACAATTACGCAGAAAACAAACACTTCGAGCCCTGAAGATGATCTCAATAAAGATCGAAACGTTGGCACGACGAAGAAAATGTTTTTCCAAAATCTACGTCACATTAGACCACATCTCACAATGTCCAAATAAGCATTACCTAACGGTCACTAAACACCGCACATTTTTACGTGAACTTCTTCCTTTTGATATTTAATCAATATTCATCAAATTATTTAGTTATATATAAAAAATCATTAATAAGGCTTTTTTAAATTGACTTTTACATCTGCATCCGTTTGATGCCATAAGCAAAACAGATAAAATATTACATGTCATTAGCGTGTACACAAGAGCGGTAATCATCCAGTGATGAAAGCCTAGTCCATCAACATGATGAGTTGATCCTATGAAGGCGAAGAAAGATTGTCACGCGACCGCCACTAGCGTAGGAGGTAGGTAGTGGATTAGAGGTTTTTGACAAGGGGATTAGGATGATAAGGTAGTTTAGAATGGAACATTTGTAGCGGTATAACGCCAAGAGTCAAGTAGAACATTATGTAGGTCGTTATATGTTGTGTGGATATAAACATGACGGTTGTTCTGAGAATGTGGATTGAATGAGTTGGATTCGATTGATGTTATAACGCTTTCCGGTCTCCTAGAATTCATGTCCGTATGCCCAAATTAGGGGAGGGAGGGGGGTTACGGACAGTTGCATGTCAGACGTTTGTCCAGGTACAATCCGAGGGATGGTTCCCAACTGTTTATTGAATTTACTAGTTTTCGTGGTCCAATTAATATCTTTCAATTAATTAAGGATTTCATTTGTCGCCGAGAATCAAATAGATTAGACGACATTTGAAAAATGGCATAAAAGGAGGGAAAATTCAAAAGGTAGGGTTGAGATGGGAAGTTAGTGACCGAGTGGATCGAGGTCAAGTATCTAGCCGAAGATCGTGGGTCCCCCTGACACTGACTTTTTTTATCTCAACTACAAACGTTAATTAATTGAACTGTTTATTGAGTTAAAGTGGTGGTAGTGTTTTCTTATTTAATGGAAACACTATCGATATGTTTACTTTAAAAAATAAAACCAAAGGCGTTTTTGAAAAGGCAAGAAGAGGCAATTTTTTTGCAGTCAAGTTTTCAAGGTTTTTTTCCCATTTTTTTTCATTCTGCCAAATTCGTGTTAGGCCCGATATTTATATATTTGAAATTATTGTTAAAATTATAGCTTTTAATGTTATAAATTGAAATATTTTGTTAACGATTTTAAATATTAGAAATAGTTTCAAAGTCTTGATAAAAGAATTCTACTTCTAGATTACTTGTGGAACATACCTAGATGTGTGGTTTCCTGGAAAGACCGATGGTAATCCCGAGAACCGCTAACCGAATAGAAGGAAATAGACTGGGTGATAGAGAAAAGTGATGGGGGACAATTTAAGTCCTGGTTGTTTTTATGAGCCCATTCGTTTATGGAATTCGGATCTTTCTAAATTCTGCGAATCGTCAATGTAGATCCGAGGGATGGATGTAATTATAAATTTGGCAGGCTTCGGGATAGAGGTGGTAATCGGAATGCTGAATGAAGATCATTGTTGCAGGGGAACAATGGAAAAATCAGTTCCAGGTATAACATCCTCTTGGTTGAATTTAATAGTCGGGAAAAATTTTCAACTGAGTTCTTGCAATAAAATTCTTATTTATATACGAAATTTAAAACTGAAGTCTGGGCAGAAGTTGATACGGCTCTTCAGTGAGCTCATTGCTCACAGGATACCGTTGCTCCTTTTCTTTAACGTTTGAATGCCCTTCGAGGCGTGATTTATGCTTACGGGCATATCACATGTAAATGATTGTGCATTAAAATGATATTAAAAAAAACTCTCCAGTTTTCGTGGTCCGCTTGACCAATTAATATATTTCAATTAATTAAGGTTTTTAGTTGAGATAAAAAAGTAAGTGTCCCGAGCGGAATTCGAACCCACGATCTTCGGCTAGATACGGCGCTGCTCTACCACTTGAGCTATCCACTCGTGCACTAACTTCCCATCTCAACCCCACCTTTTTGAATTTTCCCTCCTTTTTGCCATTTTTCAAATGTCGTGTGATCTGTTTGATTCTCAGCGACAAATGAATGAATGATTGAAAAATTAAATAAAATGTGACCAATGAGTTACTTATTGCAAAGAAGAGGAAAGAGAATATTTTCTTATCATTAAAATTTAGTTTAAGTAATAAAGTTTAAATTCTTTTTAATATGCTTTTCTTCAAGACAAGATGCAAACAATAATGTACTGAACCTTATTACAATAGGCACCAGCCGACTAAGACGAACAGTCCAACACCAACTGTTTTTGAGTCTCAATCAGGTCACACGATTTTTTTTTACTTTTGTTTTTCTAACATTTAAAGCGACTGACAAGCACATCCGATCCAGCATGGCTCGGCTCTACGTTTAGGCTTCCGCCGTCCTCCTCTTGTGCCTTCTCAATCCTCGGAACTCACAGCCTTCTTTATGTTGTGCATGGCGCTTTGGCGGCCATTACGAAATGGCTTGTCATACGTATAATAACTTTCACGCACATAAATACACAAATTAAGGATATAATTTCAACCTCCGTAGGATTTCCTATATGCGACCATGTACGACTTTACTCTAGGTATCGAATCAATTTCTTAATTATAAACTCTACTCTCCATTAAAAGTTGTTTAAAATCTGCAGGCATGCCACCCCTTATTCACTGAGACGCTTATATGTTTGTCAAACAGGATTGCACTCGGTTCATTTACGGAACCTGGTGCTTCCTATGTTTGAAAAAAATTTTTAATAATGTCTTTTTTTTCTTTGTTTCAGTGAAAAAGGCCAGATACACCGGAGGGCAAGGTTAGTATTTCTCATGATTTTATACCACTTTGGCCCGTTTATACATAATTTGGTTATGAGAAAAATGGAATTGTTTCGGTTAGCTTTCTCTGTACTTTTTTTAACGATCTGTTATATATTATTAAATTAATTTTCTAAGTTACAATAGATTTTACGTAACTTTAAATAGTAACTTCAAGTTATATGTAAAAAAGCAAAGCATTGATATTTTTTGTAATATTTAAAATTTTATAATAATGTCAAATTAACATGTAACTGAAAGTGCACTATATTTGTTATGTGTAATGAGTAGTGATCGTTAGTCGATAATTATTCAGGATCGTGAGATGCGGTCTGGTGTGATGTAGAATTCAGAAAAACATTTTCTTTATCGTGCCAACGTTTCGATCTTTATTGAGATCATCTTCAGGGCCTGGGATTTACAAACATTGTTTAAATTTAACAAATACATGTAGGATGTGGAAAAAAGTGAATTTATACAATGCAAAAAATATTTTTTATATTCAATCAAAGTATTTCTACTCACCCAAAGTGTTTGTTTTCTGCGTACGCGTTGATTGAATATAAAAAATATTTTTTGCATTGTATAAATTCATTTTTTTCCACATCCTACATGTTTTGTTAAATGTAAACAATGTTTGTAAATCCCAGGCCCTGAAGATGATCTCAATAAAGATCGAAACGTTGGCACCATAAAGAAAATGTTTTTCTGAAACCTACATCACACCGGACCGCATCTCACGATTTCTGAATAATTATACCTGTTATATTTTATGTGTAATAAAAAAATAAAAAAGGCACAAGTATATTTCTTCATATGAAGCAAATATTATGTAAATAATACATAAACAAGCCAAATAATTATGTAAAAAAATAAATTATGTAGGTTTAAACAATTAGGAGGAGATCAACCCACTTGAGGACACATTGATTTTTCGATAGTGTTGAAAAAAGATAGTCATACTTGCGAAAATAGTTGCTACGAACTGGAGGGTCAAAAGGGTATAAGTTCCTACGACCCTATCCCTATTGATCCAGGGCTCAGCAGCAAGGCTCCGTACGGGACCAGGAGAAAAACGTTTAGATTTCGTAATATGGCCCGGTATTTCGGCCAGACCGCGGAATATCGGATGGAATTGAGATGCAACGAAAACAAGGCCTACGAACCCTTAACAAACATATTACCGTATTACGAATAAACATCCTATATCAGAAATAAATTACATGTAATAGATTAATGAAGAATAGAAGTTAGATTAAAATATTTTCCAAAGCATTATGCATGACACGACGATCTGTTGTATCCACTCAAAAGAATGTGAAGCTTAATTTTATAGATCTTTTATTGTACTTTATGTTTAGTTTTTGGTTTTATTGCGTGAGTTTAGTATTTTTTTATTGCTTATAATATTTTTGGTTTTGATTTTATAGTCTTTAAATCTACTATTCCTAGTTCATTTATTAAGGTTATTGTATTAAATGTTTTCCTTGGGGTGTTTTCCTCGTTTCCGGTTGGTTTCAGATCCATTATTCGACCGGTGTCATTCCCATGACTCTTTCTTCGTACACGCTTTATTGTTGTTGGATTTGTTGTTCTGTTGTTTGTCTTCGTTGATACGTTCATAAGCGGTGTTCTTTTCAGGTCTTGAAAAACTTTGTGGTGTTTTTCTGTACGTGAACTGGGCGATTATTTATTTCGTTTGATAATAGCATAAGTAACTTTTAAACAATGGTTTGTGTTTCATTTCATCGTGACATTTTAATCTAAAGGGACAAACTGAAAAGCTTGTTTTGCATTAATGAATACATAGTTTGATTATATTAACATTTAAAATCTTATGTAAGCAAACATAAACACAGCGAATTGTCTGGGTCATGATGGTTTACATTAATTTGCTTTGCATGGTATATTTCATTTTTTATATTGTAGTGCCTTTTTACACATGGCCACCGTAAGAGCTAGTTTTTGAGCTCTGCGGTAGTTTTAATTTTTTCTTATTTGTTTCATGCCTTCTCAACTTTTCCTCGCTTTTCTTGTAGTCAACAATGATACAGTTCTATAAATGTGTTTCTTTAAAAATGATCGTTTTCCTCATTTTTTTAAGATTTATTATGTTCTTAGTTTTTATTTACATTTTCATTTTTTTTATTACATTTATTTAAAATTTACAAGTACAAATATGGTATAAAGTATATATATTTTCATACATGCTGAATTTTATTTTTGCAGTTTTTTTCTGATTAATTATGATAGTATAATTTAGTTTTTGTGATTTTACAAGTATAAAGTAATGTTTTACTTTTAATATTTTTTCCATACTATTGACGAATACTTTGTATTTTATAGTCGTTTTTAGTTTCCATTGTTCTTTTTATGTTTTTACGTTTTTCGAGGTTGTTTTCGTACTTTTCCGTATTTTCCAAGAGTTGGTTCAAAATCGATGGTGTTTACCAGAGGTCTTCAAAGACCGTAGGGAATATTTCCTAATTAGTAATTTACTTATTTTATTTGTGCAAGTTTTTTTTAAGAATTAAGAACTTTTTAGAACTTTGTTTGCGTTTTATTTAAGCCGGATATTTTAATCTCAAGTAACTAGTCCGATACGGATTCAATTTCTATTCAATTAGCAGTACTCTCATATTTTCCTCATATTTTGTGTTGAAGTACTACCTGGAAAATGTGTACTTAGAAGAAGCATTGCTTTTTGGTTTACATCTTCTGTTCAGCGGCCCTCTGCATTCTTTAGGGCAGTATTTATGTCAACTCTTTCTTTTGCTAGTACTTCATGTAATCTTCTAAAGATTTCTCCGCACAATTTGTGAAAGTTTTCTCTATTCGCCCAGCGTATAGTGTGGCTATAGGTTAGTTATAAAGTGCTCTATAGTTAGTTATGAAGTGAGTAACCTTTTGTATTCTCCCTACTTGCCTGTTAGTTTTACTTTGTTGGATGCTCTTCTGGTTTCAGTTCTTAGTTTGCCAAGTTCTTTGTTCCTCTAGGGTGGTTCTTGTCCTATTTTGGGTTGCTTCACAGGCAGCTTGACTCATATGCATAATTTAATTATACTTCCTGTGAGTTCTGCAACTGTAAGTTGTAATTCATTGCAGGTTGGTGTTCTTTTCGCTGTTGCTTGGTTTGAAGTGTGATGTACTATCTCAATGAAACTTGCCCAGTTAGTGTTTCAAGGGCACTATATGGTGTAGGGTCTATCCTTTCTCTTTCAATGTCAAACCTTATTATTCTATGGTCTAACATTGATTCTTCACCAGAAACCGCGCAATTCCGTATACATTGTGTAGGGCATAGCTGCAAATGGTAATGTCCAATACCTCTCGTCTCGCTTTGGTGACAATGGTGGGGGTTGACCCTGAGCTAAGAATTTCTGATTTTTCCTTCACCAAAAATTCTATGAGTGACTCACCTCGCTTGTTGTTGTTGTTGCTTAAGGATATGCGTTACCGTCACATCCTACCAGTAGAGGGAGGTTTCTTGGGGAGGGTGGTTCTCCTCTTTTGGGATGTAGGGCGATGCTTCAATTTTTTTCCCATCCATTGTTATCTACATTTTGATGGGAACTAGATCTCTGGACATGAATTCTGCAAGACAGAAATAATTAGTGTTTTCCCGATTAGTATGCAAGCACGGGGATTTTCCTGTCTGGGATCCTAATACAACCTTACCGTCATTGCTGGACAAACCTCTGATTTGTCTTTCTACTGCCAGGGTTTTTGCATGATAATTGCCCATTGATGTTGTGCGGTGAACATCCTAGCAACTTGGATGTTCACCGGAGCCTTCTCATTTTCTCCATGCTTGTTTATTCTATTGGGGGAGAAGGAGGTATCTCCTCACCAATACCTGAGACAGGAGCAATGTTCATCCACCCATCAAGTAAAAGGGCTAGAGAGCCATCTCTAACCCCAAAAGAACTCATACGAGAAAAGGAAGTGAGGCCATCCAACCCCAGGTTAAGCATAGGAAGAAATCGTTGCTCTGGATTCTTGAGCTTGGCTGAAGAGGAGTGGCTGGGTTCAGAGGAGGACTTGATCGATCTCCATCTCAACATTACCTGTGAAGTAGTCTCCATAGGTGGTGGCATCACTACAGAAGCTTGCTCCTATTGAATGGATGGAATGTGTGGGGTGATCGGGGTGGATGTGTGGGATTTCTCCCTTTTTGTATCCTCTCCTCTCCTTCTTTCAATTTTATAGTTATCCTCCCGAAACGACAATTGAGAGTGTCCACTTTTTATTACCGTTTCTGCGGAAACTTCTTCTATGCCCAGGATTATGACAATCCCAAGCACCTCCGCATTTGTTGTGTGTTCTTTCCACTCCTCTGGGTTTTCTGTTCTTCTCCAAGTTTTGCCCTAGGAAAGAACACTGCAATCGACTGAGGTCTAAGCACGTCCTCTCCGACACTGACTACTAATTCATTTCCTCTGTTACGTTCCAATTTGGAAGTTATCTTCTGTAGCCAATATTTAGTTTTGCCATCATGGCAGTCGAGACCGTCATCACTAGCCTGAAGTGTATTCCTTCAAATTGTATTTTGGCTTCCCATCTTTCGCGATTTCATCGATGAGTTAATTCTTCTGTAGTCAGTGTTACAATAGGGTGTTCCTCTGATTGCACAGCCACCATTATAATTTTTGTTGGTCCAGCGGTGATGCTTGGAGAAAAGACTTTCTCCCTATGCTTAACCTGGGGTTGGATGGCCTCACTTCCTTTTCTCGTATGAGTTCTTTTGAGGTTAGAGATGGCTCTCTAGCCCTTTTACTGAATGGGTGGATGAATATTGCACTTGTTTCTAGTTTTTCTTTTTGGATTTTGGCCTTCTTATCATCGACCATCTTTCTTGCTTCCTTGGGCGTTTTTCCCGATCATATCTCCCCCAGGTAGCACTCCTTAAACCTTGCCTGAGAGGATCGACTTATCCGCCTGGCTCTCCTGCGAAAACATTTTTCTACCCTTTTAGTTTCCAAAGAGAGGGTCTTTTTGATTTGCTACTTGAAGATACCGGTCCTTCTGCTTATTCTTTGATAGAGAGAGGTTTTCTTTTTCTTCTGTGGACTGAACATCCATCTGATGGTTAGTCTCCAGATTGTGTTTTTGAAGCAGTGATGGCCTGCTTCAGGTTTGTTTGATTTTTTTTTTTACTTAACTCATAAGATTTCCACGAGTATCTAGGGAACTGTATGATCCATTCCGTCAGAGCCCCTCCCCTTGGTAGAATAAGGCAAATTACTCTCTTATGTCCCCCGGTAAAGGCACCGTTCAAGACAGCACTGAACCCCGGCTGTCAATGAGTCACTCAGCACGCTTCGCATAAAACCTTTGATTGGGGCGAATGCTATTTTCTGTATAGCCCAAGATGTATGTGAGGGGATAGTGGATGGTGACGTGTTATGGGACATGGGGGGAGGTTGGTTGGTAGGACTTTGTTTAGTGAAAGTGTGGTCTGGGAAATTGAATACCTCACTTAAAGGGTAGGAAAACAGTCTATTTGCACCGTGCCAAGACGTGGATGTTCAATTACCAACCATCCCCTCAGGCCGTCGACGAAAGTTTTCCGGGGTTCACTACTAGGAACCTGGGTTGGGTTTAGTATATCATGGTATAACTTGCGAATGAGGATACTTCGGGCAGGATGGCAGGAACAAAAAAGATATATATAATTTAAAAAATACAGATATAATAATAAGGATAGGTCGTCCAGTTTGGTAGAAACGACAAAATTATTGGGATAGGTCGGTTTACAATATAATATTTTAATAGAAAGACAAAAGTACAATGCTTGGTAAAATACCTCAAACAGCTAAGTATATGGCATCCAATGTCTCCTTATTGTTCAACAGGAACCTGTAATAAGGCAGACAAATGGAACGGACACAAATTTTAAACGTGCGATTTGTTCGTTATTGGGAAGCGGCCAGATCCAGGATTGAGAACCTGTAAGGGAAACTGTCTGAAATATTGCAGCTTGGCTAATGGAGGAAAAAGGGTAGGTTTCACCGAGCAAAAGCCATCCTCTTTTTCTTTTCACTTTCCCCTGTTTTATTTCCGTCATATCATATATTCGTCATAATTATAGATGGAATTTGGGCACATAAAAAGTGAACGTTTTTATCAATTATGAATAAACTGTAAAATTGTACTATAATTTAACCAATGAAATATTGTGTCAAATAAACAGTTTATACGACATATTGTTAATTTACGAATTTTGAGTTGTGCATTTGGCAAGTGAAAACTGTCCCAAAAGGGATATTTTGAAAAAAGATGATGTTTTCGTCATTTCAAGGGCGCCAATACTTAACATTAAATACATAAAAAATTAACCATTGTTGAATTTAAATAAAACTGACGATAAGGTTGGTACCCATAATTTATAATTTAAAAATTATTGCCAGGTATACAATTACCCCTCTAAGTTTTTGTTTTTGTTTTGGACCATAACCGACGTTTTGTATATGTATTATTTGTTCTATGGAAGGTATTGAAAACCAATCATATCCATAATTTATCATTGATTACTAACAAACGAAAGGTAAATGTTTTTCTTGGTTTATTCCCATATACTTTTCACTCGGTTTTTATTTTTCTTATCTTTGGATAGCGCTTTTTCTTTACTCTGTTTATTTTAGCTGTGTCATAATAAGTCATGTAAGCCGCGTCGAATCAGCTAGAATCACATTCTTTATTAAGAAATTAATTAAGGTTTTTAGTTGAGATAAACGAGTCAGTCACGAGCGGGATTCGAACCCACGCCGCTGCTCTACCACTTGAGCTATCGTGACCTCGATCCACTCGGACACTAACTTCCCATCTCAACCCCACCTTTTGAATTTTCCCTCCTTTTTGCCATTTTTCAAATGTCGTGTAATCAATTTGATTCTCGGCGACAAATGACAATGAAATTTATCTCAACTAAAAATCTTAATTATTTGAATGATATTAATTGGTCAAGCGAATCACGAAAACTAGTGAATTTAATAAGTCACAATGAAGTACATCTTCAATAAAGCTCTCCGTGGCCATTTTATTTGTCGCCAAGAATCAAATAGATTTACACAATATTTGAAAATGGCAAAAAGGAGGGGGAAAAAACGGGTTGAGATGCAAAGTTAGTGTCCGAGTGGATCGACGTCACGATAGCTCAAGTGGGAGAGCAGCGGCGTATCAAGCCGAAGATCGTGGTTTCGAATTCCGCTCGTGACACTGACTTTTTTATCTCAACTAAAAACTTAATTAATTACGAAAGATATTGATTGGTTAATTTTATATCGTATTCGTAAATATTATATCGTATATATATACATATTGTTAGATTAGTGATGTAGAAGACATACCGCAGCTTCAGCACCAGCTCCATGACGTAGTGGTGCAGTCTACTGGTAAAATACAGTTAACACTGTCTATCTATGACCTCACCGAGCTCCCGTTTGTTGGTAGTATTTCCCAACCCACACTTCGCAGTCGCTTTGATTTTAGGAATGTTCTGGTGGGTTAAGAGTAGGCGAGTGCGGTGGAAGATTGATTGTGATGCAGTTCCAACTACAGCTCAAAGATCAGCTGTATTGTGTATGCAGCGTTATCAATGAGAAATAAAACTTAAAGAGACATTTGGTCAAGTATGCACAGACAAAAACGTGCGAAACCGACCGCATTTGCTACTTCCAGCGGAAGAACGAACAACTTGCTGGTTATTAATAGCAAGTACAGGAGCTGTGTTTCTACCACGCATGTTAGGTACAGTAATGATTTCTCGTGTGTTAGCCTTAGATCTTCCCTAGCTTCTTCTCAGGTGGAAGTGAATCATGGTTTAGTCCGACTTTGAGCGGTTCTCAGGAGTTCATTGGTAGAACTCCAAAGCAAATCGTTCGCTTTTGTCGATGGTGACCAGAGAGTAAATCCGGTTTACATCCACAGACGCTACTTTTAAAGAAATCATAAACCGGATCAGTCCTCTATGAAAAGTGACCATCCTAATATTGATGTTAACCACACGCTCACTCGCGGCCAGAACATCGTCGGTTAAGGGATTGCGCGTTGCCTTTCGTCATTTTTTTGTGATCACTGTACAGTTATTTAATTTGTATTTGCGGCAAACATGTTTGGAGAATTAAGGTTCAAATTTATATTTTTATTTATTTACAGTCCAAACAGGTCAGGTACCCAAGCATAGGACAGTCAAGCAACACAACAAAACAATCATTACAATATAAACTACCAAAAAAGGATATAAAAATAAGCGCTTACACTTTTAACAAAAAATTAATATTATAAATAGATTAATAAATAGCACAACAAAAGTAATAAATAAACCCTCAATTACATTTTAAAGCACGTTTAATATTTTTTTTAAATGATCTGAAGAGACGAGGAGAAGGGGTCCGCACTGATAGCGAATTTAAGTAATGCAAAGCTGTGGAGATTGAAGACTGTAACCCGTATTTGGTCCTGTGCCGTGAAGTACCCAACAATTCATGGGTCTGTAGTTGATGCTGGGAACCCTAAAGCAACAAGATGATATCTCCGGGGAGTCAATAAAATTGTGTAGGATCTTATTTAGGAAACCAAAACTCTTCTATCCTCCAGAGAATCCAGGCCTACTAAAGGAAGTCTGGCTTCATAGGAGCAATGGTGGTAGTTCCTATGATTGCATAATTTGTAACACAGGTATTTTGTGGCTTTACCCTTTCTGTCATGTAAGACCCATCTAAAAACTCGGCGACCAAACAACACTGGCATACTCTAGGTGACTGCGCACCAGAGATTGATAGAGTAATTTTATTGCAAAAGGGTTCTTAAAGTCAGCAGTTTGCCTGAGTGCGAATCCTAAATTTTTAAACGATTTATTTATAATGGCATGGATATGGTCCCGAAAATCACAATTCTTATTAAAAATAACCCCGAGATCTGAGATAGTATCTACCTCGTCAATGTGATAACTTTCGATACTCTAAACGAATCGGTCGTAATCGTATTATTTTTTCCTAGATGAACATCAAAATCTTACATTTATTTTCGTTTAATTTCAAATTATTACGCGTACACCAAAGCCAAAAGCGACTCAAGTCATTTGGTAAGAGAATACAATCATTCAACGATTCGACAAGGCGATAAATTTTCAAATCGTCTGCTAACAATGAAAATGAAGAATTAATGAGAGCAAAGGCGAGGTCATTTAAAAAAAAAAAAAAAAAAAAAAAAAAAAAAAAAAAAAAAAAAAAAAAAAAGATCGGACCAGAATGAGAGCCCGGCGGTACACCAGATCGTACGTGGACAGGTTTCGTTAAGCCTTCACCAAATCTCACTACAAAAGACCTCTCAGAAAAAAGGAGTCCACCTATCCCAAAGGGGGTTGGCCCACATCTAGTTTTTTGAGTTTTTTTTGACCAGAATGAAATTTGTCGAAATACCATCTCTGACAGAATGTCCCTTTTCAACCAGACTTACAAATAAATGTTTTTGTTCTTTGGAAATGTTTGCAAACTTACCTCTGAGGCGTCGACGTCGTCGAGAACCGTCCCCACGAATGTCAACTTGTCAACTTCAATGCTCGGTATCAAACTGGTCGGTATCATTGGTCCCATCCCCATCACATGCACTCATTTTTACAAGATGAAAACCGCCAACAAGACAGTGAAGAGAGATGGATTAGTACTGATATTCAGATTAGAAATGTCTGCTCGCTCTGTTACTTAGGTTCCTCGCAATTTTATGAAAACCGGCTTACTCTTACTAGAAAAGTCGTTCCTCCGTCCTCACCTGCACAGTTCTTTTTTTCACTCTTGCGCCGCTAATATTATTGTCTATAATTTTTTTCTCCAATATATGATGACCAATCACAATTAATGTTCAGTAAAATTTAATCAATTACTAATTTGTGAGATGAACTGACAAATTACAAATCATGTTTAGTAAGAGCTATAAACGTTTGTGTTTATGAACTTTAAAATATGATTAATGTTGAAGTTGAGGTTGATTTCGTTTAAAAAAATGTCTACCTTACTGAGTGATTTTTTGTTTTTATAACTTCACACACATCTAATCTCATTTAATACTATCCTGTTTATTATTTTCTTACCTTGTTTTGCACATAAAGTAAATTAGTACCTACTAAATAAAAAATAAAAATACGGCGCTGAATGAGACACAATTCAAGACCGCCAGACTGTGCGGGTTTAGCCGGCACTTAGCGCCGTTGTTTTAATAATTTTACTTCTTACAACGGGACTCTCCGGTTTTTTGATTTGAGTTGATTTTACGACCTTGTTATTTCGTTTATTAATTAATACCTGCACAAAACCGTTAATTCAGCGACAGATGAGGTTGCCACTGTACAGATTCGGGGAACGTGTTGTAAGCAAAAAACCCTTCCCTGTTCACTATTCCCATTACACTTGTAAAGACAAAATTAGATTAATCTTATCCTTGAACTGGAAAGGTTCCATTTCAAACTATAAGTTGTGTTTATAACTAATAAAGTTTAAAAAAAAGACTTTTAATTAGTCAACACAAGTAACTGGCGCAGTCGGTAGGACAAGAGTTTATTTTGCTAGACCGACACTTTTTTAATAAATAAATAAATAAAATAATATTATATAACAATGATGCTACATAAGTTTACATGTAAGGTTATTTATTCTTAAAATAGGTCTGAGGTCAAGAGAAATTTTAAACATTTACAGGTTTCATGTTACAGTATAAAAAGACAATGGCAGGAGCGGGGTTCATTTTTCAAATGTCGTGTAATCAATTTGATTCTCGGCGACAAATGAAATGGCCACGGAGAGCTTTAGTGAAGGGAGACTTCATTTTAAACTTATTCAATTCACTAATTTCGTAGTCCGCTTGACCAATTAATTGTAATATATTAATTGGTCAAGCGGACTACGAAACTAGTAAATTGAATAAGTTATTTCTTTTGTTATGTATTAAACTAGATTTTCTAAAATTATTCTTTAGTAAATAATGTCAGTTCGACGGATATATTACTGATGAAAACTATAATGGTGAGAGAAAAAAGTGTCGTTTCTACCACAAAATATTTTTCACAAAACATAACAACACAAGTAATTAAGGTCTTAAGTTAAGATAAAAAAGTCAGTGTCCCGAGCGGGATTCGAACCCACGACATTCGGCTTGATACGCCGCTACTCTACCACTTTACCTATCGTGACTTCTATCTCCTCGGGCACTAACTTCCCATCTCAACGCACCTTTCGAATTTTGCCAATTTTCAAATCTGTAATCTATTTGATTCTCGGCGACAAGTGAGATGGGAAATTAGTGACCGGGGGGATCGAGGTCAAGATAGCTCAAGTGGTAGAGCAGCGGCGTATCTAGCCGCAGATCGTGGGTTCGAATCCCGTTCGTGCTATTGACTTTTTTATCTCAACTACAAACCTTAATTAATTGTAATATATTAATTGGTCATGCGGACCATGAAATTAGTGAATTTACAGCATAAAATTCATCAACGGTTTAATTTTTTTTAAAATTATAAATTATTATAAAATCCATGCTTAATATTTCATCAGGCTAGCCGGTTTATATTTTGTCTTTTAATTTGTAAGTACGTATATACATGTGAATAAAATTATAAAAAAGAAAAAAAAGAAAGAAAAACCAGAGTTTTCCACAAATTGATTCACCACTTTCACTGTCGGATAATAAAATGTGGATGATAAAAACGACGTATCTTCTTTTCTTTTTAATATTTTTTCTCTCCTTTCTCTCACTCTCGACCTTCCCCTTCTACTGTGTTGTTTCCTCTTTTTCATTCTCCTCCTTGGTTGTTGAGTTGACTTTTTTCACTTCTGTCGGTTGATCTTTGACGCCGTCGTTTTGATAAGCTTTTTCTTCTTCTACTTCGTCCTTTTCCTTCTCGTTCTCTTCCTTTCCTTCTTTCTTAGTTGCCTCCTATTCCATGACTTCGCCGTTGGCACCGCCTTCACTGGGCTTCTCGTATTCAGACGGTTTCTCGTCTTCTTTTACCTCTTCCTTTTTCTCTAATAGTCTTTTATGATAATAATAATAATAATATAAATAATATTAGCGGCGTAAGAGATAAGAGATAATATTTATATATATGTAACCGAACTCGAAAAAAAGGGTTTATTTTTGGTTAAAAAAAGCTATAAAACAAAATATTATCTTAACATCTCAGGATGGTGATTTTCCTGGCGAGGAGTGTATGGTTAAAAAGTAAAAAAAAATATCATTTTATAAGGAGAACATTCATAAAGATTTTATAAACACAAGTAATCAATGTGATACTTTATTTATTTTGATTGATTAAAAGCCCAATCATAGATCAATATAGAACGATAATTAAATTAAGAATGATTAGATTTGAATAAAAATATAACGTATTTATATAAAACATAAATCCATTTCTAAGTTTTATAATTTTTAAAATTAAATTTCACTTTATTTTGATTGATTAAAAGCAACAAGTTACTTTTACTTGTAAAACAATTCTTTTTTAATTTTTTTAAATATTATTTTTCAGGAATCCAATTTAACACATACGTCACGCTGAAACTACAGAATGTGAAGTCAACAACGGTAACAGTTAAAGGCCCAAATCCATCATGGAATCAAGACTTCCTATTGTAAGTATAATTAAACGATAATTATACATATAAATAACATTTATAACGAAAAGTTTAATAAAAAATAATATACTAAAATAACGTTGTCATTAATCTTGCGTTATAATTTGAAAACACAAAATATACAACTTTTTTAAAAAGATGAATAGATGTGATTATATCTTCTCTTGATAATGAATGAAATACGTAAAACGAAACCAAAGAATGTACAATAGTTTGAATCAAAAGGTTTAAAACAAATTTGTTTCAGACTGTTCTGTTCTGCGATATAACGAAACGATGGGTTTAATTACACAAAATCTGGATCAAGGTATGGTCTTGACATAAGACTAAATTAAATTGCTACTGCCCAGCTTTCCAGCAATTTTAAGACTATTATCAGAGCAAAACAATGTTACAGATTATGGTTACAAATTGACATGATTACATTTTTAACAGACACTGCAGTTTTTTCGAACATTGGGACTAAGTCAGACATAGAGAAATTTGAAATCGTTGTGAAAAACTTAATTATGTCAATGGATAGACAGATTTAGGTTTTGCCCTGATGATGACGTTAAAATAGTTCGAATGCTTGGCAATGTCAACTGAATTCAGTTTTTAACAAGATCATACCGCGATCAGAGTATTTGAGTATAAAAGCAGTCGATACATCTAACACTTACTACTGATTTAAATACAAGTGACCCTTCTTGTTCCAGAACAAGTGAACATATGCTACCCAATAACATTTTAATGTTTACGCTCTCGTTTATTGATAACTACTCAAATAGTCAAGGTCCCCTTGCTCATTCCCGTAATATTTAGTGGTGCATAGCTTCTTAGTTCCATCTGAACAGGCAATAGTTTTACTGGATGTGCATGTTTCTTTGATGGCTATTCTTTTGGAGCCCTCTCCAAAAGATAATGCGCCTAAAACTTATAATACAAGTACACATTCCTAAACTTTTGAGTAAGTTTCCTCTAATAGTTGTTCTTGCTCCATGGGGGACATAAATAATCAATAGACCTGGATCCTGTTTGCATGTTGAACAAAGGAAAAATTGCGTTAATTTTATAAATATCGGGATCACTCGGTTTTTTAGGTGATGCTTAGCTTGGGTGCAGTTGAATCAATTGCCCACGCTCAAGACTTGAGGTGTACTTCCCAAACCTGTCCTCACAGCGGAGGGCGGCATTAAACGAAGTCCTAACGTGATGAAAATTAAAGATGGATGGTCAGTTTTAGATTACTGAATGGGTAATAATGTTATCTCTTTTCCTGAGTGTGTCCTGCCTCTGTTATGATGATGAAAAATATCGACCGATCAGTCGTTGAAATACGATTTGAAATAATGGTACTTTTGTAATAATTTCACTAGTTTTCGTGGTCCGCTTGACCAATTAATTTCTGTCAATTAATTAAGGTTTTTAGTTGAGATAAAAAAGTCAGTGTCACGAGCGGGATTCGAACCCACGACCTTCAGCTTGATACACCGCTACTCAAACACTTGAGCTATCGTGACCTCGACCCATTCAGACGCAAACTTCCCATCTCAACCCCACTTTTTTGAATTTTCACTCTTTTTTGCCATTTTTCTAATGCCGTGTAATCTATTTAATTCTCGGCGACAAAGGAAATTGCCACAGAGAGTTGTATTGAAGATATACTTCATTTTAACTTATTACATTCACTAGTTGTCGTGGTCCACTTGACCAATTAATATATTTCAATTGATTAAGGTTTTTAGTAGATATAAAAAAAGATGGAAAATGGCAAAAAGGAGAGAAAGATAAGATAGGAAGTTTGTGTCCGAGTGGATCGAGGTCACGATAGTTCAAGTGGTAGAGCAGCGGCGTATCTAGCCGAAGATCGTGGTTCGAATCTCACTCGTGCCATTGACTTCTTTTTCAAAATGGTGAACGTTATATTGCTACTCAGTTGTGTACGCCGATGCCTACCTATAATCAGGTACCGGGGGCGTCATATCGCTCTACCTTCTTTCTTTTAAACTGAACTTCAAAGAACCAGTGCGTAGCTTAAAATTATAAACACTGCTCTTGTTCTATATTTCTGATTGTTAGTAGCGGTAAAAATAATAACTTAAACAGCACACTGCTTTTATGAAGTTAAATCTAAACAATTAATTAAATTGTTTTGTCACGAGCGGGATTCGAACCCACGATCTTCGGCGATAGCCGCTGCTCTACCACTTGAGCTCTCTCCAGCTCGATCCAGTCGGACACTAACTTTCCATCTCAACCCCACCTTTTTGAATTTTCCCTCCTTTTTTCAAATGTCGTGTAAACTATTTGATTCTCGGCGACAAGTGAAATGGCCACGGAGAGCTTTAGTGAATGTATACTTCATTTGAACTTATTAAATTCACTAGTTTTCGTGGTCCGCTTGACCAGTTAGTATCTTTCAAATAATTAAGGTTTGTAGTTGAGATAAAAAAAGTCTGTGTCACGAACGCTTGTCAGCTCAAGTCGTAGAGCAGCGGCTATCTAGCCGAAGATCGTGGGTTCGAATCCTGCTCGTTACACTGACTTTTTTATCTCAACTAAAAATCTTAATTAACTGAAAAGCACAATTAATATTGTATGACATACTGGGGTATTATGGAAAACTGTCGTGAGAGGAAGAATTAAAACAAAAGTGAAATATGACGAGATAATTATAAAGTATTATATTCAATAAAACAGCCCTGTTCCCTCTAAAATTTGGAACAGGGGTCCCAGACACCTGATGCTACTACACGCTCTATATATGGACCCAACGAATTGCACCCGTTAAATAATTGGGACTGATCGAATAACTATTATCTACACTCTAACAACATAAATGGGATTTTTCCCAAAGTATGTGATGATCACCTAGATCCTCCAAGGGACATCCTTGGTGTATCAGATATAAAATGTCAGATCGTTTAGTTCAATTTAGCAGTCAAACTGACCAGCTTGGACTATAAAAAATTATATTCAAATTAATTAATTTAAAAGTTCACTATATTCAGCTAGGAGGACCAATTTTGTAGAATTAAGCAAATATTCACTCGAGAACGTGCATTCATTTTATTGTTTTACAACTAGGGTATGCGCAATTTCATTTAATTAAACGTCTAGAGGATTGTTGTGTTTGACACATTTATTTTATGTTTTAGCTTTTATGTATGAGAATACGTTTCTTATACGTTATAACAATTGTAGTAGCAGAAAAACTTGTTTTACATCGCCGTCATTTAGTGATCTCAATCTGAAATATTTATTACGAAAAGTAACAATTAAATGCTTATTAGTTTCAGTCCCAATAAAACTATTTATTTTATTAACTGCCCAATTTGGCTGATCATTTAGAGAATAAAATAAATGTATTGTGGCCGTTACGCCATTGTATACTTTGTAGAAGTCCCATCAGAGGTTATAGTCGAAGTGACCGTATATCTTTGGGGGGATCCTAGATAAATAGTTATACTCTCAAGTCCTGAGAGAAAGAGAGAGAGAGGGAGAGAGAGAGAGTGAGTGAGAGAGTTCTCTTATATTTCTCCCAATTTTGTTTGTACTGTTGAAAAATTTTTAAATTTAATTGGCTCACTTATAAAATAAAATTAAAGGCAATATTATTTTTTATTCAATTCATTTTTCAATTTTGTTCAATTGTATTCACATTTCTGATAAAGTATAGTTTTCCTGTGTCCGGTTTGGTCCTTTCATATATCATTTATTTTTCCTTACGAACGAATGAAACGGAATTATGACAGAGCCAGAAGACGAGAGAACTACAACATTGGCGACTTAGTATTGCTGAAATCTCATTATTTATCAGACAAGGCACATTCTATAACAGCAAAATTAATGCCACGTTTTAATGGTCCGTTCAAAATTAAAAACATTGTGTCCAAGGTTTCGTATGTGTTGGAAAATGTGGAAACAAAGGCAGTAGTGAGAGCTCATGTGACCCAAATAAAAAGATTTAAGGGCGATACAACAATGTAGTCAGAATGAATATAGATTAACGTAAATAGTTTAATAATTACCTTTTCAAGGATATCCGAATGCGAGAAAAATCCGACACTTGAAGAAGGGCCTAACGAAAACTGACTACCGTGAATAAGTTATTTGTAAACAAAACTTGGTAAATAAATCCGAACTGATAAACAGATCACACAGCATTCTGCAAATTGTAAATAGTAAATGTAAACAAACAAATTATGTGTATCTCAATTAATCTATCATGCATTTTGAATTAACCTGTTTAAAAAAAAAAAAAAAATGCCACGAAAGTAAACCGTCAAGCACTCACAAAAAAAAAAGACATCCTTTTCTCAAGCAGACGATGAACTGATCTACCACAGTCAACAGGACCACTGCAGTCAGCAACGTCTTTCAAGAATGAGATTGATCAACTCTACCCTCGCTCCGGGGAAAACGGCATTTTCTTTGGAGAGTGGCCATCTTGTCATGAAAATCACGACAATTTTGATTTAATTGACTTTTTGTTTATCTTTTTGTTATGTTTTAATTTTCAAGTTAAATTATTATTATTAACAATGAAGTAAACTTTATTAATTTTCAAACAAACAATAATTTATTTAGAAAAAATCTTATTTTTTATTTATTTAAATTGTTCAGTCAAGAAAATTTTATTAATTTGTTATTTCGATGTGTATTATGTATATAAAAACGTAAATAGTTCATTTGCCAAACAAATAGTTTGAAAAACTAGCGCTGCTTTCGCCATAACGTGTAGTACCTTGAAGGCAGTCGTAGAGTCTACTTCATTATGAACTATCGTTAACAGGTTGGCAAAAGAAAATATTTTAATTCTTTTTTTGTATGATTATTTTGATTGAGATTTTTTTTTATATTTTGTTTCGAAGATTTTGAGTTTGTTTGTTTATTTTTTATAAAGGAATATAAATTTTTGTTGTAATTCGGATTTCGTTTTTATTTGTATTATTTCCACTGCGCAGCAAGGATCTGCTGAATATTATTTTTTATTAGTGTCCCATTCGGCAGTGTCCGAATAAAAGATACCACATACCTTCATTACAATTCGTCTTATTACAGTTGGTTATTCATTTAAACTCACAAATAAAAAATTTAGAAAACTTACAAAATACCTGCTCTCTTAGAAAACAATAAATATCTCTTTGAAACCTTGGAGCGCATTTCTCAAATACAAAAAAGAGCTGGCTGTGGAAGAAGATATGGGAAATAAAAGGAGTAGCCTTATCTAAGACCCCAATCTAGGCATCTTGCATGGAAGAGTTCATGGACAGCCTCTCCTCCCCCGTCCGCAACAGAAGAAATTAGAACGGATAAATCCAGCAGAAGAAACCACCGAGATCGGAAAACCATTCGACATCTTGGAACTAAAAAGGGCGATATCATCAAATTCAAACACCACTCCCGGATGCGATGGCATCATATGATCCGCTATCTCCCGGTTAACGCCAACAATCACTACTGGATACTATATACTAAATAACATCTGGCTGAAAGAGGAAAATATCCCTCAATAGAACGACCAACGGATGATCTCGGAGTAAGCAATCGTCCCGATGCCGTTCCTTGAATCTAGATAGCAGATCTAAAAAAAGAGCTGGCCAATCAGCAAGCTTTCCGAAGGTGGGACAGGTTATTGAAGATCTTTGAAAGAGCGTAAGCCATTGGGCATACCAGGTGGTCTTATACCTGATGACTTTGATCGCAGTTATTTTTGCCAATTTTATGTAAGGGGAATTCAAAATTTTGAAAATACATGAAAAGTGAAGTTTTAAGGTATATACGTAAATCAGGTCAGTGGACGTTTCTAAATAAATCATGTAGTTTGGGGTAGGGTTAGGAAAAGCAAATGACTTACGAATAAAAAATCTTTGGAATTTGTCGTCTTCTTCATATTGTTAATAGCCCCATATCTGGCAACAGTAACAGATGACTGGCCGACATACCGAGTTGAATACGTTAAATTTCACGTGGATCGGAACCACTTCCTGTTTCATCAATGGAGCCCAGGTTTTACAGAGAGCAAGGTTCGCATATGATATTTTCTTTTTCGGACGGAGTGACCACGGCCGATATGGATCATGTCCTTCTTGCATGTCCCTTACACTCCCCCTATAGATAAAACCTATACCACACACTGATTTTGAGTGATACAGCCTTCCCCACCAGAAGCAGTATAATTGTGACTAAAGTGAAAAATCTGGACGTAGTACAAGCCTTGTATAAATATGTCAGATAGCAAATTAACAATTTGAATGCAGCCTAAGACACTAAGCCTAATCTCCAGATGGGTGGCGAGGCGGAGCGACTTCCCCAGGGTCGTCTGGCCTGGGACATGCTCGCCTCACTCCGCTACTTACCATCTCAGAAGAAAAAACATGTACCTTTGAGATTTAAAAAATATTTAATAGCTGGGGTAAACGTAATAGTACTCCCTCAACAAGGCTTGAGAGCAACAATTACTTATTTATCCCAGATCTATCTAACTACAATATCTAGAGAGTTTTTACAAATATACAATCGATTAAATAATAACAGTACAGGACAATTCTCCTACTGGAGAAAATTTTACTCTACTTAGTTTAACAAAAGTTGAAAAATGAAACTAGTTAGCCATAAATGTTAATTATAACACACATCAAAACGTTCTGTTGTGAGATAGTAAATTAAATATTCCACTCAAAGTTGAGAGTTTGGGTTCTTGATAATTAGTTTACTTTTCACACACAAAAAATGGTATAAATTTATGTAGATTTTTAGAGCTTTGAGTCGTTTGGAAAGGGAAAACGAGATCCCGGTGCTTCGGGTTGTTCCTGTTCAGTTCCGGGCCGCTTCCCGGCGGTGATAGTCCCCTGGATTTTATGACGGTTGGGTCCCGTAGAGTTGTAAATGCAGGACATGCAAACCTTTCATGGAATGAGCAGGTGAGTAGGAATGTTCACAAAAAAGGGCAAATTTCGGTTAGTTCTTTCAGACAGACGTGGATGCCTTTTATTACAAATTTCTCTTCAAGCATTAACGGGTTCTCTATTTTATGTTATTAGAAGTGAGGAAAAAGATGAATAAAACTCCTCAAATGTTTTATTTTATATCTTCGTTATTTACGTACGAAGACTCAATTTGTGTCACTATGTATACTTTAGATAATTCTAAATCATCGCAAAATTTCCAGTCCATTGATTATGTCCTTTCAATGTTATTTTGTGATGCAATTTATTGGTAAAAAAAGTTTTACTTCGTTTTTACCTTATGCCACAATTTTTATCTTTTCTTTTTTGTCCGACGCTGAGTGAAAGCAACCTTTGCAATTACTAATTCACAAAAACACACGGCTATCACAAAATAATTATGAAGTTTTGTATTAGTCATTCTCTTAAAAAAGTAGTTAATTTAGATTTATAAATGACCCCATAATCAAAATTTTGCTAAAAATTGCCTTTTTTCAATTTTTGGGCACTTCGTTCTGGAACGATTATGAATTATAATAAATACTTCTAAATATTATCTTTTATACAAAACATTTTAGTTTACCTTTCAATTAATTAAGGTTTTAGTTAAGATAAAACAGTCCATGTCAGGAGCGGGATTCGAACCCATGATCTTTGGCTACATACGCCGCTGCTCTACCAATTCATCTCAAATTCAATAGGTAGGGTTGAGATGGGAAGTTAGTGTCCAAGTGGATCGAGGTCGCGATAGCTCAAGTGGTAGAGCAGCGTCGTATCTAGCCGAAGGTCGTGGGTTCGAATCCCGCTCGTGACACTGACTTTTTTATCTCAAATAAAAACCTTAATTAATCAAAATATATTTATTGGTCAAGCGGACCAGGAAAACTATTGATTTTAGTTTATATTGAATTTTGTAGGAGTTAGGACCTATGAAATTTAATATGTCCAACTAAATTTTCGTCAAATTTATTTCTACGAATTTAAATTTCGGTGAAGTGCGTAGAAACCGCGCGTAGCATCAATGCTATAAGGGAAGCATTAGCGAATGCACGGTGCAGCGTTGGTTTCAGAAATTTCGTCTTGGAGATTTCCATGTCGAAGGCAGGGAAGGTTGTAGTAGGCAATCCATTTTGGAGACGACCAACTCAAAACTTCGATTGAAGAAAATTCACGTAAGACAACACGGGAAGTTGCATCTGGAGCAAATTGGTAAAGAAGCTCGAAAAGTGGGTACCGCCCAAACTAACTAAAGAAATCGACGCTTTGAAATTTGCACTTCTCTTTTGTTGCGCCATCAAGATTATAAACCCCGTCTTAGTTTATTCAGTCTAAAAACTTTAGAGATAATAACAAATAAAATCCACGAGCGCCATATAGTCTTTGACTTTCAACGGGGAACAAAGTATTGGCTGCCAGAAGATTAGTTCGCGTGAAACTGGAGGGCTCTCTAATTAACAATTAAATTATGGACTACAAACCATGAAATAAATTTGTAGAGATTAGTGACCGTTAATCGTTACACAGAAGACAAACACTTTGAGTGAGTAGAAATACTTTGTTTGAATGTAAAATATATTTTGCATTGTATAAATTCACTTTTCCACATCCTAAATGTATTTGTTAAATGTAAACATTGTTTGTAAATCCCAGGCCCTGAATATGATCTCAATAAAAGATCGAAACGTTGGCACGATAAAGAAAATGTTTTTCTGAAACCTACCCGACCGCATCTCACGATATCTGAATAACCATGAAATAAAGGTTAACTAATTATATATTTACAACAAACAAAGAAAACAAAGGTTAATATAAGCAATAAAACTTAACTTAATCCCTAAAGTGAATTAGGCCTTTTAATTTTAAGTAAAGTGCACCCTCACTTGACGAGACGGTACATCCGACAATACGGCTACACTCGAAGTGGAAGCTGTGATTGACAATCTTTCCAAAAGGATAGACCAATCCTAAATTCCTTCCTCCATCCACGATTTACGGCCGATACCTAAACTCGGCGTCTTCATTCTCCAACCCCATCGCTTTCCAATTCGTGGAGGAACTAGTTAGGGCTTCGTCGATCGAATCATCACCTGCGATGAGAATTGGATTCGTACGAAAACAGGATGGGTACTAGTTTGGACAAGGAAAAAGATCGATTCATATCTACGAGCGCAAGGGCGTGTCTAGCACGTAGCGTGGCAGACACGGCACAGACACTAAGTACCATGATAATCACACTCAAGTACAGACCAACGAACTACCATTTTTTTTCGACTGAAGCGCTTGCTGCTGTAGCAATGTTATTTGAAGAAAAATAGAATGAAGAGTATGCAGAAGTGGATCTAAAGAAAAGGGTTCATTCGATGAACGTGAAACGAAAAAAGAGGGTGTTCGGGCGCGTCTTCGTCAGCGAAGAGCCCGATTTATGACGAACACTGTATCCATCTATCTACAACCCCTATCTTCTCAAAATTCACCAATCACAACACGCTTCCTTCCTTTTTCCTCAAAAACCCATCCCTTCCAGCCTTTTTCGGGCTCTCTTCTTCGCCAGCTCTCGAAGCGAGCACACCTCCTATCGCCCTATCTTCCCAAAGTGTTGCACAACAGTAATTAACCACCGCTTAAGATCTCCCTTTCATCGCTGCTTTCTTAAAGTTTCATCGCCACTCGAATCTCCGTGGATTCCTCTTTCAAATCACCATACGATCTTCAATTCCGCATGCATCCAATCTCCCGACCGCGTAGTCACAAGTCATCGCCCAGTTTCGTTAACATCTCGTTCTCCTCTCGTTATTCATTCGACATTTCAACTTTATCTCATCTCCATTTAACCATCTACCATCACCATAATCCTACGAACGAATCATCCATCATCATCCCCGGAAGACTCCTCATCTCGATGACATCGCCACCTGGATTCCATCATCCATCGTCATCGCCTCTATTGAAGTTAGGCCTCGACCAACGCATCATATCGCCTTCAGACTTTCATCGCCATCAAGCCTTCATCCCTTCAGATGCATTCATCGCTCTCCGGCCTTCATCGCCTTCAAAGGCGTTCATCGTTCGCAGACCGTCATCGCCTTCAGGTCTCCTATACGATCGCCATCCAACTTCTAACCCTTAGGAATTTCATTAAACAGTGAGTCTTCAATTACTCCTTTCGTTCATTATTTATTCCTTCATTTAATTCTTCCTAAACAGACATCTATCAATATAACCTAATCAATCGGCAATCTTCCATTCCCGTTGTTGCCGGCACCATTTTGTATTTGGCCGCTGACGAACAACAGAGGGAGAGTTTCACACACTTTTTTAAGTAGCTTGAAGAAGATAAAGAAAGATTTTTCAAATATTAAAGTTATACATATTTTGTAAAATAAAAAAATAAAGACTTGAATATGTACTGATCAGCGATTCGGATTTTAACCCGAATTCGTATTAGCGCAAGTTCGGTTTACCAAGACTGGATATTATAATTAAAATTTTAATGCAATTTATTATAGGTAGGCCTAAGCTATTGGAATTGCACAAATCTTGTCTTTCATTTATTCCTACTAACCGTATTGAACCGTACAGCCAAGAAAAGACAACCGCAGGCACATGCCGGAGGTGTGTGTTGCGAGTTGGAGTTTTCTTGTATTCGATTATATCAACTAGATCTCAGATTTCTATCGCTCCAGAAATTGTATCCAATGTGTGAAAACCTTTTTAAAAATATTAAAACATTGAAAACAATTCTGGAGAATGATTATTCAGAAATCGTGAGATGGTCTGGTGTGATGTGGTTTCAGAAAAACATTTTCTTTATCGTGCCAACGTTTCGATCTTTATTGAGATCATCTTCAGGGCCTGGGATTTACAAACATTGTTTAAATTTAACAAATACATAAAGGATGTGGAAAAAAGTGAATTGATACAATACAAAACAATATTTTTTATTACAGTTAATTAAGGTTTTTAGTTGAGATGAAAAAAAGTTAATGGCACGAGCGGGATTCGAACCCACGATCTTCGGCTAGATACTCCGCTGTTCTACCACTTGAGCTATCGTGACCTCGATCCATTCGGACATCAACTTCCTATCTCAACCCTACCTTATGAGTTTTCCCTCCTTTTTGCCATTTTTCAAGTTTTGTTCATCCCAACTAAAAACCTTAATTAATTGTAATGTATTAATTGGTCAAGCGGACCACGAAATTAGTGAATTTAATAAATATTTTTTATATTCAATCAAAGTATTTCTACTCACTCAAACTGTTTGTTTTCTGCGTTTTTTACGCAATTCTCGGGTGGATTAACAAAATTCTTTTTTTTTCTTCTTTTTCTTGTTAATTCTCCACGCGTATGAAAAGGTAAATACAACGAAGAAAAATAAATGAGGTTGCCACCATCTGAAGGAATTAAAAGTGTTGATAAAGCTGACAAGCAAGCTGCAATAAAACAGAGAATGAAAATAATTACTTAAAATAATTGGCAAACTTTAATCAAGAATTCTGTAAAAAATAGGGTAAAATAATTTTGACTATTATGTAAATTTTTAAAAGTTAAGATAAAAATAACTTATGTAGTAAATACACAACGTCTCCAAGGTGACACCTGCCATGCAAATACATTTATTATTATTAAGCCCCGTTTTTATGATAAATGACAAGATGTTGTCCCGTGACTTGCTTGACAACCTTATAATATGAACCAGCAAAAGAAAATCGCTTTATAGATGCATGCTTATTTTTCGAAGAAATCAGTCTATCTAAAGCAAATTTTATAATCTTCTTGATAAAAAGAATCGACAAAAATTACATGCTGTAAAAAAATTACTTTCCCGAGCAAGAAAACATTTTGATGCGAAATACTTTTTTATTTGAAAAAACTACGTTGGAGTAATAGATAGACGAAATTAAGGATTCCGCCTCCTAATTTATTCCAGGGGAAATGTATTTGCATTAAGTACATTTTTATTCTCTTTCCTTTAAAAAACATTTTCTAGAACATGTAATTACAAAAAAATTAAGATTTTATCTTTAGCTTTAAACGCCTGTAATCACCATACCTGTTATATACTGTTATATATTTCTACAAACAAAATTGTCTTCGCAGTGTTTAAACCTAATTGATCCTTGATTTCTCTTTTTGCTCTCGATTGCTCTTACGATGTTTTAGTTTTAACGAACCAGTTGACATTTTTCTACATTTCAGTTCTTTTCTCAAAATAAATAACTCATATTCCTTTTGAAAAATGTAAATATCATTTCTGTTTTACATTTTTGCTACGACTATACAAATAATGTGTGAGATATAGAAGTATGTAATAATAAACATTTGTTTCAAATATTTACATTTACATCAACAAATTATATTTATTTTAAATGTTTACCATTAGTGTTAACATTGTTCTACATTAATTCCATTATATTTCGTGGTCCGATTGACTAAAAAGCTTTTTTCAATTAATTAATCTTTAGTAAGGTATTGATTGAAATGAAAAATTCAGTGTCACGAGCGGGATTCGAACTCACTACCTTCGGATAAATACACCGCTGCTCTACCACTTGAGCTATCGTGACTTCGATCCAATCGGACACTAAATTCCCATCTCAACCACACCTCCCTATTAACCCTTCTTTTTGCTTTTTTTTAAATTCAAAAGGTAGGTTGAGATGGGAGGTTGCGTATTTTGCCGAAGGTCGTGGGTTTGAATCCTGCTCGTGACACTAACTTTTTCATTTCAACGCTAGATAAGCCGCTGCTCTACGACTTGAGCTGTCGTGACTTCGACCCTCTCGGACACTAACTTCCCATCTCAACCTCACCTTTCGAATTTTCCCTTCTTTTTGCCATTTTTTTGTCGTAACTGGCTGAAGGTCGTGTGTGCTTGTGACACTGATTTTTTATCTCAACAAAAAACCTTAATTAATTGAAAGATATAAATTGGTCAAGCGGACCACGAAAACTAGTGAATTGAATACGTTAAAATGAAGTATATCTTCAGTAAAGCTCTCCATGGCCATTTCATTTGTCGACGAGAATCAAATCCTGATTACACGACATTTGAAAAATGGCAAAAAGGGAGGAAAATTCAAAAGACTATATGGGTAAAAAACATGCAATATAAACTACTCAAAATACTATGACTTACCAAAACATTCAGCCAATTATGCTTTTGATTCTTCATTACTTTAGAAAACGTAACGACAGAATTAAGCTTTTAAATACAAAAAGAGGTCCGTTTATACAATAATATGTCGCTATATTACAAAGACAAGGAAAATGTGTTGGCGATTTAAATAACTCAATCAATCGTTTATTTCTGTGATCGCATGATGGCCAAAAAAGGGTGGATCGCATGTGGGAGCTTTTGCCGTCGTGACTACCCAGCGATGAAAATAAAACAGTGACAATTCTCAGAATATTACCTTTAGGGCTGTGCATGGCACAGTTGTTTGGAGGTGATGTTAAATCTTCCTGGCAACAAGAAAATATTTTCCGAGTTTATATGTGAAATACGGCTAGCGTGGAAAACCGATCTGGTTGTCGATCAATATCTTTCTTGGTCATAAAAGTAGTAAGACTTAAAGTATTTATTAAAGGTATTAAAACTGCTATATACTTCGAACGGTATAGGCTTGTCAAAGGTTTGGACATGATGGTTTGCTATTTTTTCCTTCCGAAGGGCATCCGACAACTTGGCCATTTCAGCCTCGAGCGCATGCGAAATACAGCAACCCACACTCAATAAGCACTCGCGCATATAATTACATTCACACCTATATATAATGCAATCTTTCAATTTAGTAGATGAAGTGCTCAATAACAAACTAATCTAATTTGGGTCGACCCATGTCATGTGCACTACTCCAGGGACGATGTGGATGTTAATTCACCATCAGCCCCTCCCCATACACTCAAAGTAATTCTTAAGTTATGTTTTTTCCTTTTATATAAATAGTTCTTTTTAGGTTGTACAACAAACATTAGTCGACAGTATATGGGTAGGGAACCTGAAACATCTATATCACACTTTTGTACTCATTTAAATTTATTTGTAAAAAAAATATTCTTGTTTTTAAATACACTCACATACAAAACACATATTTCGACGGCTTTATACAGTAAAACCTTCCTATTTCCCCTTCCATCATGGATAATTTTGAAAAAACCTTTTCAAATCAAACAACAAATTAATTAAATCTTTAAATTCACAAATTTCGTGGTCCGCTTGACCAATTAATATATTACAATTAATTAAGGTTTTTAATTGAGATAAAAAGTCAATGGCACGAGCGGGATTCGAACTCACGATCTTCGGCTGGATACGCCGCTGCTCTACCACTTGAGCTATCGTGACCTCGATCCACTCGGACACCAACTTCCCATCTCAACCGCACCTTTTAATAAAAATTCAAAAGGTGCGGTTGAGATGGGAAGTTGGTGTTTGAGTGGATCGAGGTCACGATAGCTCAAGAGGTAGAGCAGCGGCGTATCAAGCTGAAGATCGTGAGTTCGAATCTCGCTCGTGCCATTGACTTTTTTATCTCAACTAAAAACCTTAATTAATTGTAATATATTAATTGGTCAAGCGGACCACGAAATTTGTGAATTTAAAAATTTAAAATGAAGTATACTTCACTTAAGCTCTCCGTGGCCATTTCATTTGTCGTAGAGAATCCAATCCGATTACATGACATTTGAAAAATGGCAAAAAGAAGGTAAAATTCAAAAGGTGGGGTAGGGATGGGAAGTTAGTGTCCGAGTGGATCGAGGTCATGATAGCTCAAGTGGTAGAGCAGCGGCGTATCAAGCCGAAGATCGTGGGTTCGAATCCCACTCGTGCCATTGACTTTTTTATCTCAACTAAAAACCTTAATTAATTGTAATTAATTAAATCTGTTCATTTTTGGAAACGCGATAATTTATGCATATGGTCTGGAACATTAGAGGATCTCAAAGAATTCCTGCAACTAATTAATTCTCTACACCCTAATATAAATTTCACATTGGAAATTAGCAAAGATGGTTGTTTGAACTTTTTAGACCTAAATTTGTCAATAATAAACCACCTAATAGAAGTAAACGTATATAGAAAACCCACAACTACAGACACTATGATTCCAGCGGTTTCTTCCCACCCATGGTCCCAAAAGGCTGCCGGTTTCATTTGGCTCATAGACCGTATGTTAAAACCTCCATTAAAACCGGCTAACTATAAAAAAGAATTAGAAACTATTAAAACCATAGCAAAAAACAACGGTTATCTAGAAATATTTATTGATAGGTTGCTAGTTAAAAGATTAAAAAAACTTTAAAAGAATCAACAACAGGACTCAGCCACCCGACCATAAATGAATCATTAGGTTTCCGTTGTTTGCCATACATTGGTGAATTATCGGAAAAAGTAAGTAAAATTTTTAAACAAGAAGGTTTTAGAATAGCTTATGGAAGTACGGGGCCACTAAAAAAACATCTTCTCAAAACCTAAAGATAAGGTAGACAACTTGACAAAAAGCTGGGTGTACCAACTTAATTGTCATGATTGTAATATTAGAGAAAAAGTAGAGAAATAAAAACTAGAGTAAAAGAACACTTGCCTAAATCAAGCAAATTTTCGGAATTTAAAGACCATCTAAAAGGAACAAAACATAATTTCAATTCAAGTTTAAATACAACAGTGTGACATATTTTCAACAAAGGGAGAGAAGTAGATTGGTTTGAGAAACTTGAAAATAAAAAATGTAAAATTGAACATGGTGATAAATGCTTTAATAATATAACAGATTTTGATCTACCTCCCATTTTGTAATATGTACATAAATAATATTAAACGTCCAAATAATTAAATTATTATTTTAATTGTTATTATTTTTATAATAATTTAATAATATTAAGGTATTATTCTAATTTTTTTATCTATTATCTTTAATCACTAATTTATAATTAATTTCTTACCCTATTTACTATAGTTATTTGTGTTATAATTCCTGCTTTTCGCACGTTCAAACTAAGCGCCATTGAAAAACCAGCTGCTCGTTGTAACGTCGCATTGACGGGGGTATCAGCGGGTTCACTTCTGCAATTCATGTCGAGAACGTGTTTGTAAAAACCTGATGAAGAGCTAATGGGCTCGAAATCCGGATTGTTGCGATACAACTTACTGTGAGTAGGAACCATCTTTTTAAAAAGGATTGACACTCAGTGTCAAATAGATTACACGACATTTGAAAAATGGCCGAAAGGAGGGAAAATTCAAAAGGTGGGGTTGAGATGGGAAGTTAGTGTCCGAGTGGATCGAGGTCACGACAGCTCAAGTGGTACAGCAGCGGCGTATCTAGCCGAATATCGTGGGTTCGAATCCCGCTCGTGACATTGACTTTTTAACTCATCTAAAATCCTTAATTAAATGGTCAAGCGGACCACGAAAACTAGTGAATTTTTTTATAATATTTATTTTCTCTACTTTAAGTGGACTGCATTTATGTCTTATGATTTGTTTTGAAATTAAACGTTCGTTCTTTAAATTTGTATTAATGTGTGTTTATTTTCCAGTGAGACAAACGATGTCAACACAGGACTCCTCATGGAAGTATGGAACAAGGGGATGCTTTGGGATCGTGCTCTTGGCTACCACTGGCTTCCTCTCCCGGCAGTCCACTACAGCAATGAGGTGAGAACCGCACAATCCAAAATGTAAATAGCGGTAAATAAAATCGTCAAAAATTAAAAAATATTATTTGATGACTGGGCGAATGACACCTCCGCTCTTCGGTGCATGATTGAATTGCAAATTTATTGAACGTGAAACGGATTTATTCACGGGGATGAATAGCCGGACGAATAAACATTTTCGTTTAATCTTTCCGTTTCACATTTTTTCACTGAATCAACAATTTTTTTAAACGGTTCGAATGAAATTTCTTCCGTGGACGTTTTGAAATTGTTTTGCTGCGACCGCACTTTTTGAGCATCTATTCCCTGCACAAATAAACAATATGGAAAATGAGAATTTTTTTCTTTCTTTTTGAATAAAAACGAAGAAATTTTTTTTTGTTGAATTATTTGAGAGTAATATTTTAAATTATTATTTTGTTTGTAATATTACAAATGTTATAACAAAACGGTTTTTCACACGGTCCCCAAACTAACAGTAAAGCCAGTGCTACTCAGGAAGACATATGCCATTAAAAACCAACCTAACCAGCACTCGGGAATCTGGATGAGTTCGTAATACAAGAATGTTAATGTTGTGGTTAGTGAGATTACTGGAGGCTTGGAGAACACCACAGTTCCGCTCCGTATGTACAAAATGGTAAAGTAGCAAGTCAAATTAGTTTTGCTGTTAAGGCAGAGTTGTCCAAATTTTCTGTTCAGTAGTTGTCTCTTAAGTCTTATGCGGGGATTTCACGTCATTCTGCTATCTAGCTCTAGTTCTATTTGATTGGAAGTCGGTTCCTCTTTGTCTTTGATTTATTGTTTAGGGCAAGACTGTTTTCACAATGACAATGAATGCAATTTACTTAATTTTATCCGTCACTTTTTGCACCAGTATTCGACAAATTTAAAGTGTTCTTGAATGTTGTACCTAGTTTGAATAGGATTCAAGTTATAGAACAAAATTGCGATCGTCCGAGATGATAGTATGCGGCGTATAATAGTCACCTGTATAAATTATATAAAGGATAGAAAAGATCCCCTCTGGGACGCCACCTTACATCTGACTTGCGAGAACACGTTGCCGCAACTAACTCTGAAGCAGCGGTCGGGTAGATAGGATTTAAGAATAAGGTCATAAGGACTTGGTAGGAAGCGTTTAAGTTTATAAAGTATGTCTGGGTGTCAGACTCAACCAAAAGCCGTGGTACAACTAAAACACAAGCAATACTCTTTACTCTCTATAGCAGAGGAGATAGTGTCGATGACTGAAAGCTTGTTGGATCTTAGAATGATGGAATCTGAATTGATGTGAACGGATAAATTGATGAGTATCTTGGATGGATATTAAGTTTTTTAAAAGACTTCTTTCAAGGGTATAGATGTTGAAGGATGAAAGCTGATGGTCAGGGGCGTCGGCGGCCGCAACGGTTTAGGCGTTGGCACTGCGCTCTTCACTGTAAGGTAAAGGTCCCGGGTTCGAATCCAGCGGCCCTGCATTCGAAGCCGACATACTTACAAATGGGCTTTTTTCACAAACACTGGCACCCCGAGGGTTGCCGATATAACCTTGCGAACCCTCGTAAAAAAAGTAATAAAGAGGATGTAGGTTTGAGAAGTTTGTGAGGTTTAGGAATGAGAAAAACGACGGAATGTTTCTATTGGAGAGGATCGTCGTGAACAGATGCATAAAAAAGACATTCACAAAACTCACAAAGGAATTATTGGAGGGAAGCCACAACAGAACTAGGTTATGGTAGGTCTCCTGGCAGTGCACCCTATGAAGGCACATGCACAGGAAAGGAATACAGACAGAAGAAACACTGTGTACATATCGCCAGGTAGAAGAGGAGGAAGCGGAGCACGTTTTGTGGTTTTGTGAGGGTTTATGTAGGTGTAGATTTGTCTAACGAGGAGCAGAAAAGCCGGAATCTAGATTCTACATTAATGATCAGCTGGCAAGGCAATGCAGGTTGATTAACTACCTAAAACTGACCAGTGGGTTATAAAAATAAAGGAGCCAAGAGATCTACTCATTTCGAGGTGCAGAAGTATTTTCGTCCGCCTCTTTTATCTCTATCCCTATCCGTAGAATGAAAGGGTGAAGTAGGCGACTCGTTATTTATACAATTTAAGGTAGATTTTAAAAATGATTTTAATTAATTTCGAAGAATATTTTATAAATAACGGAGAAAACCTGTTTTGCCCTATACCAAGTTCGTTTTTTTTCCTAAAAGAAAAGTATTAAAAATCGTCTCTCCTCGACGGTTTTTGTTACACACGCTTTTTCTCCGGCATTCTACTGCAAATACAATTTACGATCAACCAATTGCTTTTGACAACTGACTGAACTAGCATGTATATCGTTTATAAGAGCGGTCGAATATTGCCTGTTATAAACAATCTTTCAATTAATTAAGGTTTTTCGTTGAGATAAAAAATCAGTGTCACGAGCAGGATTCGAACCCACGACCTTCGGCTAGATACGCCGCTACTCTACTACTTGGTCTATCGTGACTTCGATCCACGCGGACACTAACTTCCCATCTCAACCCCACCTTTTGAATTTTCCCTCCTATTTGACATTTTGCAAATGTCGGGTAATCTATTTGATTGTCGGCGACAAATGAAATGGGCACAGAGAGCTTTAGTGAAGATATACTTCATTTAACTTATTAAATTCATAGCCTTCGAGGTCCGCTTTGCCAATTAATATCTTGCAATTAATTAAGGTTTTTAGTTGAGATGAAAAAAGTTAATGGCACGAGCAGGATTCGAACCCACGACATGGGGCTAGATACGCCGCTACTCTACCACTTGAGCTATCGTGACTGAAGTGATACATCGAATCGAAGATCGAAATCCACACGGACAAAATAATAATTTGTATAATTTAGTATTGTAAGATTATTTCGGTTATGATTAAATTTTCAAAAAGATAGATTTTTATAAAAATAATCTGTAAAAACTGAATATTCATAGAAACCCGTATTATCACATACTGAAAATTAAAAACACGAATTTTTAAAACGGCCGATGATATCGAAGTAGGTCGTAGCTTAGCGTGTGTACTTTTTCCCCTATTTTCTTGATTGTTGCTGATTACCGTATCATTAATTCATGAAAATTTTTCTTATTTCGCCACTATTATTTTTTTATACATTTTTTAAAATTTTATGTGTTTTCCTTTATGAATGACGATGCATTGTATCTCTCGTACATACTTGTGCGTACAAACAACAGAATGAAAATGGAATATAGGTCATATCAAGATCCACAATGACACCTTTTAAAGGGGGTCAGAACACCTAGTTTCCCCTAGTGTGGACAATTTATCATGGCACATAATAGCATACTGCGAACAACTAAATCCCTAACAAAAGAAATACGACATCCCGAATGACGTATGCGGCGAATAGAAGCACGGCATCAGGCACAGATCGCTGATCCACTATCTCAGATACTTTTAACTGTGTATGTCCCCTGATGTTGTTGAAAAATTAGACTATGTAAAAATGTTTCATGTGTGGAATATAATGAATGTTTCATATGTTATATTATATGTTTTGTGTGATGTGATGATGATATATGTATGTTATCGATATTGAACAAGAATATAGACTTCGATTTCCTTGAGGAACCAGATTAACTTCCAAAGAGGTGGGGGCACAAGTCGTTGCCAATTTGCACAAGGCTCATGAGAGGACCAAAAGGTACTATGGCAAACGACATAAATTGGTAAAACAGATTCCTATAGACCTCTAAGGTTTTGTATCTTGGCCTCCCAAAAAAATCCTGTCGCTGGAGTTACCCACAAGTACCAATAGGCTGCCATCAGTACTCGTTAAAGGGAGTGAAAGAATATTCAGCACCTACTTATAAGCGAGCCTGCTCTGCAATCACAGCGAAGTGCACTAAAGTCAAACCGAGACAGAAGTGGCTCCAGCCTTTGTTCCTCCAAGCTTGAGGAAGAAGTTCTTTCGTGCTGCAATCCGGGATTTCGCTAAACCGAAGGGGGAGAGAGAGTCTGCGGTGAACCACCACAGACGGCCCTATCCAGGGCCTCATCACTACCTATCTCTCGTCTAACCCCCCGGTCGGTTCGGCCCAAGGGGAGAGTCCACATGCACCGGGTGTGGGGGATATATCCATAAAATGAGGAGAGACGGGAAGAGTTTGGTTTCTAACCAGGAGATTTCTGGATGGTAGATGACGAATGGCTGACTGCTGAATCGGAGAGAAAGGATGAGGAGAAAGAGGGAAGAAAAAGAGGAAGTTTCCCGACAGAACCACCCCACGGCACCGGACTACCTCAGGAAAGGTAGGCAGGCTTCTTTTTCTTCGCTACCCCCATCTCATAAGACAACACGGATTCAGATTAATATAGTGTTAAACAGTTGTAAAAAAACAATTACTTTAAATAAAATTCTTGTGTCCTGGCTAAAAATTTGAATCCCGAAATCAACCTTGCTCCCCAGCTCCTGAGAGTAAAAACCACTAAAACACATTGATGTTAATAAATGCATTCACTCTCAATACAAACTATGTATACAGAACTATTTTACTGTATACAATAGAGCAATCCCGTTTCCTCCAAGAAACGGAACAGGGGTCCAAATACTCGCTGCTATGCACGATTCGCATATCGGTTGGCATTCCTACACCTCTCTTTATGCAAAAAAGAAATTGGATGCTTCAACAAGGTAGACACGTCAAGCAACATTTCACAACATGCCGAACCCATACGCCGACATTGCATCCGTGTGTCAACCTCGCATTGACAATCTGTAGGCGGGCGAGGATGTCTCTCTTCTACTAGTCAGATCCTCCGAACGCCACCTATTGACAGTATTCTTGATATGTGCGAGCTCCTCTGCCGACCACGGCTCACCATCGCTGACTTCTTTTTATCATGTCCTTTATCGCATTTTTAGCGCCAAAGTCCATGATCGCGGTTGGTAAGGCGGGTGGTTGTGACGAATACTCTGGGGTAGTGTGAATGCTAACCAGTCTGCTTTGTTTCTGCGTTTCTCTGTATTTGTGTTCTTTTATTTACAATTGAAGAAGCGCTGAGGTACCGTTATATCATGCTACAAAATAACTTGGTTGGAGAAACAGGAAAAGAAATTAATGTGGTTAAATCACGAGAAATACAAGAAAAGAAAAGCTAAGAAAGAGAGAGCTGGCGATGACCAATGTGCTTTTCCTGCTCTAAAGAAATACAACAATATTTTCTCCATAATGTCAACAATTGATTGATTTGTTTAAGCGTTTTTGAGACAACTAAGGGTCATAATACGCAATTGAAAGATGTATTCAATTCAATCTAATTAAAGGATACAAAACAAGAATATAGTTATCATGTCAGATAGTCAAGCAGCCATCAAGGCACTAAGCTCAAGTATCATTAGTTCAAGGATGGTGCTGAACTGCAAAAACAAATTAAACACACTAGGTATGCAGAATAAAGTCAGCCTCTGCTGGGTCCCAGGACACATGGGAGTAGAAGGCAATGAGAAAGCGGACACCCTTGCAAGGGAAGGGGCTGCTACACCGCTGATAGGACCCGAACCCTTCTGTGGCATAGGAATCCACACTATTAACGAATATCTGAGACAGAAGGACAAAAAGAAAATGAAAGAACAATGGAATTCTCTCATTGGACATAGACAATCCAAGAATCTTCTAACCAATTTTGGCAAGAAAGAAATCACAGAATGTGTCAAAGGAAGCAGGAACAGACTGCGAATCCTAACAGGATTCCTAACAGGAAACTGTAGATTAAATGGACACCTAAAGAAAATTGGAACAATCCAAGATGGCACATATAGATTCTGCAAGGAGGCAGAAGAGACACCAACACATTTACTAAAAAACTGCGGAGCTACATTAGCCCGCAGGAGGAAATGTTTTGGGATGTATAATGTGACAATAGAAGAGCTTCAACCATTAAAACCTGACCTATTAATCAAGTTTCTTAAGGCAGAGAACGGGGGATACAATAGCTCTCAAAGGGCGCAGTATACCACACCCTGAAAAATTACATCTACATCTACATCTACAAGGGTCATAATCGCCAAGCACCTAAAAATAACTATCTCAACTCGGCACATATGCATTACATACCCCTGTGTACAGAGTTGAGCTTATCACTTCTCCCAATTTACTAACAATTCCAACTTTTGTAATTACGATAAATTATTGGCAGGCCTCGAGAAAACCAGTTCTAGACTGGGTGTAAACAGTTCGAGGTAAGACCTCGTCTTATCTGTCCAGCTGACTAGGTTCGGCTACAGGGGTTACCAACGACTCGATCATACCAACCCCCAACCCAATCAAATATTGAAACCGAACCACAATTATTTCTTACGTACATACCACTAAGGTGGTAGATTACTCGATATTCTTCAATCACCCTTTACCCATATCATGTAATTAACTTCAATGGGGTGATTTAAATACATTCACTCTCAACACATGCTAGGGGCACAAAACTATCATTATTATATAAAATAAAACAACAGTTTCATCCAAAATTCTAAACGGGGGACTCAGATACGTACTGCCGTGCTCAAACAGGTTTCTCATATCGAATATTCTAGGCTCTCAGCCAACGTGTTGTAACTTTTAATTCAGTGAGACCTCTTCTTTACATTCCGGACACATACCCGAAATTTGGGCCAAAATGTCCGTGTTAACCTCGCATAGCTTATCCTTGATCGGTTGAGGATGACCCTTTATGTATGAGTCAGATCCTACTTGGGTCATCTATCGACAGTGCTCATGATACGTGAGAGCTTCTTTGTTGATCCGGTCCACCGTTGCTGCCATCGGCAATTATGTTGATTTTAAGTGAAAAATTTCTAGACTTTTTTTATTTTACCCTGACTATGAATGTCTTACAGTGACTTCGTTGAATGTGAATTTGGAATATTATCCAAAAGTGTTTTGTTGATATAATCTTATTAGAATAACGAGAGTTAAAATGTCCATCAATGCGGTGCACACGAAGCTAGTTGATGGAAGTGGTCTCGCATGAAGGATTAGGTTCGGAAAAAAATGGAAGAAACTTTATACCGTGAGATTTCCTCTAATTTAAAAAATACAAAATAATTAATTTTACAATACTCATTATTTTGTTTCCAGCTTGCATTACCTCTACTACGATTAAGCGGAAAAAGTTGAAAACAAGATTTTCAACATCACGATAAATTAATTTGTTTCAGCAAGCCTTCGCCAAATTTTTCCATCCCCTTGGAACTTGTTTTGTTTTGGATACGCCGAACGGAAACAGACTAATGGCTTTCTAATAAATAAAAACTCTAAACAATAAGGAGATAGTGTGGGCGTTTCCATTCGTCCCATTGAACCCGCTGGCTGTATTTTAACCTTTTATTCCTTCACGTACCCACCCACGGCCAAATTTATGTTGTCGAAGCAACCCCTTCCGAGATAGAAAATACCCATTTACTTATAAAGGTTTTTGTTATTTTGTCGAAAAACCGACAATGTAATGTTTGATTATAAACAATTCATGTTTAAAGCATGAAGCAAAAATCTGAAGTTTGGAGGAAAACCTTCTTGCGCGTTCAATAATTTCACTCTTTAATGGGGAAAAACGAATTCTTGAGAGATTTAATAAAAATTGTTTTCTTACTTATATCTAAAAGGAATAATAAAAATATAATTTATTTCTTAAACATTTTTACAAATTTATTACTGTACCTGTAAATATCATGCGACATCGGGACCACACTCCCTCTGTACGGAAAATGAATGCCGACATTGCTAAAATATTTTCAGAACATCATTCAACATTTTTCTTTCCACAGCATGATAGACATGTCCAGCGGCATAACATTGAACACGACTTGAATATCTCCTTTGAACTCTCTTCTCCTCTTAAAGCATTTAATCCATCAGACATATGAGACACATTAACTGTTTTGACTACGACGAGAAATATTACAAAGTTGGCTTCTCCGAGGTTTACTTTATTTAACCGATCTATACAACGCTGTATTCAGGACGTATTTTCCATTAGAATGGAAGTCCTTAAATTCACTAGTTTTCGTGGTCCGCTTGACCAATTAATGTCTTTCAATTAAGTAAGGTTTTTAGTTGAGATTGTTTCAATCAAAAGTCAGTGACACGAGCGTGATTCGAACCCACGATCTTCGGTTGGATACGCCGCTGTTCTACCACTTGAGCTATCGTGACCTTGATCCACTCGGACACTAACTTCCCATCTCAACCCCACCTTTTGGAATTTTCCCTCCTTTCTGCCATTTTTCAAATGTCGTTTAATCTATTTGTTTCTCGGCGACAAATGAAATGGCCACGAAGAGCTTTAGAGAAGATACACTTCAGTTTAATTATTAAATCCATTAAAGTTCGTGGCCCGCTTGGCCAATTAATATATTACAATTAATTAAGGTTTTTAGTTTACATAAAAAGTCAGTGTCACGAGCGTGATTCGAACCCACGATCTTCGACTAGATACACCGCTGTTCTACCACTTGAACTACAGTAACCTCGATCCACTCGGACACTAACTTCCCATCTCATCCCCACATTTTGAATTTCCCCCCCTTTTTTGCCATTTTTCAAATGTCATGTAATCTATTTGATTCTCGGCGACAAATGAAATAGCCACGGAGAACTTTAGTGAAGGTATATTTCATTTTTACTTATTAAATTCACTAGTTTTCGTGGTCCGCTTGACCAATTAATATCTTTAAATTAATTAAGGCTAATTTAGTTGAGATAAAAATTAATAATTTAAAGACAATTATTTAATTTGTAAATAATAAATAAATATAAAAAAATAATTTGGACGGGCTAAATATTAATTTCAAAGTTATTCAGATATCGTGAGATGCGGTCGGGTGTGATATAGGTTTCAGAAAAACATTTTCTTTATCGTGTCAACGTTTCGATCTTTTATTGAGATCATCTTCAGGGCCTGGGATTTACAAACAATGTTTACATTTAACAAATACATTTAGGATGTGGTAAAGTGAATTTATACAATGTATTACAAGTGTATCTAAAAATGGTAGTGTTTTGTTGTTTTCGATTTCATGTGTAAATTGTAGGCGTGGGTGTAGGGGTTTTCACACTTGTGATAAAACAACCAGATGGCACATTAATCACAGATTGGTACCAAAAACCAAGAAACACAGATCGCGACCTCAACTTTAAATCTCACCATCCTCTTCATACAGTAATAAACACGGCCAGAGGGTTACTTCACAGAATGATTACCCTGAGCCATGAATCATTTCACCACAAGAACATAAAGATATACAAACAGATCCTCCATAACAATTTCTACCCTAAACACATAATTAACAGAATAATCAACAACTACAACTCAACACTAACACATTCCACTATTACTAATAATACTACATTAAGTATATCAAATACAAACTAACAAGCATACATTTCCATACCATTTATTCAAGGCTTATCACATAAATTTAACACATTTCTCTCGTCCGATAACTTCAAAATAGTTTTCAAAAATTATAAAACAATCCAAACACTTTTTTCCAAAGTTAAAGATCCCACTCCAATAATAAATAAATCTGACGTAATCTACAAGATCAACTGTTCAAACTGTCCGGCAACTTACATCGGTCTTACATCCCAATATCTGGACAAGAGAGTAAAGCAACATATCTATGATTGCAAAAAACCCAAGCAAAATCCTACAGCACTCGCTACCCACCACTTTGAACACCAACACAATTTCGACACAATTTCGATTTCAAAAATCCGAAAATATTACATACAGAACAAAACAAATATAAACGTAATTTCTTAGAAATGGTTTATATCAACAGAGATAAACACAGCAACAATTACAGAACAGATACATGCAAACTCAGTCGCAGCTACGCCAATATCATTAATCAAATACAATACAAATAACATACACACATCATTACATTACATTCCACACATCAAATACTTTTCACATAGTCTAATTTTCCAACAATTTAGCTTTCCTTTTCCTATTTATCCCCTATCTATATAATCCTGAAAGGATAATCTGGCCGAACTATTACCAACACATTGTTCCCCTTTGTCGGCTTTTTTCACTTCAAAGAAGCCGACGCCTTACACAAAATTGTCTTTTATAGACCGACTTCCTTCCCCACCCCTTCAAAACCAAACATATATAAACATAAAACAGCAAAATCTCACTGGCACTCTCAACACGACACGCAAGGATGGCACAATTACACAGAAGACAAACACTTTGACTGATAGAAATACTTTGTTTGAATATAAAATATAATTTGCATTGTATAAATTCACTTTTCCACATCCTAAATATATTTGCTAAATGTAAACATTGTTTGTAAATCCCAGGCCCTGAAGATGATCTCAATAAAAGATCAAAATGTTGGCACGATAAAGAAAATGTTTTTCTGAAACCTACATCACACCCGACCGCATCTCACGATATCTGAATAACTATCGATTAACGGTCACTAATCTCTACACATTAATTTCAAACACCGAATTTTGGTTTTAAACGAATTGTTCCCAGTATCCAATAATATATTACTAACGTAGCTAAGGCTCTACGGTGATTCGGGGATAATTCATGACGTCCCTTTACAGAGAGGTGATTTAATATTGAATGGAGTGAGTAAAAATAGTCACGCGAGCGTGCCAGCGGTTTGGTTTATCCGCCGCTGTTTTTGTTTTTCCATTGATTTAGTTATTATTTTTTGGTATGTTTTCAATACAGTCGACTACTGTGTTCGTTCTTTCTGATGATTTGCAGTACTTTTCAGCGGTTTAAATTTATTTGCTTGTTGGGTTGCTATTTTCATGTTTTCCCGAGGAGCTCTGGATTTATTTATATCCTCCCGGGTCGATGGCGTCGTATTTTTGACGGTTAAACGTTAACGGTTAAATTTTTTTTTTACATTTGTTAAGCACAATAATACAAACGTTATTAAATAATTGATTTTTTATTTTTATTTTTATTTACTGAATGATTTATTTTTCTTTTGTGTTCTGTTCTTGTTCACTACAACTTGTCACTTATTATTTGTTTATTTTATTTTCAATTATATTTTTTTTATAAAATTAAAAAACAAAGGTTTTGACAATTATTTGCTTTTGTAAATTTTGTTAAATAATATTGGGTTTTCTATATTTTTTCTCTGTCTCCCGGTTTTTTAAGGCATTATTGAGGAAAAGAAATTCCCAGATTGGGGTCCGTGATGTCCCGGAACTTTGTTCAAGCGAATGTAGTCTCTCAGGGTCCGGTTATAAGCGATATACTTTGAACTGTATCGCTGGATGTGTCTCTGACCAATCAGACGATTACTGATACGTCACCGACCTCTGCTTCTTCCTTTCTGGGAAAGTCCGATCGGTGCTTGGAGGAGTGATGCAGTCAACGATAAACGTTCTAGCCGGAAAAGCGGAGGGAACCAGATTCGTCTTTTCTGCGTCGAAAACCTTATGCGTCCAATTTTGCAGGCTGAGGATAACTAACACCCTCCGCAGCTCTGCCTGAGTAGCGCTGCGATTGGGTACGTACAGTCGGTGAGGTTCCTCGGCTTCATGTTTGATCAAAAGGTCACATTGATGCCGTCGAGGGGAAGTTAAAGTTAATTGGTCGCATCAGGTGGGGAGCGGAGGGAGACCTCCTGAAAATATGTAAGTCGCTGCTCCACCTGATTTTATCATTGCAATGCCAATTCTTCAGTTCGAAAAACGCGTCAGCAGAGGCTTCATAGGCTCTACTACCAGGGTCTTCGAGCGGTATCCGGCTCATTATGGATAACCTCTTTGGCCAGCCTTTGCTCCGAGCTGGGAATGGAGCTCACCCTCAGCTATTCGACGTGGTTCCTTGCCAAACAGGGACATCCGCTTTCGGGAGTGATCCTTAGATGCTAGCATAGTACAATATAAAAGCGACTTCAGACCCTGACGCGACCTCTAGGAATACCCTTCGGCGAAGCCTTACGGTGGGAGGGGATGACAGCTGGAACGGTACTCGAGCTGGACAACCGCGCGACTCCGCCTTGGGTCCTCCCATCCGTCTGGGAAGATCTCGTGATTAGCCAAGTCGTGTACTCCGCCATACCAAACTAAATTCTTTGAACTTATATCGAGGAACGCTGGTTTTCGGCGTGTCTTTCCAAACAGGTCTAAGACTGACGAAGGTGTGGCTTGTGACGTGTATCGCGAAGGTGCGTCCACTTCGTGCTGGCTCTCGCTGCATTGTAGCGTTTATACGACAAAACTGAATGCGATTTGAGACGAGCTTGGGGTGATTCGAGGCAATGGTGGCTCTGCCTACCTAGTCTGCACTGACCTAGTTACTGCGTTTCAAGACGGGTTTACCGCCGATTCTCTCGTAGTGCTTTTGTTGGAAAGATACCACGAACTAGAGAGTCTCGGAAAAACGATGGAAGTTTTCTGGGTAGCTGGATACGTAGGTCTGGAGGGTAATGAAAAGCCGGAGAAGGTGGCAGCGTCAATGGACCGGATCGACAGAGAAGCTCTCGCGTATCAAGAGCACTATCGTCGGGTGGCGCTCGAAGGATCTGACTCGTAGAAAAAGGATCATCTTCACCCGATTAAGAATAGCCAATGCGAGATTGACGTACGGACACTTATTTTTGGTAGCACGCGTATATGTCTGGCATGCAGAGAAAGGTTGTTCAATCTGTCCCACCTAATTAAAGGTGCAATTCTTTCATAAAGTGAGGGGGCAGGAATGCCATTGGATTTGAGAATTGGGCTTGAGCACAGCAGCGAGCATTTGGGTCCCCTGTTCCCGTTCTTGGAGGAAACGGGGTTGTTCTATTGTACGTAGTACTAATAATTGTGTATACCTAGTTTGTGTGGATGGTGAAGGTATTTATTAACGTGAATGTGTGATGCGAGAGGGTCTATGGCGGAATATCCAGCACCCCATCTCCCTCAATTAGGCTAGTTGTATAATATGTTTAAAGGGTATGGGTAACGAGTACTCCACCACCTTAATTGAGTGAACGGTATGTTAATAGGAGAGAATATATTTACCAATGAATATGAGTATGAATAGTTTTGGAACTGCATCCGTTGGATGCTGAATTAACCTAGCTATTGACAACATCCCCACTTTTGCTGGACGGATAAAACTGAGGTCTGCCCCCGGACTATGGGATGGGCATTTCTCGAGTTTGTCGGCAATTTACGTAAATAGCGTAGTAAAGCGGAAATTGCCGGTGAACGAAAAGCCAATAGGTTTTGTGTATATGTACTTACATGTGCGGATTTGAGCCTATATGAATCCAAATCCAAATCTTTGTCTTTTTCATCCCGAACGTAACGGTAACTGTGGTAAAACATTTTGCAGGTTCAATTTTCTCTGGAAGGAATTCAAATTACCAACATCGAAGGCCTTTCCATTGTATGCACATGCCTGCAATTCGTTCTTCCACCTACACCACTGCTCCCTGTAATGATGAAGTTTGTTTCTTCCTATCTTTATATCAGCGAAACCAATTCTGTAGTTTTAGCGACTATATTGTACCAATAGTTTTGCACCAATAACCGATTCGCTAATTTTTGCGATTATAGAGTGTTAGCGCAGTTTTTGCGTCTAATGACTGTTAGCGCCCTAAATCGGAATTTGAAAGAGCGGGAAACGCGTATCATACCGAGAGCCGATTCTGAATGAGAAATGAGAAACTTTTCTTTTATTCTGAGTTCGATACCTTCTCTTCAAACCCACCTCTCCTGTGTCAGAACAAATGGTCCTTATGTTTTAATCCTTAAAGTTTAATGCTATGTGCATAAAAGTGAAGTTGACCACAATGTAGATTAGATATCACTTCAGTGATAGATTAATGATTTGTGGAGAGGGTCTGGATTGGTGGGTGGTCTTGCTTCGTTTTTGTTGGGATTCATTAATACATAAATTTTAACAATAAGTGCATAAAATTTAAAAACCTCATTAGCTGTTATTAATTTCATTGTGAGCTTATGTATAAATAAAAGTTGATAAAAGTTACCTGTTATCACTTTCTGATAGAATTATAACAACAGTCTGTACCAAACAAGCTGTTTCAGTTAATTGACATGACATTTTCTAACAATAAGTATTTTGCTTACGTATTGTAGTATTTTGAAGGAAAGTGGCGGGACCCTGTGCGTCCTCTTGAGCATATCTCCATTTGTGTACCATAGCTCCTGAAAAACATTATTGTCGATCCATTACAATTCGTGGTCCGATTGACCAATTAAAATTGTTCACTTAATTAATATTTATGGAAGGTATTGGTCGAGATAAAATAGTCAGTGTCACGAGCGGGATTCGAACCCACAATCTTCGGCTAAATACGCCGCTGCTCTACCACTTGAGCTATCGTGGACACTCACTTCCCATCTCAACCCCACCTTTTGAATTTTCCCTCCTTTTTGCCATTTTTCGATTTTTTTTAAATATCGACCAATACCTTTCATAAATATTAATTAATTGAAAAATGTTAATTATTCAATCGGACCACGAATTGTAATGGATTTAATAATTAAACTGAAGTATATAATGAAACTCTCCGTGGCCTTTTCATTTGTCGCCGAGAATCAAATAGATTACACGGCATTTGACAAATGGCAAAAAGGAGGGGGGGTGACACTGACATTTTTATTTCTTCCAATACTTTTCATAAATATTAATTGTTGTCGATTTAATGAGAAAAAGTTCACAAAAAAACCCATTTATTTTTACTTTAACAAATCCTTTGACCGAACAAGCTGAATTTTCATAAAGAAAGCCAAAACATATTTAAAAAATCACACAAGAGGAAGGCTCTATAAATATATGATGAGAGAAAGAAAGTTTTTACAATGTGAGGCTACAATATAGTACATCAATTTTCAATTAACTTTTTTCAATTAATTAATATTTATGAAAGGTATTGGTCGAGATAAAAAATCTCTGTGTCACGAGCGGAATTCAAAAACACATTTTTAAAATGATAAAATAATACGTATCGTTATTACGTCGTTACATTAGGGTGAAAGGATTGACTGGATAGTAAACCGTCCAGGGTGAGTGGGCTAAATGCATACAACCCCCGCACACTTGTTGCTCTCGGATCAGACATGGGTCACTCCCACTTCCCTTTTGCAGGACGGCTATCGGATCGATGTTCCATCCAGCCAGTATAAAACCAACCTTTGCCAACCCAGTTTATTTTTTATAGCACAGGCCAGAAAACATTGTAACTCCACTGTCTGGGAGCTACAAATGCAAAGTATTATTAACCGTATTATTCTCAATAGCAAAGGAAATTAAATCCTCGTTACTAGTATAAACAAAATTTCATTTATAAACACGATTTATCTTCCTTTTGAATAATCCTTAAACCCTGGAGATTTTGTAATGAGATCTGAAAGCTGATATATCTGTAGTTTCTTCTTGTTAACTGTTCTGTTCAATTGAAATCGTCTGTTTACATATCTTTTTATTTTTGCATATGCACGTGCGATTCCATCACTAACGAAACATAATTCAAATTACTTGTCCAAATGATGGGGTACATGCCACAAATGTCGAAGTCAATCGAAGACGGCTGCCCAATCCGATATGCCAGAAAAAAATCTCCTTTGTCCAAAAAAATGTTATTGGATCCACAAGTATATCTCCTGTCGTCCCTGGGGAAAAAGGCAAAGCAGGCAAAAGCAAAAGGCCACCCATCTGGACGCCACGCGTTCCTTCTCTGCCGGAGCCGCCACGCAATACGCCAACTCATGCGCACTCGCGCTCCATTTTTAAAACTGTTATAAGCATCAGCATCAGGGGAAGTAGCTCCTCAATTCAAAATAATAAATTACATTCGCACATTAGTCTCGCACTATACTCCAAAAAATGTTCGATATTCATCGCGGTAATTCGGCAAGAAGCTTCTCCATTCACGCTGTCTCAGCATTCATACACACACCAAACGTCATTCCGTTATCTCAGATCACTAATCGAACTGATAGAAAAAACTATTAGAATACTACCAGAAATAATGTATTTATTTGCGTGAATGAAGTGGTTTATTCTCAAATTATCCCGAGGATTTGCAGTACTCTGTGGTGTGTGAAAGAAATCTGGCGTGGGAATGTAATTTACTAGCGCGCATGGATGGTCATATCCCTACTTATGTTTTGTATACGTGCTTCTTAGTTCTGTTATTTTATGCACAACTAGCTCTGTAATCCGGCGTTGCCCATTTTGTAGTCTCAGCACCCGCCCTGCACCAATAAAAACAAAATGTAAAAGTTTGTAGTTTCGGCTAGATACGCTTTATCTCAACCAAAAACCTTAATTAATTGAAAGATATTAATTGGTCAAGCGGACCACGAAAACTAGTGCATTTGATAAGTTAAAATAAAGTTCACCTTCACTAAAGCTCTCCGTGGACATTTCATTTGTCGCCGAGAATCAAATAGATTACACGACATTTGAAAAATGGCAAAAAGGAGGGAAAATTCATAGGTGAGGTTGAGGTGGGAAGTTAGTTTCCGAGCGGAACGAAGTCACGATAGCTCAAGTGGTAGAGCAGCAGTAATATGATCCCTGAAATGAAACAGTGAAGAAAAAGTTATGTTCCGGACAAAAAGCGGCCAGTCTTAAGTTTGTATAGTTTTCAAAAATTATAAAACAATCCAAACACTTTTTTCCAAAGTTAAAGATCCCACTCCAATAATAAATAAATCTGACGTAATCTACAAGATCAACTGTTCAAACTGTCCGGCAACTTACATCGGTCTTACATCCCAATATCTGGACAAGAGAGTAAAGCAACATATCTATGATTGCAAAAAACCCAAGCAAAATCCTACAGCACTCGCTACCCACCACTTTGAACACCAACACAATTTTGACTTCAAAAATCCAAAAATCTATACAGAATAAAGCCTTGGAAATATGTTTAACATTAACGTTAATATCTTTCAATTAATTAAGGTTTTTAGTTGAGATAAAAAAGTCAGGTCACAAGTGGGTCAAAGCTTCTCGTGGCCATTTCATTTGTCGCCGAGAATCAAATAGATTACACGACATTTGAAAAACTAGTAGGAATATTTTTTTCTTCTTCCTGCCTTGCCGGTATTGTCGGATTCACCAATTAACATTTTGCAATTAATTGATATTTATGAAGGGTATTGGTTGAAAAATGGCAAAAAGGACGGAAAATTCAAAAGGTGGGGTTGAGATGGGAAGTTAGTGTGCGAGTGGATCGAGGTCACAATAGCTCAAGTGGTAGAGCAGCGGCGTATCTAGCCGCCGAAGATCGCGGGTTCGAATCCCGCTCGTGTCACTGACTTTTTTATCTTAACTAAAAACCTTAATTAATTGTAAGATATTAATTGGTCAAGCGGACCACGAAACTAGTGAATTTAAAATGTGAAAGTTTCACCGAAAATAGAGGATACCAAAATAGAGTATACCGTTATATCATATAATCTGATAACTTGGCTGGCGAAACATGAAGAAAATTTATAAGAAATATTGTAAAAATGCGAGAAAGACAGGAAAATAAAATTATATTGTTACGTTCTTGAATTATCATTCGTTGTAAACGAAAGAAAAATGTTCAAATTAACTCTATGTATAACACGCCAGTTGTAAAGTCATTGCTTCATTTTATTCATTCATTTTATTCTTCAAACATGATAAATTACAATTTTTTTTTCAGGAAGGACCGGGTGAATGGGTGTCTTTGGACGCCGAGCTCGTGATGATGGATGGGGAAGTGGTGGGTACAAAAGAGGCGACTGGCCATTCCCTTTTAGTCGACTGTAGGTTCGAATTGCCATTTGGTAAGTTACGCCGGCTACGACAAAACCTATTTCTACCCCTAAATAAAGAATTTTGGCCGCATGAACACCTTGTATTCCATATCCTCTCTTATTTCCTCCAAAACTTTTCTTTTTTTTCTCTACCGGCTTCTTAAAAATTAATTGCCGATATAAAGTAACAACGGATTAGCATAAGTCAATCATGGGGCTACCGTTTTAGGTGTAAGGTGTGTCAAAGTTGATCATGTTTAAGTTTTTTCTTTTATCGCTCTTCGTACAAATGACGTAAAAAACCACCATTTTCGATCAATGTTTTACCATGTTTTTCACATATTCACCAACTAAATAGTTCTATTTTTAATCAATTCCAATAATTTATAATATCAGACACCAACTTTTAACATCTTAACTTTAGTATCTGCTGCAATTCGAGTAATATTCTGATTTTTATTTATGCGTTGTTAATTTTTTTCATTATCCAAATATTCAACTATCATCTGCCATCACTATGGGAATTGTGCCATTTCACAAAAGCCCATTGTTCAGAAAAATTTAACAGTTTAATTTTTTCAAAACATAATTTCAGTTTATAAACATACATTCCATTATTTCAGTATAGTTTTTATTGAAAAATCTATGATTATGTAAAAATGTTTTTGTCTAAAATTATAAATCCATCAAAAAATTAATTTATTTAAAAAAACTTTTATATTTAATTTTTTTTTCAAAATCTAAATAAACAAATAGTAACCTTAATCGATTTCCGAGTCAAACATTGGGAAAATTTTTTAATGTTTCATTTCGCATAACCAATTATGCGTCTTTTGCTACGGACGATGTCTCCCCCTAACATTCATATTATGATAAATCCAGACATAACTTTTTGAATCAATGTTTTTTGACATACAACATGCCCTATTAAGTAGGTTGTATGAAAAAACATGTAAGTTTTTAAATGCGACCGTTCATTTTTTATTTTGGATTTCGAAACTATCATTTTTAAGAAATTTTCACATTGGTCCATTATCTTCATTTTTATAGAAATGACCGAAATGAGAGTTTTCCTAGGTACAACCATTTCCCTTTCGGCTAGTTCCAATAAACACCACTCCAGAAAAATTGAGTTACATATTTTGTGAAAAATAACAATTTTCTGCAAAAAACGTGATCATTTCATCGATTTGTAAAAATCGAAATTATTTTAAATTTTCCTTTAAAAGAAATAAAATATATTATAGTAAAATAAGATAAATTAATTCGTGTCATAAAATAGATCTTAACATCCAACTACCTGTTTGTGCAAATGAGGGACAGAACCACTTAACGATACTTCCTTTCAAAATCTATCGCACATAAATTTACAAGTGCTTTGCTGAGATTCGAACCGCTACCATAATAAATTCGACTCATACGCCCTAAACCCCACAGCTGGCCCCAATGAAGGTTATTGCTTTTCTAAACATTTGAAATTTTGAGAACAAATGTTTTTTTTAATTTTAAACATTTAGCAAATTAATTAAGGTTTTTAGTTGAGATGAAAAAAAGTTAATGGCACGAGAGGGATTCGAACCCACGACCTTCGGCTAGATACGCCGCTGCTCTACCACCTGGCAAAAGGAGGGAAAACTCCCTCCTTTTGCCAGGTGGTAGAGCAGCGGCGTATCTAGACGAAGGTCGTGGGTTGGAATCCCTCCCATGCCATTAACTTTTTTTCATCTCAACTAAAATCCTTAATTAATTGGCTTGTATTAATTGGTCAAACGGACCACGAAAATAGTGAATTAATCATTTAGCAAATATTCATCTTTTATTATGTACTTATATGTTTCGATTTTGAACATGAATGGAATTACGGATTTTTTAAACTTATTTTCGTTATGATGTTCAATTAATTCCTTAAAAAAATTTCAAACAACAATGAAACTCATACTTGCTTTTCTAAAAATAGTCTTCTTGACTTCCTCGTCTCTAAAATTAAAAAGTAGAACAGGCGACGCTCTTGTCAGAGGAACTCGTAAAGTAGTCAGGACGACGATATATTCCGTTGATTTACAGCAAGATCCTGCTCTGGAGGCTTCAACCCGTTATGTGCACACATTCGTGCATAATCCTCAGCCATCAAAAGCAAAGACGTTTTTAATTCATTTCTTTGATAAAGATTGAAAACTGGGCGTGTTTTCTATATTTTGTTAATTAGATTTCAAAAGCATCCGGCTGTTTAAATTGTACGGGGTTTTTGTTAATAGTTGAGCCTAGGCTGATTTTCGGAAACATATTTTCTATGTAAAAAAAAATAAATGTAATTGGTTTTTCCATGATTATGCATATTTTAGTTTGTGAATAGAACACTCTTCTGTACAGGATTTAGCGAATTTAGATGCTTTTTTGATGAATCGACTGGCCCAAAGCTTTCATCTTGACGGGCAAAAACCGCAAATAAATAATGCATCAGCTCTTTCATGTGGCACACTGGCACTAGGTTTGTAAAGTCGGCTGACTAGACGTGAAAAGTTCAGATCGAATCTCTCCCGAGGGATGGGGCTGGAACCGAAAAGAAATCCAGCTTCTTGACTCGCTAACCTGCCTAAAGTAAAAAGAATTTGGCTTCTTTTCCACCGTGAAAAAAAATCAGTTTTAACAACGTTAACACCTATATAGAAAATTAATGGTAAAATTAATAGCAGAAGAATGTTTTGATATTTCTTCAAATTTTTGGAAACTTATCTTGTCTTATTTAGACATTAATCCATATAATTTTTTAGATATTCCTATTAACGAAATTTTACAGCACTTGAAGTTACAAAACATCTGTAATCTAAATTTCAATGATGTACTGATTTTACATAGTGTGCTTTTCTAAAGCTACCTCTGGAGGGTACTATGACCAGAATTATGTAAAAACAGTACATCACACAATGACATCTAGATATTTCTCCATCAGCCTTTATCACGCACATAGGCTTATGCTTGTTACTAGGTATTGTCTGATAGAGGGTCGTCCTTCCAGTATACTCGGTCGTCCTAAAAAGGACAATGAGGATCTTTAACGTCCGCACCTACCCTATTCGGCCTTATCGGACGATGTGATTCTCAAGATGAGAGCTGACGCACCTCTACATGCGACAGAATGGTGTTACTCCCGCAGCATTGGTGTAGAGGCAGCTCAGCCCCGAGGGACCACTACAACCTCGCTGCCCGCTTGCCCATTCCGAGTGGTCGGATCTGCATTAATCATCAGACCGTATGCCGTGCGCAACGGGCTACCTAAGCCGAAATACATCAGCCCGGTCTCCTGGGCACTCCCTAGATAGAGAAAGCCACTCTATCTCCCAGAGTATTGAGACTTCCCCAACGTAAGAACTATCGGATCCGCTCTATTTAAAGTGGAATTGCTAACCACCCCCTAGAGGAGTACCGCCTACTGTAAAAGCCTCCAATCGAGCTCAGACTCAAAAGCCTCACCACGTACCACTACGAATCCATTCCCAGTGTAACAGGGGCTGAATTTTGAAACATTTCTGTTATCCCATAGTACAGATGGTTATGCACCCTCCCCCGTCTATGCAGACAAAATCTGGTACTCTAACCCTTGTGTACCTCTGATAAGGCACCCGCCGCCCATGTCGACCCGAGGCCGACACGAGTACAACTTGTGGTTTAGAGAGGTTGTCACGCCCTCTGGGCTACACCTTTATTTTGCTCCCGCACACCCCCCCCCCCGTTGTAACCAAGGTTTGGGAGGGGGTCACAGGATATAATGAAGGAACCGGGATGAGGACACGAGCCTTAACCACATTGTACTACCATTGAGGGTCGATGATTTACTTGAAAATCAACTCTCTTGTACTGAACACACATTCACGCATATAATTACATTCTCATGTAACATTAAAACTTTATCACCAAATTGATCGCACATATATTAATAGGATTACCTGCAGCAAACAAAAGATCTGTATAACAGAATTACCCTTGTTTGCTCCAGAATGGGACGATGGGACCCAAATGTGCGCTCGTGCACAAATCTTTAGTCTGCGGCATTCCTAATCGCTCTCTAAAGAGCCAAGGAGTGACACTCTAATTAAATGGAACACATTGAACAGCCTTTATTAGAAACCATGCACGTAAGCGGAGTTTGGCCCAAAATTAGTATTCGTGTCAATAGCCAATTCTGAGTCAGGTTAGGATGATCCTTCTTCTGCAGTTTTAGATTCTTCGACTCTCGTTTAGCATAGCTGATTGGATCTCGGTTGAACGGTTTGGAGTGTTAAACGTTCCATCTGAGGTTTGTTACTTCCTAGCCCGACGAGTCCAGGTACACAACAAACTAATAAATTTTTCCAAGACTGTCCTAATATTGATAAACATCTCGAAGAAATAATAGACCGTGAAGATGATCTCAATATAGATCGAAACGTTGGCCCGATAAAGGAAATGCTTTTCTGAAACCTAAATCACACCCGACCGCATCTCACCATTTCCGAATAATCATCGACTAACGGTCACTAATCACCACACATTTAACATCTACCCTTAATTGAGATATGACTAGTTCACTTAAAAGTTGAAGAGTGTTTTCTTAACCAAAACGATCTTAAAGAGCGTTATTTTTTAAACAATTTATATTATTTCATACCACTTTACAACCCTTATTGAGTTTTGGTTAAAGTAGTAAATGTAATGCTGCAAAATTATCGTAACAATATCAAAATCATACTCCTGAAAACACTATCCACGAGCAATATGAAAGCGGGCTTAATGTTTAAAGCATTGGTGAGAACTTTCAAAGAGGGGTGTAAAAAGGTATATACCGAGATTTAGTAGAATTTCTTACTCAAGTTACAATTAAGTCCGTATGAAGGCCCAGAAATAGTTTTCTTATCTTATAATTGCCAAAACAATTAGACATTTATATTAAAATTTAATTATTTCATGTTGCTTAATATAATTCATATAGTGTATCACGGTGAGATGAACGAAATAATAAAGGGCTGTTATTTTTTTTTGAAGAAAATTGAATTATCTTATGATGAACCATCTAAAAATTTCTTGGTCTACTTTGCCTTCCTCCGTCATTTTTGTTGAATTACCTTTAAAAAATATTAACTTAATATTCCCGAGAATACACGTGTTAATTTTATTTCTAATGAGAATTACACACGAATGCACAATTTCAGAAATGGCTGTCCCGTAACGAGTCTGGAATTCAAGTAGCGCGACTACAGTAATTAAATTTCTTCAAATGCGAATCCCCATTTACCTTCCATTCCAAAGGCGGATGAAGTTGAACTCCCGACCTGTATTTTTCTGAACTTTTTTAAAATTGGCAACTATATTTGGCACACCAGACTACCAATAACACTTGAGCAGATTTACGGTTCTTTGTTTATCTCCTTCTGACTAGGATTTTCGCTACCAAGAAATTAATGAATATTAATGAACATAAATCGCATTGCTACTGTTTCTTGTCAGCGTTTCGGAGGTTATACTTATACTATTTTCAGCAATATACAGATAAAACAAATACTTAACTACAACAGTTCTATATTAATAGTTAATAAAATTTCACATTGTTTAAATGTTCATAAATATTCTAGAACAACTAGTACTTAGGAAATTGCCTGTCGGTTTAGCCAACAAATAGATACAATTTTTTAGTGTACGGATAATAATCCGCCAGATATGACAAGAATATAGCTCTTCAGCATTCAAACCTATATTAATTTTCTATGAAACCGTTGAACTTTGAAAATAATTACATTCACTAGTTTTCGGGATCCGCTTGACCAATTAATATCGTTCAATTAATTAAGTTTTTTAGTACAGATAAAAAATTAATGTCACGAGCGGGATTCGACCCCACGACTTTCGGCTAGATTCGCCGCTACTCTACCACTTGAGCTATCGTGACCTCGATCCACTCGGACACTAACTTCCCATCTCTACCCCACCTTTTGAATTTTGACAATAATTAACAAACATAGTTTTCCAAAAGATATGGGCTTGTCTACATAGAATAAATCATAGTAAAGTATAGAAATATCTTGTGCTGCTATGCAATTTTCCTTTTTCAAAACATCCATGAATATCAACCAAAAAAATTTTTATGTTAGCGTTTAGAAATATTGTTATTTCGTTATGGATTAAATCCTTTAATATAGTAGTATAATTTACAGCTGAATTAGGTACACTTCTATCAAAATACAACAACATCTATAAATCTCGACTTTTTTTACATGTTTTGTTTTAGTTATACAATTATTATTTGTAATTACATAAGTATTAATAATATCTTTCAATTAATTAAGGTTTTTAGTTGAGATAAAAAAGTAAGTGTCACGAGCGGGATTCGAACCCACGACCTTCGGCTAGATACGCCGCAACTCTACCACTTGAGCTATCGTGACTTCGATCCACTCGGACACTAACTTCCCATGGTTAGTCCCCCAGAAAGGTGGGGTTGAGATGGGAAGTTAGTGTCCGAGTGGATCGAATTCACGATAACTCAAGTGGTAGAGTAGCGGCGTATCTAGCCGAAGGTCGTGGGTTCGAATCCCGCTCGTGACACTGACTTTTTTATCTCAACTAAAAACCTTAATTAATTGTAATACATTAATTGGTCATGCGGACCACGAAATTAGTGAATTTAAAGTCTTGTATAACGTTGAGTCTTGGCAGATAAGACGAATTATGGTCCTAGGAGTCTTTGTAGTTGTCCAAGTATTCTGTTAAATTGTCTTTTAATTCTACTAGTTTAAGTATAGTCCTAGGCAGTTCACTTGAGTGGAAGTTGGTATCTTTTTTTGTTGATGCACAGTGGAAGGTAAGACTGTTTTTTCAATGTGAACGTACACTGAATCCATTTTTCTCCATTTACTCTTGTCCTCCACTTTTTGCGCCAGTCATAGATAAGCTCAAGTTGGAGATAGATTGGGAACGACGGCAGCTAGAGGGCAGAATAGCGGTATCGTCAAAATAGGTTGTGATAATGGTATTGGGTGTGCAGATAGGTCAACAGTGCAGATGATATAAAGGGTGGGGCCAAGAATGCTCCCTTGTGGGACGCCGGCTCGTATCGGTCTGATTTCCGAGCACTCGTTGCTGCACCTCACTCTGCAGCAGCGGTCTGTTAGGTAGGATTTCAGGATAAGATAATAAATAGTAAAGAGCGTTTAATTTTATAAAGCATGCCGGGTGTCGAAAAATCAAAAGCTTTTGCTACATGGAGGAACGCACCCAACTCTTTGTTCTCCAGAGCAGAAAAGATAGTGTCGACATCTCTGAAATCTTGTTCAACCCTACAATAATTTCAACGAAAAACGAATAGGTGAGGGGGAATTATTTTATGAGGATGTAGGATGGGGACTAATCGCTCTACAAGGAGGGTTTCGAGGATTTTGGACATTGCAGGAAGAAGGCGGCTGGGTCTATAGGACGTAATGGTTGGGAGATTTGTGAGCTTTAGGATAACGATTGAATTTTGAAATAAAGCACTGAGTAATCACCTCTTTCATTTGACTGGTATTGTTTTTTGGTATCTTCAAAATACTGAAAATAAAACCCTTACCAAAAATTAAAAAAATAAATTCATGGGCATAAGCGGTTCAGCGGAGAAGAACTTTCACGTTAACTTAGAAATACGAAAAGGTACGTTTATAATCTTACTGACCTTTTTTGACATGACTTAATAAGTATTAATGCCAAGCACAAATACCCGTGAATAACGGAAATAATGTATGATTTACATAAATATGGTTTAGATGTCATTTGCGTTTCTTTGATGCGGAAACGATATAATTATCCGAAGGATAACGTGTATACCGACATATTTTTCCAGTTAGACATTAACCGCAAATTGTATCCTCAATTTCAATGTAAGATTTTATTGTTGTTTGGAAATAGGGCGCTACGATCCGCCGACCGGATGGAAGGAGTTGCTTGGACTTATTCCGCCGAACAGAAGGACAGGTAAACCGTCTGAAGAAAGGCATGCCTGCTTCACCTAGGTGCTCGGGTCGTTTCGACCCAGCCGATTGAACGGTAGACGCAGGTGGTTTGCACTTCTGTCCTCACAGTCTGGCTCACTAAGGAATGAATTATTCTAATCTATCTGTCTGTCTCTGTCTCTCCTCTATCTCTATTTCCTGCACAAAACGCTTTTGACTCCTCGACTCCATTATATGGACTGTGTGTATGTTATCACTGTCTCCGTCACTGTGCACCGGTCTCCGTCTTTGAAATCTCACTGCAAGTGACCTGAATGCACAGATTCTTCTTTATCAACCACGTTATCTACACAGAACAAAATCATTATAAATTTAATTTATTTACAAACTTAATGTTTTCATAATTTTACAAGATTTGATTTTATAAATGAAACCTTTAGTCTTCATGTTAATATTTATGTATTTGTATGTATATTTTTTATGGTAGTACACTTATTTTGGCAGCACTGTTCGTGGATTTTCTACACGGCGTATGCCTATATTATTGTTTTTTTGAATCGTCGTGATATTTTCTTTTCATTGGCAAAAGTGAAAAATAGGGAATCAATGTAAAACGTGCACTTTTATGCATGTAATAAAGTAAAGATAAATTTTAAAAATATGTTTTTTAGTTTAACATAGGGTAGTGAATTTGGCAAAGTGCAAAATATAAAATAGAACAGTTAACATACAAACAACTGCAATATAGCTGTACACGTTTCTTAGTTTTTCTTTTTTCTTTAGATTTTGCATCTAAACAAAACAAATTTAAACTCAGCACAGTAAATAGTTGCAGTTGCATACATAGTTGGTCTAAGTAATCACTTGAAAATGTGATATATAATATAAAATTATAACTTACACTATCCAATATAATATGTATAATCTAAAGAAAAACATTCGTGTGACTTAAACTAGTGTCAAAGAACGAGAAAATAGGAACTTTGACTAATTTTGTTATATCCACAAAGTTATCGCATGGATTATAAAGTATCGTATGCACTTCGAAATATAACAACACACATGATTACTTTAGGTAATCCGGTAGCTTTTAATTGTGGAAGTACAAACATTAAATATTATATTTCCTTATTGAAAGAGAAAATGTGAGTTCATCTACTTTACTAACAAATAATTTTATAATCTAAATAGAGGAAACAGCCAAACAAATCGTGCGTAGGATTTATTATTCAAATTTCAAGAAATAAATCGTATAAACATATATATAACAATGCTTGCAGATTGATTAAAACGTATACGACATTTGTTTTGCATAGACGATTTATAGTATTTCCAGGACAATCTGAAATTTTCAAAGTCATGCGTAACGTTTTACAAATCAAATTGCCTTTTCCAGGTCACAAACAACGCTTTCTATGTTAAATGAAACGTTTCGGTATGAGTTGAACCCCTTTCCAAAACATTGTAACTTTTTATACCTCAATTGTTATCTTTTAATTGTAACCGTTTCATTTCAATTTTTAACATTGAAGAATTCCACAAAATTATCGTAATATAATAATTAATATAACAAGTTGTCCTTTAATTAATCGGAAGTATTAAATATTAATAATTAATATAATAAGTAATTTTCAAGTAATTAAAGATTTTAGTTGAGATAAAAAAGTCAGTGTCACGAGCGGGATTCGAACCCACGATCTTAGGCTTGATACGCCGCTGCTCTACCACTTGAGCTATCGTAACCTCGATCCACTCGTACACTAACTTCCCATCTCAACCCCACCTTTTGAATTTGCCCTCCTTTTTGCCATTTTTCAAATGTCGTGTAACCTATTTGATTCTCGGCGACAAATGAAATGGTATTTTTATCTCAACTAAAAAACCTAATTAATTGAAAGATATTAATTGGTGAAGTGGATCACGAAAATTAATGAATTTAATAAGTTAATATGAAGTATACCTTCACTAAAAGCTCTCCGCGGCCATTTCATTTGTCGCCGAGAATCAAATAGATTACACGACATTTCAAAAATAGCAAAAAGAAGGGAAAATTCCACTAACTTCTCATCTCAACCCCACCTTTGGAATTTTCCCTGGCAAAAATGGCAAAAAGGAGGGAAAATTCAAAAGGTGGGGTTGAGATTGGATGTTAGTGTCCGAGTGGATCGAGGTCACGATACTCAAGTGGTTGAGCAGCGCGAATCTAGCCAAAAGATCGTGGTTTCGAATCCCGCTCGTGACACTGACTTTTTTATCTCAACTAAAAACCTTAATTACTTGAAAGATATTAATTGATCAAGCGGACCACGAAAACTAGTGAATTTAATAATAAGTGATAATAATTCAAAATATCCGAACTAATTCGCCGGGAGAAATGATCAATAGCGCAATACTTTTTTCTTTCTAAAACTTTTATTAACAAAAATACGCAGGAAACTAACGTAAATTAATTTTCGAAAAATCATAGTAAACATAATTGTTCCTTTTTACAAAAAATGAAGGAAAAAATTAAAAAACAAAAAGTTCTTTTTTCTTAAAATGTAAAACAAAAAATATCTGAACATAACAGGAGTTTCTGTGAGTATGCTATAAATTCATAATTTTGGTTTAAAAAAAAATCTATGTAGAAACAGTTGTTTCTTTTTCAAAATTCTAGAACCCAACCTCTACCCATTCCACATTATAGTAAAATAAAATTAGAAGATAACAGTTGAATTTGGAATTGTCACAATTGATATTATAACAGGGTAAAAATTGAGTAGCGTTGTGGACAGAGTTTCAACTCATATGTGAAGTACGTGCGACTAAGAAAGGACTACATTTGATTTGTTCAAAGTTACACTTGATTTGGAAAAGATTCAAATTGATTTGGAAATGCTATATAAATGTACATCAAATGCGGTATCCACGTAGATAAAGTTTAATTTGCCTTGTGTAGAATAACTGCAATGTATTACTAATATTTTTCATTAATTTCATTAATAATTTAATCGTACAGCAACCATTTAAATCTAATTCAATTCTTGTGTCAAGATACGACGATTTTAAACAAACCATTCATATAGCTTCGTATAACTAAATTTAATTTATTTATATTATTCTTTTCTTCTTTTATTTTACCTATTTGCTCCACCAAACCCTAAACAATGGAAAAACGTGATGGTTCTAATATTTAAATATTTTTTTTTAGATTTGATCTACCAAATACCAAGATAAATAATATACTGTTTGTGTTTTAATAAAAGTCAAGACAGAAAGTTTAATCAATATATTTTTACTGACAAAATTAGATAATATTTGATGTACTGAAAATTGATAATCATTTGTGAACAAGTGTGAATTTGAATTAACTATTCCAGGCAAAATTTATAACACTATTGCAAAAAGTTTCAACAATTATTCTAATGCTTTAATTTATTAACTGTAGCACATATTATACCATGAATATTTAATTTCTACGCAAATTATTTTATTGTAAAATAAAACATAATTTTTCGCCGTGCATTTATACATATTTTGCAAAAAATATTTCTTTGCATTGTATAATTTCATTTTTTCCACATTCTATATTTATTTGTTAAATTTAAACAATGTTCGTAAATCTTAGACCCTGAAGATGATCTTAATAAAGTTTGAAACGTGGCATGATAAAGAAAATGTGTTTCTGAAATCTATATCACACCAGACCTCATCTCACGATTTCCGAATAATCATAGACTAACGGTCAATAATCACCACACACAAGATATAAAATATTTTTGGAAATCACAAAAATGGTAATAACTTTACAATTATAAATTATACTTAATGAAACAAACCTCATCCCCGTAAAAAAATGAAAGAAGTGAAGAAGAAATGTTATTTTTAAGAATATTAAGAATAATTTATGTGTAATCTATCAAGGTTATATTTATGCGAGAATTAAACAATGCAGTTTTTTTTATTTCATCCTGAAAAGAAATTTGGCTCAGCTGAGAAGGAGCTCTCAGAGTTTTCCAGCCGCTGGATACCGTCCAAACCCTCATGTACTTTTCACCCCTGCTGTCATCTTTTTCTTGGGTTCACCTTCCTCCCTCTATAGTTAATCTCATCCGTCGAAATGGATTGAGAAAAAAAATCGTGACGGTTCAGTTTTCCAAATTCCGTTTTTCCGTTTTAGCAAACAAAGTTTGGCGTGATAGGGGTACATTTAGGATAGGTGGTATACACTTTTTAATCCACTGCGCACTCTTTTATGTAGCCAGATCCGAAATTTCGGATTAAGTGCAGCCTCCCATTCAACCCTTAAGGCACACTTTTCTCAAATTAGCACCATTACGTCCCCGACATTTTAAAAGACCCAATCCTTCGTAATACAATCCATCACGCCCCCATAATAGAAAACTGGCGAAGATAATTCTTTCATTTTGTGCCACGGGAGTAAATTATGTCTAAAAACTACTCATTTTCTGCAAGAAAATCAGATGTAAGCTTATATGATAAAATATTATTCAAAACAATGGTCCTGTCCAAAAAACCTTTTTTGGTAGAGCAGCGGCGTATCAAGCCGAAGGTCGTGGGTTCGAATCCCGCTCGTGACAATGACTTTTTTATCTCAACTAAAAACCTTAATTAATTGAATGGTATTAATTGGTCAAACAGACCACGAAAACTAGTGAATTTAATAATGAGAAAGTCGTGCCAACGACCCCAGAATATGTACTTTATTACCTTTTTTTCAAAACCTTTTTTGGTAGAGCAGCGGCGTATCAAGCCGAAGGTCGTGGGTTCGAATCCCGCTCGTGACACTGACTTTTTTATCTCAACTAAAAACCATAATTAATTAAATTTCTCACTATTGATTTCACTGTTCAAATTTGTAATGAAATAATCTATATCAGTTTTTCAAGCAAAGTTGCGAAATCAGAACCCTCGTGTTAGTGTAGTTTGAAGCGGAAAACAGTATCACTTTTTTCATACTCGTACTTCACCAGGCAAGGTGTTCTTCAGCAAATTGATATTTTGGCACATACCCAATACGCTGGGAAAATAAAATTGACTTTTTTGCCTCATGGGGACAGTAAAGGGTCCAGTAATCTTGGTGACAGCCTTCTATATTTACGTTTCCTCGGTTTTTCTGATTGTTTTCACAGGACTTACAAGTATTATTTTTTAAACATTTACTGTATTTTGATCAGAGATAATCCGTTATTGAAAGATAGATTCAGGAATATACTTACGCTATAAATATGCTTGTTGTAAGAGGGTGGCGACTTTTTCAGACGAACAGCTGCTAATTTTTGTATATTTCTCCATTTTGCTAGATGGATCCTAATTTTATTAAGCGTGTGTGTGGTGATTAGTGACCGTTTGTCGATGATTATTAAGAAATCGTGAGATCCGGTCTGGTGTGATGTAGGTTTCAGAAAAACGTTTTCTTTATCGTGCCAACGTTTTGATCTTCATTGAGATCATCTTCAGAACTGGGATTTACAAACATTGTTTAAATTTAACAAAACATGTAGGATGTGGCAAAAAGTGAATTTATACAATGCAAATTATATTTTATATTCAAACAAAGTATTTCTACTCACTCAAAGTGTTTGTTTTCTGAGTTGAGTGAGTAGAAATACCTTGATTGAATATCAAAAAAAAAATTTATTTGCATTGTATAAATTCGCTTTTTTCCACATCCTACATGTTTTGTTAAATTTAAACAATGTTCGTAAATCCCAGGCCCTGAAGATGATCTCAATGAAGATCGAAACGTTGGCACGATAAAGTAAATGTTTTTATTAAACCTACATCACACCAGACCGCATCTCACGATTTCTGAATAATCATTTTATTAATCGTTGATTTTCCACTAGAGTTTGTACTATTATCTTAAGAATCCAACTGTAAATTTGGACCTTGTTTCAATAGTTTTTCAAGATTATATGTTTTCAATTAGAAGAGAAAAGTTGCTACTTTCTGTCCCATTTCCGTAAATTCAATTTGATGGATCAAAATTAATATTTTTTTATTTTATTTTAGTTCCTTTATATACTACAAGTTCCTTGATTTTAGCGAGTTTCGTTAATTTTTGCTAAACAAATTTACCATAATTTATTTTTTCATATTATTTATCCTCTTATTTTTTATTAAGTCTGTACAAAATGATAGAAGAATTGTATCAATGTGATAAAGGATTTTGGCGAAAAGTATGTCGAAAAGAGGAAAAACAATTTTTCAAGCGAATTTTTCCGATTTTTACCGGATTTACAACATTTAGACGTAACGCGCCCATTACTCTTGCAACAGCGATTGTAAGTCATTGTCACACAATATACAGAAAAGACACAAGTCTCCAAAAAGCGTAATTTTAGGCAAGTTGCAAATTAATAATAATTAATAATAACTTGATTCGCAGCATATAAAAATTTATTTGAACCGCTTTATAAGCTCGTACTAAAAAAAGGTTTAATTCAGTGCTAACAAGTTTAAGTTGTTATTAAGTAACAAATACATGGGCGTCGGTGGCCGCAACGGTTTAGGCGTTGACACGGCGCTCATCACTGTAAGGCAGAGGTCCCGGGTTCGAATCCAGCAGCTCCGCATTGGAACCCGACATATTTGCAAATGGGCTTTTTTTTAAAACACCGGAACCCTGAGGGTTTGTATGACCTCTGCTGTTGCGAATTCTTGTTAAAAAAAAAAAATACCGATTGCTACTTTGGTAATAATATTTTTCAAGTATTTTATGAACTCTGCCATTGGAATAAACAAATATTTTTATTACCTTATTATTATCGTTTATTTAACTGTTGAATTAAATATTTATTTATTAAATGTGGAAACAAGAGTTTTTATATTTAAAATTCTATTTCCAGTAAGAATACAATTTTGCAAATCTCAGGCTTTGAGACCTACGTGGATAAAACCGCCAGTTAGGATGGCGTGACCGGCACGTAGAAAAAAAATAAGAAAGATAAAAGGTATCGCATGCTGTACCAGCTCCAATTAAAACGACAGCCAAATTCTTTAGAAAATAAGAAATATTGCACTCGAAGGGAAATCCTTCCACGCCCTTCCTCCTCTGTTCGCCTTCTAAGGGCGTTAATCAACTCGGACGAAACGCGTTATTAAGCCATGGTAATGTGTTTTCTTTTGTTTGTATATTTTATCAAGGCACAATAAATAATGTAAATGTCTTGGAAAATTGTCGGCTAAAGTTTGTTTATGACTTACTAATTAGGACTGGAAAAACACTGAACAGTTTAAAAAACAAACATATCTCATAATGCATTATGTTTTAGTGGTCTATTGGACCAAATTACTTCTTTCATTTAATTATTCCTTTTATGCAAGTTCTCGGTTGTGATGAAAAGTCTTCTCATAATATTTTCCATTGCTGATTTTATTATTGTATTAATATTTATAAAGAATTAAAATAATTTAAGCATTAGGGACCAACATTGAGTAAGGAAAAATGCAAAAGCATTATTAATGTACGTGTGTACAAATCTGACTGATCTATCAGACATGGAGCTATTGGGAGAAGAACCAGCCACGGCTCGAAACTCTCTGTACTTATTAAATCCGTTATGTTTAGTTGTCTGATTGACCAAATTATTCATTCAATTAATTATTCACTGTATGTAAGGTCTTGGTTAGATGAAGAAGTTGGTGTCACGAGCGGGATTCGAACCCATGACCTTCGGCTACATACGCCGCTGGTCTAACCACCTGAGCTATCGTGACTTCGATCCACTCGGACTCCAACTCTCCATCACAACCTTTCGAAAAATGGCAAAAAGGAGGGAAAATTCAAAAGGTGGGGTTGAGATGAAAGTCAGTTTTTAATTCTTCCTGCCTTGCCGGTATTGTCGAATTCACCAATTAACATTTTGCAATTAATTGATATTTATGAAAGGTATTGGTTGAAAAAGGGCAAAAAGGAAGGAAAATTCGAGAGGTGAGGTTGAGATGGGAAGTTAGTGTCCGAGTGGATCGAAGTCACGATCGATCGTGGATAGAGCAGCGGCGTATTGAGCCGAAGGTCATTGGTTCGAATCCCGCTCGTGACACTAACTTTTTCACCTCTGTATTTAGTTCAGACGAAAGGTTAGGATGGTCACAACCCCAGGCCGTGAAAATTGAGAAAACGTGTTCGTTTCAAATCCTTCATGAAGGTGTGTCGAGATTTTTAAAAATTGTTTATTTTGTGTGGTGATTAGTGACCGTTAATCGATATTTATTTAGAAATCGTGAGATGCGGTCTGGTGTGATGTAGGTTTCAGAAAAACATTTTCTTTATCGTGCCAACTTTTCGATCTTTATTGAGATCATCTTCAGGGCCTGGGATTTACAAACATTGTTTACATATTACAATTACATACAATGCAAAATATCGAAAACTTTATCGATCGAAACGTTGGCACGATAAAGAAAATGTTTTTCTGAAACCTACATCACACCAGACCGCATCTCACGATTTCTAAATAAAAATTGTTTATTTCTTGAAATCGAAGGGTGTGTTGAGAATTGTATTCGTTGATTCGTTGGATATCTGCGAATTTGGTAGAGCCCATAGCTAGATTTCTTAAGCCCGAATTTGACTATTTGGTGTTTTGTAAGTGGTTAGCCTAAGTTAGTGGACTTGGTAGGATGGAGGTAGGAGAGATTTTGATGTACAATGGCGTAAAGATCTGACACCTCAGTGTGATGGGTTTTTTGTTCGTTTAACTTGATGGACTCGGGTGCAGCAGTCTGTAATGAGGTTCAGATGGTTTGCTTCTGTTGTTGGGGTGTAGTCGGAGTTTGTGGATAATTTCGATTGTTTTAATGTTTGGTTATGTCAGCTTTGTACCTAGGATCCTTCCGTACGAAAGGCCAGTTTTGATAATTCTTCAAACCTCGGAGCAGTATTAAGACAGCAGTCCGACAGGAAGAACTTCAAAACAGGATAGAAAGGGTGAGAGCGGAATCTTTAACGTGAAAAGGAGACGCTTTGTTGTAGTGTTTCCATCCCTGGTGATGGAGAGATCACTTTGTTGTTCAGGTGTGCAATCCTGTCGCCTGAGGAGAACCTCACGTATTACCTTTTTAGTTCGTTTTTCTTGATCTTTACACAGTGCACTAGTTCGTAATGAGATGTAGGTGTTCCTGGATTGTTTCTGTAGATGAAGTACGTTAAGAGTGTATAGAATGGCGGCGTCATCCATAGGTTGTATTTGTTTGTTTGAATGTTTGAGTATGTTACAAGTGTCGGCGTGTTGGTTTCGGCTTGCAGACCCCGTCGATCTTGGGTTCACTTACCAACGTCCTCGATCTGTTTTCACGCTTTCTTTCGTGAAGACTGGGGGTTGTTAATAGTAGTCGGGTTCGTTTTCCTAATGATTTTCCTATATAAGCTCTATAAGGCCGTTGCGGTTTAGGAGGAAATTGCAGTTCGAGATGCATTCAAATAAATTTTTCTTAACCATGGAGAAATAAGTGTTCTTGCGATTTCGTTGATTGTGCGTTATTTGTGACAAAAGGTTGAGTTTCATCATCAACGGTTGAATGATTATCAGTTTTGGGCTTTCTAAGTTCCGCTTTTGAGCAAACCACTTACGGGCTGTCATCTGAAACGTCATTTTATATCGTCTGAGCTGCAGTTTTCCTAGTCATAAAAAAGTCCATGAATTTCTTCTATTTTAAATTGGCAATATAAAAAAGTGATCTCAAACAACATTTAGGAGTTAAGTTTGTGATGGAGTATTCATCACCCTTTTCACATAAAACTACACTACACTGACAATTTGATGGTCGATGGGGTACTTAATATTTCGCCATCGAGAAGCTAGTACTTCCTAAATATTCCCGCTTATCTTCGTTGTTACAAAGCAGTTAACAGAAAACATTGTGACTTATGCAACAGTATGATTAACTGAATTTAAATGTAAATAGAATAGAAATGCTCCAGTTTCTTCTAAAAGTCGGATTAGGAGATCCAAAAATTTGGTGCGAATGAATGAAGTTGAATATATTGAGCTACCTTAATCTCCATGCCAAACACGAATTTCTAATTGAGGGGTTTTGGGGTACACAATAATTTTTCATTGGATCTCTTATAGTAACATTCACGCGAATATATCCTCTCAACCTCAATAAACACATAACGGAAAAGAATACGATTTTTTTAAGTATTATGCCCTCTCCTCAATATATTATTATATGTGGGAAGTTTATGGGCCGAAAACAGCTGAGGTCATCGCCGGCCCTCTGCGTGTTTTCCTTCTTTTTCTCTTCTTTCGCGCATATTTTGTTTTAAACTTCAGCCATTTAAGCGCCCCGATCTTGTTACTGACTTTCTGATTTCAAATATATATTACGTTGATATTCTAGAAAGCTAGTCTCTCGTCTGTACCCTGGTTGTCAAATACAGAAATAGAAACAAATCGTACATATATACGTCACCACAAACATAGATGTCTGGTCACATTCACTCCACCCGAGTACTCGATATTCCTCGGGGGGAGGGGTTATAAGCAACCCTTTCCTTTCACGCTAATAAATTATTTTATTCTCCAGACGTCATACACTCACCCCAGAGTACTTGATATTCCTCGGGGCGGGTTATAAGCAACCCCTTTCTTTCACGCTAATAAATTACATTCATTACAATAAATTAACACAAACACAACACTCGATAGAAACAGGGAGGTCTGGTCACATTCACTCGCCCAAAGCACTCAATAAATTAACATAAAGTGAAATACAGACACAACACAAATACATAAAACTATATACATTTAAAAATCCTTATGGCCCTGAGGTATCGGAACAGTGATATGTGCCCGCTGCCGGGCCTCAAGTCTACGCACAGGTCCGATGATATGCCAAAATATTGTCTATATACATCAAGCCTTCTACACTTGAAGAGGTGCTCGACCGTTATTCTATCTTTACATAACGGGCACCTACGCGGTCGCTTTCCGGCCAGAAGGGGCCCGTGCGTTATTGTTGTATGACCTATGCGCAGTCTTGTCAGTATGGCCTTTTCCCTTTTCGAACCGTTCTCCGTGGACCAGGGACCGACTTCTTTCTTAACCTGCCACAGTTTGGCAGAGTTATTTCTATGTCTTCGAGCCCAGCGGTTTTTGCATTCTCTTTTTACAGAGTTTGAAATTAGTAGTTTTAGGTCCGCTGGGCTCTATTCCATAAATGTGAACAATGGATGTAAATGCTCGCAGCATAATGCTCTTATCGCCCGTCATTTCTAGACGACATTTAGAGAGCCAAGAAATGATAGCATTAAAATATCATTATCAAATCACTAACCTAATTAAAGGGTGATGGAGTACTCAGTAATATTCCATGAGCTCTCTCACCCTACACATTCACGCAAATATATACACTCAATCTCAGCTAAGGGAAGTAGGAAAACATTTTGGGTTTTCTACATGTATCATATACAATCTTCCAAAAATTGTAACAAGGGATCCAGATACTCCCTGCTTATTCTCAAAATGCTTCATCGGTTGGTATTCTTACTCGCTCCTTGTATAGAGCCAAATGACACTCTACAATTAAGTAGGACACGTTGGGCAACCTTTCTCTGCAAGTCGGTCTACCGTTCCTTATTAATTGAATATAACATTTTTAATATGGTGAATATAGTGTAAAATGTTTTCGTTTGTTTAAGTTTTACAATGGGTAAAAATTAATTACCTGATTGAACATAATTTATAAATTATTAGAAATTGCACTTTTAGTGTCACTAGCACAGTTGAATTTATATCCGTAATTTTTAAGTAGTTTTGAGCACCATGAGAATTTTTAGTTTATCTCGGATAAATACCTTTTGGTAGCCCCAGTAATATTAAAATCATGTGCATAGCGCTGTTCATTTTATTCAAACAAGCCCAATGATGTTTTCATGTTTATTTATTTAATTTTTAAGAAGTTGGTGAAATTTCATTAATCTTTTTTTTTACACCTCCTTTCCTGTATTTTTTTAAGTCCAAATGTAATTTCATATTGTCCTTTTTTTATACTGTCAAAATTATTTGATATATTAACACTGAGTAATAAAACAACGAACAGAGACAAAATACATGAGCATGGCTAAAGCTGAAGCAGCTCTTTCATTTTATTGGGTCATCGCAGCTTTGAATATGCTCTTTGCATCCCGAAGCTCTAAATCTACGCCAAGCCCAGCTGCGGCTCTAACTTATAAATCAGCAGCTCTTGCAGAATATAGCTTCAGGAGGCGTTAAGATTCTAAATTCAATGCAGCTGCTTTTTTTTAATTTTTACGGATGTTAAATTTCCATTTTTAAAAAACGATCGAGCGCAGACGTTAATAATTGATTTCTAGTAGAGGGCCTAGATTTTTGTTTAGATTTATTTTTAGGCAAAATAGTGACGACAGATCTCATATATCATTTCCTCGCCTTCTCCCATTTTCCCGTCGTGAAGATGAAGGCCTGCCTTTGTCACCTAATGGCCGACATGTCGACAGATGCCGAGAACACCGAGGCGGCGGATCTTCAGAGAAAGCTTGAACTCCTCAATAGCATTGTTGACCAGGAAGCGAAAGCTGAACAGGCAAGAAGGCAAATGCAATATTTCGGCCATTGTAAGTATATACCGTAAGGTCGATTATGTTCCTCCCATGTTTTTCTCCTAATCATTTTTTTCTCGAAAAAACCTGCTTTTGATTCGATTTATTTTTTTTTTTCATAAAGTTCAACTCGCTTGGGTTTGTCTTGCTTTACGCAATGCACAGTCGCTTCCACACTCAGCATAAATTCTTCTAAAAAATAACATAATTTTTACCAGTTCAAATACTCAACAATGTCTGTTAAACAAATATTTTTTCTGACAAAGTTCATTTGAAAATGAAAGAAATACACATTTGCTACTTTTTCAGCGACGAACTAAATTGAACGCAAGAAATGAGCCAAATAAATCAGCTTTCAGCAATCATGAACATTTAAATCATTTACTAGCCATCTATTTTAACCAAATTTTAAATTATATCACTATAGAATCATTATCGGGCAATTGTAATTTAAACATTCGAAATGTAACAGAAGATTAGATCTCAATGACATTAATGTTTCGAAACCTGGCGGAACATAGGCTTAGCCTTTAATAAAAATAATTGATTTAAATGTGGATATTTTGTGTAAAATGATAAATGGTATTTACAAAAATGAAAATTTATGGCAATATTTTAATATTATCAATAGTATGACTCTAATTAAATAATTTAAAAAGTAAAGGTTATTTTGTTATAAACGAAGTATTTAGATTTTATTTTCCAGTGTAAATACGATTGATTATCTTTAAAAACGTAGAATTCTTGTTATTTGTTAAAAAAGAATTTTTTTTAAAATTGTAATTCTTATAACTTATTGTATAAACTCTTGTTCTCGTGGGGTTGTATAACACCAAAAAAGATTTATATAATCAAAATACTGCCATAAAAAATACGATTAAGAGAAATTATATTTACAGTATTCTAAAACAGAATGAATCTGTAAAAGTAGGGGCGAATGACGCAAACCTGCATTACCGGCCTTTTTTTGTAAAAATAAAAATTAAATGACTTTCCCATCATCCTATCCCAACGACGTAAAAAAGCCATTATCTTTACAACCTACTTATTCAACGCTGTCATACGTACAACCCATTTTCCCACCTGTTGGAAATTTTCTTCTATCAGGATGCTACCAAAACCTAAGAAACCGAATCACCTTCCTCGCTCTTACCGACCCATCAGCCTTTTGCCCATTATTGGCAAAATACTGGAAAAGCTCCTTTTGATCCGCTTGTCCAAGGAAATTCCTACAGACACAATTCCCAATCACCAATTCGGCTTTCGGAGTTGCCACTCAACTGTACAAGCACATCACATAATCGACGTTATTTCCACATCCCTTGTGCTGTGCTTCCAGCTTCCTGTTATATACACCAGGCCTTTGACCGAGTATGGAACTTTGGGCTTCTGTTGAAGCTCAAGAACATCCTAAAATTCTATCTTAACGATCGTTACTTCCAAGTATCCCAAAAAATGCATTGTCTCCTATCCATCCTAGCAGGTGTCTCACAGGGCAGCGTGCTCGCTCCTTTCATTTATTCAATTTATACCTCCTACTTACGCAACCTAACACTATCACATTCACCTTTGTCCTGATAAAGATCCTGTCACAGCTTCCCGTAATCTTCAAAATCACCTAATCATCAAACATCATCAAACGTCGGTGGAGAATCAAGATCAACGACACCAAATCAACAAACATAATATTTACGCTAAACAAGAAACCTCTCCCACCAGTATACCTCAACAACGTTCCCATCCCAATTGCGAACCATGTACGCACTCTACGCTCTACCTCGACAAACGACTGACGTGGAACCACCATACACGACTTAAAAACTCTAAACTCTAAAAAACTCTAAATTGCCCTCCTGGCCCTCATTTGGACATACAGATTGAACTTTACGAGACTGCTAAGCGTTCCAACCTCAGTCGTATCCGATCCCTTCAATCCAAAATCCTCAGAATAATAGTCAATGCCCCTTTCTACCTATCCAATCACACCATCCATACCGACCTAAATGTCCATTTTGTTACCGAGCTAGCCCAATCCCGCTATTCCGTTCCATTCCAAACTACCCCATCATCCGAACCCTTTCGTCAAAATCCTATTATCCACCTCATTACCTAATAATCCAAACAGTAGACTGAAGCGTCGGTGGCCGCGCGACAACCTTAACAGTTGACCTCCTAGTATGGAATACATCTCGCTCATCGTATTGATGGCTACCATCACTGGATGGTAACTGTTTAAGATTTCATGCTACCGTTAATAAGTTTATATGTAAATATTATCTGTTTTACTTGTTGCGTCGAAGAATGCAGTTGTAAAAAACAAATAAAAAGTTTAAAAAAAGAGCTAACATGTCGAATGAGTTAATTGGTTTTTTAAATTGTTTTCTTTAATGATTTTAAGACAAGAAGATCTCACTGGAACATCTGCTTTTGCTAACGACGAACGATAGCGTCCTTTCCATAGCCCAAAGTTGTGCCACGTTCTACCATTTACGAAGGCCTTCAGAGGTTTAGGGCCATCCGAAGTCTCGGTCGAAGAGTGGTAGAGGTCGACCGAGATGTACGACGTTTTATTGCTCTTACCGCACTATCGAACATTTATTTAACGGCTTCCTTCATAACTAGTCAATTCTAAACGATGCGTAATGTAAGAATGAGCTGTAAACAGTCATCAGAAGGCTTCGTAAAAATACTCTACCTTCTAGACGTCTAGTTCTTAGGTTCTTTACTGTTGGAGAAGCGTCGAGTAGAAAGGCGACTGATGGGGCTTCGGCGACCCCAAGTTAGGGTCGAGGTATATCTTTACCCCGCGGTTCGAACAAAGGGAAAATAAAAGAGAATGCTGGATTCTGCTTTTATTTCACAAAAATACTTGTAGAAGTAAATGACAAAATTAAATGGCTTACTCGCACAAACTACAACAAAAAAAAGGTAGACTTGTCAAATACAAAATAAAATGAAATAAAAAAAAAGTTAAAGAAACATTTACAAAAAAACAAAGAAAAAACAAACAAACGACTTGCGTGTTCTGGGGTACCCCTATTTAGCCGGCGAAATGTAAGTCAGGCGACGCGTTGACGCGGCGGCAGGCGTTCAGCAGCAAAAGCAGATACGGGCAGCAACAGGTCAAGCAGTGGGACCGACCAAGGCTCGAGGGTAAGTAAAAGTAAAACTCCGAGTCATGTCAACAATCCTGTTACCGGCGAGTTAATTCCGTTGTTGTCAACATGCCGATCACCGCGGCTCGGCCCGAAAGCGTACTGCCGTAACACACCGCCCACCAAATTTCAGGTGAAATTTCAACTCGAAGGTCCTAGAAAAGCACAACAGAAAGATGAACAGAAGAAAATAAAGGGGCGTGGGAAAAGAATGTGTCACTGGAGCAGTCAGGGCTCAGGCAGCAGAGGAGATAGACGGACCACTGGTCGCGTGTACTCTCCAATAGGTGTCTTGACGCGTACTACTCTCACTGTTCCATCCTTGCCTGGGAACTTCTCGATGATGCGGCCGATCTGCCAAGATAATGGATGCGCCTGGACGTCCCTTAAGACTACAAGGGTTCTCAACTCCAGGTTGTCGGTTCGCTGTTGCCACTATTCCATATGTGGACTCTCTCGGTCTCCTTAGGGTGGGCGGACGCCTGGCTAATGCACCTGTGAGCCACCAATTCAAACACCCGATCCTACTTCCGTACAAGTCGTACTTTACCCAGTTGCTAATTGACCACCTCCACATAGTATACGCTCATGCTGGACCCCAACTTCTCCTGGCATTGCTGAGACGATGATACTGAGTCCCCTGCGCTCGGAGGCTTGTTCGATCTCGGGTCCATCACTGCGTCCGTTGCCACCGCCCTGAAGTCGACTCCAGCGACTATAAATCACCTTCTAACTCATCTGTCGAAATTGGACAAAATTCAAAGTAAATATCTCAGAATATGTCTAGGAGCCATGCATTCCTCACCAATAAATGCTGTCCAGGTGGAAGCCAAAATTATGCCTCTCAACATGCGACGATCGTTGATGGCTGGCAGATTTTTATCCTCCCGCATGGTTATTGAAAATCACCCTGTTATTGATCGTATCAGACACCTAACTATGCTTGCTAGCACAAATCGATACTGGCAAAACAAACGAACACCATTGCTGGTCCATTCTTTCTTAAAATTCTCAATTGACCCTCTCCATCCCCCCAAACCGCCATCATCGTATATACCTTACCCAAAATTTTTCTTTAATGTTTAGCCATACTTGCGTTATCGCGGATCCCTTAGCTACCTGAACGGTCTCATTTCCCTCCATATGTGGAAGAGGCAGCCATGAGAGGTCAATCTGACACGGCACTAACCTTATATACGGACGGATCCAAGCAGGGTAATCTGGTGGGCGCTTCATTTTTTGATCCTTGCTATAATTTTGCCGTACAAATTGAATGGGGTCGCCTGCATTTTTACTGCCGAAGCGTTAGCAATCTTGGAAGCTTTAAAGTATGCTCAGACTGTGAACCCTTTCGACTTAATTATATTCTCTGACGGCCAAAGTGTGGTCCATTCCCTTCGTAGTATCCTTAAAGGCAATCACTTTATCCGCAAACAGATTTTCAATTTAATATGTCAGTTCAAAACGTCCAACACTAACATTCATATAATCTGGGTAAAAGGACATAACGACAATGTTTACAACGATGAAGCCGATAGACTAGAGAAAGAGGTTTCATCTCGGTTGGAGATATTAGATCTCCTTTGTATAGGCACTCCTTGAGAACTTGGCGAAGGGAGTTTAGATCCACAAGTAATGCCAAGGTTTACAAATCAATTCAAACCCTTATTCCTCCCTTCCTGTGGTTCCGTTCTTTGAATTATCCCCGACATAATCCACCTCCGACTAAACCACCATAGTCTACCTGTCCACCTTTACAAAATTAAAATCCTTAATTCCCCTTACTGCTTCTGCAACAACTTAGTAGTCGCCAATGCCAACCACGTCCTTCTTGAGTGCCCTCTTACCGCCTCAGGCGGAGAAGCATTCTACAGGTCGCTGGTTATGGCCGGCATACCTCGTCCCATCGCAGTGTCCAATCTCCTATGTTACTCCCGCAGAACTGATGTAATTGAACCCTTAATTAAATACATTTACCGCAACAAAATCATAATATAATAGACGTAAAAAAAAGGAAGAAAGGAAAAGGGAAGAAGGAAGAAAAAGAAAAAAAAATATTTTTTTTGTTAAATAAAATTTTTCATAATTATAAACCATTGGCTAATATGACAAACATAAGGCCATAAATTAGCTTTCCTTAAAGTAAAGGTTAATAAAAAAAATAAAAAAATCACCTTCTTGCTTGGACACATGGACATTGTAGAGATGAGTGCCGGTTTTGTTGGATGAATTAGATGACAGGGACGGTGAGAATTTCTGATCTTGTTTAATTTGTTTTACATGAAAATAGGTTTAATTAAAATACATAGTTTGAAATAAACAACTATATACGACAGCCTCCTGTTTTACTGTAGAATGTATTTATTGGACGAAGTTTCAGACGTTTCACTTCCGCTACAAGTCTGAATTTGACTACTAATAATAATCCCGTACAGATCGTGGTCCGATTGACCAATTAACATTTTTCAATTAATTAATATTTATGAAAGGTATTGGTCGAAAAATGGCAAAAAGGAAGGAAAATTCGAGAGGTGAGGTTGAGATGGGAAGTTAGTGTCCGAGCGGCTCAAAGTCACGATGGCTCAAGTGGTAGAGTAGCGGCGTATTTAGCCAAAGATCGTGGGTTCGAATCCCGCTAATGACACTGACTTTTGTGTCTCAACCAATACTTTTCATAAATATTAACTAAAAATAATCAATTGTAATAAATGTACATAATTACTAGCTTAGACTGGTGGCAGTACGGGTTTGCGACGTTCGCCCCTACTTTTATTTTCATGAGCCATCCGGTATTAGAATTATGGTAAATTTCTCTTTTGGATCGTATTTTTTATGTTGAAAAATTCGATAATTCATATACTATTTTTGTAACATAACCCCGCTGAAAACACGGAATTCTTAAAATAAAATTAGTCAAAAATTATTTTTCTATTATTATTAATATGTAGTGATTAGTGACCGTTAGTCGATGATTATTCGGAAATCGTGAGATGCGGTCTGGTGTGATGTAGGTTTCAGAAAAACATTTTCTTTATGGTGCCTACGTTTCGATCTTTATTGAGATCATCTTCAGGGTCTGGGATTTACAAACATTGTAAACATTTTAACAAATACATGTAGGATGTGGAAAAAAGTGAATTTGTACAATGCAAAAAATTTTTTTTATTATATTCAATCAAAGGGCGTAGAAATACTTTTATATATTTTTTCAATATTTTTTGCATTGTATAAATTCACTTTTTTCCACATCCTACATGTATTTGTTAAATTTAAACAATGTTTGTAAATCCCAGGCACTGAAGATGATCTCAAGAAAGATCGAAACGTAGGCACGATAAAAAAATGTTTTTCTGAAACCTACATCACCCCAGATCGCATCTCACGATTTCCGAATAATCATTTTATTATTAATATAAAAATTATTTACATTTTATTTTTGAAAGTTTGGCAAATGAATTACAGTGAATTCTATGGTCTTAAGGACAACAAATCCGTTTATCGAACGGAAAAATTTGGTGTAGTACAGAACTGGGAAGTCAAAAAAATTTGGGTCAGTTGATAAACATAATTTAGAGGGTTCATTCAGCCTCGATTATTTGATTGCTTTATATGAAATTAACAAGTTTATTAGACCTACGATACGCCAGGTTTATTATTTTTTAAGATTTGAAATCGTAATAAGAAAAGATTTAGAAGTGCGTTTGTGTAACAAGTCCCTAATCCATTTTCCCATTTGCAGTTAAAATTTGATCAACTCGTTTTAATTTTTAGCTTTTTGCTCGACGCGTTATTCATTAACACGGATAAAGTACAAATGCGCGTCGTCAACGTTTCACTGAATAGTAAACAAGACGGATCCACACATTCCGCCGGTTCGAAGCGCCAATCCATTCGTCTTTTTGCATTGGGTAATTCTGAATATCCCGCCATTTTTAGATGGTAAAAACAAAAATCCTTATAGTTTTCCCTGAAATATTGCTGGTCGCGTTGTATTTTTGAAATAGGAAGCTCACGATTGACATGCTTCTTGCACCTGCATAGTACCATTTTTTTCCAGGTTACACAAGACAAAATAGAGACAGGGAGTAAGCAAGTAATGCACCTTGATTGCAATACAAAAATACGACCACACAAACTTTTCTTGTGCTTAAATACTAGGAGTGTTAATTTAAATGGGGTTTTTGCATGATTTGATATTTAGTTTGGTAACTAAACTAAATAAAAAAAATTCAGTTTTAAATAAAAAACGTCCCGATTCATATTGCGTAGTTCATTTTGATATTAATACTGGTAATAAATAAAAGGAAGATATAATTCATATAAAAGTAAAATTACATAACAGGATGATCAAAACCATTTAATCGGTTAATATCAAAATACTAGGAATAATGTAATTTACCTTTATAAAATTATGAATAATTAGTTTTCTATTACAGTTATTTATTAATTGACAATTAAATATTATGGGTTGCAAGCGATATTGTAATTTTTTACATGGATGTTTTTCAAAAGCCTTTTGTTGATTTTTTTTTCTAGCGAACATGACTTCTTACTTTTTCTATACTACGAATTGAAATTAACTTTTATTTATATAACATAATCCATAACATTTCAAAATAAAATTGGCATTATTTGCGAATATATCATCTCAATCTGTTCTTTCATTCTGCAGGATTGGATGTTGGGACGATTTTCTTTTAACTTTTTTACGTCTTAGCGTGGTGCAGTCACAATAATAACTTCACTGCACCTACTTTGGAGTGAGATCTTTTGCACTATTTGAAGGATCTTTAATGTACCAGTGGTACTCAGTGATTTGCAGGGTCTGCAGCCTTTGTGTAATTAACCACCGCATTCGCAAGGAATCTGTTAATCGTGTTTGACTTAAAAGCTGACATATTTAATATTGTTTCTTTCATAAGTAAATAAATGATTCCTGGCTTATTTAATTAATCTAAATAATTAGATTATTATCTCTTATACAGTCATCTAACTACAATAAACCTATGAAAAAAATCTCTTTTCTGAAAAAATCTCTCAATCCCAGCGAATGCTGTACCACATTCTCTCAGAATGTCTCAGGTAGCCATTGCCTGTAGAACATCAAGAGTGTTGCCAAAATTCTCAATCTTTCGTTCTCATTCTCTTTTTCTCTTTCTTCGTTTATCCACTTTCTCTCTCTTCTCTTTCTCTCTTAGCTCGCATATCTCCCTCTTTCTTCTTTTCCTCCCACATTCTCATTCTCTTTTCAGATCTTTCCTTTACTTCCCATTATCTCTCTATATCTATCTATCCATCTATTTATTTTTCTATCTACCTTCCTATCAATCTGTCCACTCCTTCATCCATCTATCTATCTATCTATCAATATACCTACCTACCTGTCTACATAACTCCCTACTTCCAATGCATGTATCTACCAACCTATCTTTTTAGCTGCCTGTCTTTCTATCTGTCTATCTATATATCTATCCACTTGTCTATCCATCCATCTGTATTTTATCTGTATTTTCCCTCTTTCTCTTTTTTCCCTTTCTCTCTCTTTCTCGTTCACTCCCTTTCTACCGCTCTCTTCCTCTTTCCCACTATCCTTCTCTCCCACTCTTTCTTTTCTTTTTGGTTCTCTCTATATCCTTCTTGCTATTTCTTCTCTGTAATTTTTCCTCTAACTTCCTCTCTCTCTCCTATCTTTCTTCCCTTCACTTTCTTCTTCCATGCTTCCCTTCTTCCATCCCTTCCCCTCTTTTCCACGCCCTCTCACTTTCTCTCGGTTTTTTCTTTCTCTTCTCCTTTTACTTTTCTCTTTCTCTCTCTTTCTTTATTTATTTCTGTCCCACTCTCTTTCTTGCTTTTCGCACTCTCTCCTCGTTTCTCTCTCTTTCTTATTCTCCTCTTTCTGCACTTATCTCCTTATTCCTCCCTTTTGCTCCTTCATGCTTTTATCTTTCTTTCTCACTTTCTCTTTTGTTCTCACTTTCAACCTCTCTTTCTCTTTCTTGTCGTTCTCTTTTTACCTAAGCCTATTTCTCCTTCTTTTCTTTTGATTCTCTTATCTTTCTCTCTTTTCCTCACTTTCTCTTTCGTTCTCACTCTCTTTGTCCCTGATTTTAATTTCTTTTCTTTCTCTTTTCATCTCTGTCACTCTTTCCCTCTCTCTCTTTCCCACTCTCCTTCTCTCCCACTCTTTCATATTTTCTCTCTTTCTTTTCTTTTTGGTTCTCTCTCTATCCTTCTTCCTATTTCTTCTCTGTAATTATTCCTCTAACTTCCCCTCTGTCTCCTATCTTTCGTTCCCTTCACTTCTCTTCTCCTTGTACTTTTCTCTTTCTCTCTCTTTATTTATTTATTTCTGTCCCGCTCTCTTTCTTTCTTTTCGCACTCTCTCCTCGTTTCTCCCTCTTTTTTATTCTACTCTTTCTCTGTTTATGTCCTTCTTCCTCCCTTTTATTCCTTCATGCTATTATCTTTTTTCTCACTTTCTCTTGTGTTTTCACTTTCAACTTCTCTTTCTTGTTCTTGTGATTCTCTTTTTACCTAAGCCTATTTCTCCTTATTTTCCTTCGATTCTATGATCTTTCTCTCTTTTCCTCACTTTCTCTCTCGTTCTCAGTCTCACTCTCACTCTCTTTGTCCCTGATTTTCCCTGCTTCTCTTTCTTTTTTCCTCTTTCTCACTCTCTCTCTCTCTTTCTCTCTCTCTCTCTCTCTCTCTCTCTCTCTCTCTCTCTCTCTCTCTCTTTCTCACTCTATGTACCACGATGACAGATAATTCACTGATGAAATATTCACGTTACCAATTCCGTAATTTACTATGTTTTTTACACATTATATTACATTTAATTGCAAATTTTGCCAATTTTTTACGAAATTGTTTCTTCATTATTTTACATTTCAATTAAATTATACTAGGTTAAATCGTTTAAAATATCGACAGTCGGTGATGAATAGTAAAAATAATAATTTCAATTTTCGTTGCTCATTATTCATATTAAATTTATGACTACGTATCTATCAAGATAAAACGGAGACTATTTAATCTGGTAATCGGCTAATATGTATTTATGCAAGAGCCCCCAAAGTATACTCGAAGATATATGCGATTAGGGAGGGAAAATATCTTGTGGTAGGCTAAAAATTGGGTTGTCCGTCTTTTGTAGCGGGCTACTCAGAAGACAGTGACTATACGAGCGATCTCAACTACCCCGTCGGCCAGCACGCGAATTCCTCGGCATCTCAATTCAGAAGTGCAGCTCACCAAATACCGACACCGCAGAGATCGCTCGAGACGTCGAGGGAGAATTCTTACGAGACAGACGAGCCTCCTCCGCAGCAACACCATCCACACCACCATGGACACCATCTTTCCCCTGGTAAGTCGACCACAGATCGAACATCGACTTATATACCGCACCTGCCGAATGGTAAAATATGGTACACTTTTGTATTTTTATCAATTTTATACACATAAAATATTATGTACTTATGTAATTTAGTTTCACATTGACCAGAGATAAACTAGAGTTGATAGAACCATAATAAATAATGCAAGTATGACAATTTAACCAGCGGAACGCAGTGTAATTAACCATTAACTTGCAGATACCCATCTCAACTCAAAAAGTAACATTTTCGAACAAATGTTATTACTTATTTTTACGATTGTTACAAAATTAAAGAGGAATAGGCGTTCTCTAACCTGGAATAAAGCAACTCAATTGAATTTCTACCGTTAAACAATAATTTTAATTTTTCTATTGTACACATAAGTTTCAAGTCTGTTGGTATCCTGTAAGTTCCAGACGCGGTTCTGTTTTTGGCCATATTGATAAGTGTGTTTTTAATAAAATGATCCCTGAAATGAAACAGTGACGAAAAAGTTATGTTACGGACAAAAAGCGGCCAGTCTTAAATAAGGATAAAACCTTGGAAATATGTTTAACATTAACGTTAATATCTTTCAATTAATTAAGGTTTTTAGTTGAGATAAAAAAGTCAGTGTCACGAGCGGGCTTCAAACCCACGATCTTTGGCTAGATACGCCGCTGCTCTTTCACTTGAGCTATCGTGACCTCGATCCACTCGGACACTAACTTCCCATCTCAACCCAACCTATTAAATTTTCCCTCCTTTTTGCCATTTTTCAAAGCTCTCCGTGGCCATTTCATTTGTCGCCGAGAATCAAATAGATTACACGACATTTGAAAAACTAGGAGGAATATTTTTTTCTTCTTCCTGCAATGCCAGTATTGCCCGATTCACCAATTAACATTTTTCAATTAATTGATATTTTTGAAAGATATTGGTTGAAAAATGGCAAAAAGGAGGGAAAATTCAAAAGGTGGGGTTGAGATGGGAAGTTAGTGTCCGAGTGGATCGAGGTCAGGATAGCTCAAGTGGTCGAGCAGCGGCGATTCTAGCCGAAGATCGTGGGTTCGAATCCCGCTCGTGGCACTGACTTTTTTATCATACTAAAAACCTTTATTAATTGAAAGATATTAATTGGTCAAGCGGACCACGAAAACTAGTGAATTAACGTTAATTTTGAGATGACCGGGATAGGGAAATAAGCCCGCCGCCGTAAAACGCCTCAGGAGATGATCGTCATTATCCAGCTATGTTAACAAAACAACAACCCAAAAAAAAATAATGACCATATCAATCCGTGAGTGACCAATATATTCTACAAATTAAGAATAAAAACTGAACTAAAGAGGACAGACACAAAATCGAAAGGTCTGAGACAAAATATCCACAAAGGAAAAACCGAATACTTGCGACTGAGAAGAAACAAGACATCAGAACGACGAGAGAAAAGTAAATGATTTATACGGTAAGGTAATTTAGGTAGAATGACATCGTCTTCCACGCATGCCCTGGAATTTCTCCTGAATCTACCACCAATTTGTATAGCCGTGTGCCATATTAACATTTATCTCTTAAACTGTGCTATATAGAAAATTTATGAATATAATTAGCAACTATATAAAATGTATTGAATCAAAAAGTAATATTAAACTGTATGTACTATTTATTCTGCGAGTAATGTTTAAAAAATAACATTTGCTAAATCAAGAGGATAAAGAAAAGGTATAGTAAAATTAATGAATAAATGGAGAACAACGTTTAAAAATTCATTTTATTTGGCTATTTAAAATTAACTAGTGTTTGGGAGTTGAGTTAATTTCATTAAGCAATGACAAAATGAAAGAAAACATTTTCGTTTCAATACATTTTATTAGGTTTTTTGGCCCGCTTGAACGAATAAATTCTTTCCGATTAATTAAGGTTTTGTTTGAGATAAAAAAAGTCAATGGCACGAGCGGGATTCGAACCCACGATCTTTGGCTAGATACGCCGCTGCTCTACCACTCGAGCTATCGTGACCTCGATCCACTCGGTCACTAACTTCCCATCTCAACCCCACCTTTTGAATTTTCCCTCCGTTTTGCCATTTTTCAAATTTCGTGTAATTTATTTGATTCTGAAAGAAAAATTTTTCGTTTCAATAGAGTGTAGTTCTTTTTGTACATTTGATTAGGTTTCTTGGCCCGCTTGACCGAATAAATTTTTTCCAATTAATTAAGGTTTTGTTTGAGATAAAAAAGTCAATGGCACGAGCGGGATTTGAACCCACGATCTTCGGCTAAATACGCCGCTGCTGTACCACTTGGTGCTATCGTGACCTCGATCCACTCGGACACTAACTTCCCATCTCAACCTCTTGAATTTTCCCTCCTTTTTGCCATTTTTCAAATGTCGTGTTATCTATTTGATTCTCGGCGACAAATGAAATGGCCACGGAGAGCTTTAGTGAAGTTCAACTTCATTTTGCTTATTACATTTTATTAGGTTTCGTAGTCCGCTTGACCAAATATATTCTTTTCAATTAATTAAGGTTTTGGTTGAGATAAAAATCTTAAGAGATATCTTTTTGAACATCTATTTTATTATATTATATTATTAATAAGGCAACAATTAAAATATTCAATCATAATTTTATTTCAGATTGATAAGTATATAATAATGCGAGAAAACGATACTTTTTAAAAATATGTCTTGAAATTTTTATAGTACAATTTTATAGTAGAATGTGTTTTTAAATACATTTTTACCCCTGTCTCTATGTCTTTTTTTAAACATTTTGTATGATGCCTGACGTATTTTCCTCTTTTTTAAATCCATTAATTTCTATTGTTTTTGTTTTTATCATTATAATTATTACGTAATATTAGTATATTTTAGTAAGTAGTGTATTATTGCTAAAATGAGACAATTTTTATTATATCATAAATTATCTGCTTTTATGAGCTGTTTTCAAATTATGAAGGGCTTGTAGCGTTATGTTGCCTATTTTAAAAGGCTTTAAGCTGCTGCCGAACACATCTGTACTTATGAACTTGACGTAAAGATTGGTATTATTTGGCAATAGGTATTTCTAGGTATTCGAAGGGAACCGTTGGGATAATATAAGAAAAAATCAAAAATCACTTATTATTTTCTTTGTTCATCTTCTAGCTACTCATTCGAAGGGAACCGTTGCGATAATATTAAAAAAAATGTTAAAAGTCACTTTTTGTGTTCTTTTTAGCTTAGTGATTTTTTTCTTGATTAGGTCAACCAATGCACACGAGAAGGAGGGGGCACAGGGACGATGACTACTATGGGGAACGAGGCGGCGATTCGTCCAGGTACATTGAATCGGACCAAGAACCACTTTACTACAATAGCAGACCTCGTAATCACAAAGAATCGTACAGGTAAGTCAGAAAAATAATTTCGAAACGTATTGTCAAACATTTTATCTTATCGACCAAATATACTATATTTATAACCACATGAATATTGTTTGTCAACACATCTTACATTTTTTTCAAATGATTATTCGGAAATCGTGAGATGCAGGTTTCAGAAAAATATTTTCTTTATCGTGCCAATGTTTCGGTCTTTATTGAGATCATCTTCAGGGCCTGGAATTTACAAATATTGTTTAAATTAAAACAAATAATATATAGTAAATATATTAAACAAATACAGTAGGATGTGGAAAAAAGTGAATTTATACAATGCAAAAAAAAAATTTATATTCAATCAAAGTATTTCTACTCACTCAGTGTTTGCTTTCTGCGTAATTGTGCCATTCTTGCGTGTCGTGTTGAGAGTGCCAGTGAGATATTGCTGTTTTATGTTTGTATGTTTTTTTATATGTTTATGTTTATATAAATATAAAACAGCAATATCTCACTGGTACGCTTCACACGACACGCAAGAATGGTACAATTACGCAGAAAACAACACTTTGAGTGAGTAGAAATACTTTGATTGAATATAAAAAATTTTTTTTTTGCATTGTATAAATTCACTTTTTTCCATATCCTAAATGTATTTGTTAAATTTAAACAATGTTTGTAAATCCCAGTCGCTGAAGATGATCTCAATAAAGGTCGAAACGTTGTCACGATTTGTCACGATAAAGAAAATCTTTTTCTGAAACCTACGTCACCCCAGACCGCATCTCACGATTTCCGAATAATCATTAACTAACGGTCACTAATCACTACACATTTCCACATTAGAAAAAACGAAACAAATTTTTCAAATTTAAACCATTTATTTTGAAAATTTTGTGGGATTCCTTTAATTTTCATCCAAAACGTCCTGTTATAGTCGACGTTATTTGCAAAAATTGATGAAAAGTTTAGAAATACGTGAAACAATTAATTTCCTAATAATTAAAATGCTAAATAAATAAATAAGAGATTAGTTGGAGACATGGAGCAGATTTCCATTAAAATTGTTTTTCAATTAAAAAAATCGTTGAAAATGTTTTTGACAACTATCTTGAAATCGGTTGTTCCAAATAAAAAACCGTTTGTACTTTTGAATTCAATGGCAAAATTGCCCTTATTATATAAGTTAGGATTTCAGGGTATAAAAAATAATTTCACATCATTTACCATCTGTTGACGCCTTGTACATAGGATTTTTCGTTACCACCGCAGGGTGAAAGTCAGATGGGTCAGGTCTGGAGAGTACCGAGGGTGTCGTATGACACCCAACTAAGCTTCATTATTCTTTCCTTTATCATTCTGGCTGTATGGGATTCTTGCATTGTCCTGGTAAAAAATTACACCTATTCTGTTCCTGAGAGCAGTTTGTTTCTGACCCTTTAGTTGAAGTTGGTTTAAGTAGATTTTTATGGTGGCGGTCTGGCCATGTGGTGTACTTCACCACACTCAAAGCATCATCTTGGTTGGGGAATATTTGGTTTTCGAATCGATGGAACTGGGTTGTTGTGGCTGCTTTTAGTACGACCTCCTGGTGTTTTTGTGCAGGATCAATTTTTCGTCGGATTTGACATTTCGGTCTAAAAACAGCTCTACTTTGTGCCGTCAAAGAAATGAAAAGAAAATTATTAGACGCTGAAGTTTGTTACCGTCGGTCAATTTATCAGGAACCATTTGCTCAGCTTCCACGTCTTCCCAAGTCGATGTAAGCTAGGGCGAATGGTTATCGCTTATGTTGAGCATTGTAGCAAGCTCCTGTCATCATTGATTAATCAGTTCGATAGTTTTCCTTAATTCTTTGCCATTCAAGAAAGAAAGTCTATCAGGTTCTTCTTCAGCTCCCTCATGCTCGAAAGAAAACTTTTTAAACCGCTTTTGGCAATGAACCACTTTTTGTTTCATAACTTTTATCAATTTTACGAGCTACATCCGCTGCTATATGTTAAGTGTTATGAACGTATCGCACTAATTTGTAATAATCTTCTGCGATCATACAAGGGTTGGTAAATGATTCATAGTACTTTATTAAATAATGTCATTTGGCGATTTATTATCCAAGAACAGTTTCAAAGTCGCTTTGTATTTTCACAATCCTTTGTCACAGAGTACGAACATCCTATTAAGCAACTCTGAAACATTCCCTTCTATCATACCAAGAGTATTAATTACAACCCGGCCGCTGAGACGTCACTTTACCCATGTCAACATAATTTGCACAGTTTGCGAAAATATTTAGAATCAGATGTATGTTTTAATAAAAATATGCCTGACGATAATTTCACGGTATGCCTATAAGAATATATGGACAGTACTAAAAATTTCTGCATTAGCACTGTAACAAATCTCATAAAAATTAGTCAGTGAATACATCCAGAAATTGCAAAACCTCAGGAAACACAATGCCCTGACGATATACTGAATACCAGGGCAAAAAGGCATTTTTGATAAAGATTAAGCAGACAAACTGTCAAGAGGAGGATCTACAAGAATATACATTGGTTTTGAATCTATTCATAGGAAAAAACCCATAGAATATTCCAAATCAGAAATCCAAAAAAGACAAAACAAGATGTGGATAAACTCTAGTGGTGCTAGACAAATGAAATCGCCACGGAGAGCTTTAGTGAAGGTATACTTCATTTTTACTTATTAAATTCACTAGTTTTAGTGAACCGCTTGACCAATTAATATTTTTCAATTAATTAAGGTTTTTATTTGAGATAAAAAATACAAGAAGAAGAGATTTGTCGCCGAGAATCAAATAGATTACACGACATTTGAAAAATGGCAAAAAGGAGGGAAAATTCAAAAGGTGGGGTTGAGATGGGAAGTTAGTGTCNCCGCTGCTCTACCACTTGAGCTATCGTGACCTCGATCCACTCGGACACTAACTTCCCATCTCAACCCCACCTTTTGAATTGTCCCTCCTTTTTGCTATCATTCAAATCAAGTCTACAAGCTCGGGTGCAGGTGGTGAAATTTACTCATATCGGTCTTTTCTTGGAGAGGAAGGTATTCTGTCAGATTTTTAGTCTGTGAAAAAGTACCCATTATGAAGAAACATAAGATCTATCTGCAATCGCACCTTGCATTTTCGATGTGTTCCTAATTTATAGACAGATAGGTTTTTAATGATTCTAAGTCACTAATGGCTATCTCAGTTGGTAGGACTGGATTTCATTGTAAAAAATCTGCTTGAAAAAGGTCGGAAATAAAAAGTGATGTACTCCCTATTGTTTTCAGATATTGGTTAGGTTGCAAATGCTGATCGCGCCTTACGAAGTTTTTCAAATTACAGAATATCTAAGGCTAAATCCTTTTCTTGTATAATAGTCGGATTCGAGCCTAGGGTATTCCATACCTGTTTCCCAGAAATCGGCAGTAAGAATGTATTGAATTTGCTAGTAAGGCGAGATGGATGTTTTTGAAAGGAGACAAATCGAAACACATTCGATCATTAGCATTTGCTGGATCATAGTTTTTGAATCCAATCATTTAAAGCTGGAGTTTAGCTTGCTACATAGTTCGCTTGAATAATTATTGAATTCAGTGACGAGGGTACCGCATATTAAGAAGTGCATGTAGTTTGGATTTTTTAAAATGAAAAGATGATGCAGAGTTTGATACCATAGGCCTCTATAGGTCCTCGGTTCTGGTGAAATTCCGTACCAAGAATGACCGCCTTGTCCATTGAGCATCCGTTAGATACAGTCTGTTTTTAATATACATCTAATTTTATAAAAACCGAATAATGTCCTGCTTTAAATGATAATGGGTAAAATTGAAACGCTGCGTTTTAATTTAAATGCGCTATATCAAGGACTTACATATTGTCTACTGTGACCTGGAAATGAACCAAGCTTGAGGTTTCAAAGTCTTAATTACTGAAGCATTTGAAGGTCTTCACCTGGTGTTCTTTTCAAACTACAGCAGTTTCCACCGCTCCTACTCACCAATACCTATCTAAGAGGTCGTTGCTTTAGAGTGAGAGGTGCGGCAATGAGTGCTCCGAGAAGACAGATCCAAGCCGGTGTCTCACAAGGGAGAATCTTAGTTTGATCCGATATACTATTTATTCTGCTGATCGGCTAATACATCCCAACTTCATCCGTGCAACCTACGCGGATGAATGCAATTTTGTCTCCGAACATCAATTTTACCAAAGCTACCTCCTACATCCACGAGATGTAAAACCTGAAAGGTAAAACTGAACCACGACAAAAGCACCGACATTACGTTCACGATTAAACCATCATCCTTCACCAAATCTATACGTTAACAGTAAAAATAGTAAAGAACCACCAATAGTTATACAAGTAAAATTTTATAGCTGCGCTATAGTTAGACAGTAGGCAGACTTTGAAATCACACTTACGTCTCAGGGGGAAAAAAAACTAAACAGACGACCTGGACAACGACAAAGTCAGGCATGACGGTAAAGAACAAACTATGACATTACTTGATCTTTTTGTACATAAGAAACGAATTTGTCGGGTATCACCACGCCATCTAACGTCCAACTAATCCACTCATTCTAATTCTTATAAATTGTCCTAACTTCTAACTTTGCCTCTAAGTTCACTACTACCAATGACTATTTATTTAGAAATCGTAAGATGCGGTCTGGTGTGATGTAGGTTTCAGAAAAACATTTTCTTTATCGTGCCAACGTTTCGATCTTTATTGAGATCATCTTCAGAGCCCGGGATTTACAAACATTGTTTACATATTACAATTACATTTTGGATGTGGAAAAGTGAATTTATACAATGCAAAATATATTTTATATATTCAATTAAAGTATTTCTATTCACTCAAAGTGTTTGTCTTCTGTGTAATTGTGTCATTCTTGCGTGTCGTGTCGAACATTTTGAACACCAACACAATTTCGACTTCAAAAATCCAAAAATCTTACATACAGAACAAAACAAATATAAACGTAATTTCTTAGAAATGGTTTATTAGGTTAAGGGCCTGAAGATGATCTCAATAAAGATCGAAACGTAGGCACGATAAAGAAAATGTTTTTCTGAAACCTACTTCACACCAGACCGCATCTTACGATTTCTAAATAAATATCGATTAACGGTAACTAATCACCACACATTACTACCAAAGACCTTAACATTCCAGTCATCGAAGAATCAATCCGTTCCCTCTTCCTAAAATTTCACACAAATCCTTCAACCCATCCTAACCGTACTGTTCAAGCCTTCTCCACTACTTTCCATTCACCGAACCCTCCACGTTGCCGTAAATGTCGATGGACCCGACAATTCCTCGATATAACTCGATAACAAGATGAGTGCCAGCATTGGATAGCTTTAATAAAAAGTGTCCTACAGGCGCAATATGGCCGTAGTGTTAGTGTTTTATCTGGATTTTGTAGGATTAAGAAAAAATTTTTATATGTATAATTCATGCACATGGCACAAATAAATGTTATTGAAAAAATATTATTATTAATGAATTATTTATGGATTGTTTTTAGATGGATTTTTTAAGGTCTTTACGAGTGTAAGAGTCAAAATGATTTTTAGCCAACTGTAAGGAAATTGCAAAGATCTGGATGATTCGACGAGAAAAACTAAGTGTACTGTTTCCCGAATTGAAACACGTGTTCATTGTCGATCACAAAGGGGTAGCAAACGTGTAACACAACCGGATTATATTACCGAGAATCGAATGTTAAAATTAAATTAGGGCCATTCTCCAAGTTCCGTTGAAATGAGGAGCTTGAGTACGGGGCAAGTTTGTGCTTTTAACGAGCCCCTTTGGGGTAGGCAGAGATATGTACGTTTAACCTCACAGAAGCACACATCAAAGGGTTTCTTGACGTTGTTCACTTTAAGCCCATGCTTACGATTTTTCGGAGTTGAATTGAAATAAACCACGACAAAATAGATTCCAACGATTTTGGAACTTAGCGTAAATATGTGCATTTCTTAGTGGAATAAAACAATTTTTTTATTCCAACTATTTTGAAATATGTTTTGTTTTGCTTTGTTTGCTATAACGACTAATATGGTAAGATGTGCTAAAACTGATAATTTGATATCAAATATTGACAGGGAGGAAGCTGTAGCGCAGTTGATGAAAGCAGTGCTTTTGCTTTATCCGGCCCGGAGGACCAATTAAATCCAGTGATGTTTATCAATACAATCAAACTCAATTCAAATTTCAAAAATAAGAAGACTATTACAGAAACAAAATCAATGTAATGGGAAAGCAATATTTGATGTGGGCTGATGTTTCTTTCTTCTTTCTGGCAACGTTTCTTCGTGTCAGATGCCACTTCCACAATTTAACATTTTTCTTTCTTCCACGGATACGGGTGAAGATTTTTCCTACATAATTAAAAATATCTGTTATCGAATTGACCATTATTTATTTCCATCCCTAAGAAAGTCTATAAACTTATTTCAAAAATTCTGTATGTTCAAGTCTCCCTAATTAATTAAAAATATGGTTTTTAATACAATAAACTTTACATGAATTAAAAAAAAATCCTTTTCTTCTAATCGTCTCAAATTTTATTCCAGGCGTAGGCAAAGAACATGGGATTACGAGGACAGGTAAAATTTATTAAAAAAAACATAAAAACGATGACCAATAAAATAGATATCCGTCATATTTCATGGATTTTCGATAGAAAAATATTTAAAAATAGAATTTTGTCATTTCAGCCAATCTGCTTGGTATGATGAGTACGGGCCCGACGCCAAATACGATCAGCACGCGAGCTGCCCGAGGATATACCAGGACAGCACGACGCGCTACTACCAACCTCGAACGGCTAGTGTAAAAAGAAAAGGTAATTTTATTAACAATTTATCTTTACAATACGAATTAAGAATAATAAATAGCAAAATGATAGTTGTTTGATATTTAAAATTTTATCTTAACACCAGAAAGCTAATTAATTAATCCAGAACAGTTCGTGGTCCGATTGACAAATTAACATTTTTCAATTAATTAATATTTATGAAAGGTATTGGTCGAGATAAAAAGTCAGTGTCACGAGCGGGATTCGAACCCACGATCTTCGGCTAGATAGGGCGCTGCTCTACCACTTGAATTATCGTGACTTCAATCCGCTCGGACACTAACTTCTCATCTCAACCCCACCTTTTGAATTTTCCCTCCTTTTTGCCATTTCTCAAATGTCAAAATCTATTTAATTCTCGGCTGCAAATGAAATGACCACGGAGATTTTTCGTGAAGATATACTTCAGTTTAGTTATTAAATCCATTACAGTTCGTGGTCCGATTGACCAATTAACATTTTTCAATTAATTAATATTTATGAAAGGTATTGGTCGATATAAAAAAGTCAGTGTCACGACCGGGAAAAATGGCAAAAAGAAGGGAAAGTTTGAGAGTTGAGGTTGAGATGGGAAGTTGGTGTCCGAGCGGATCAAAGTCACTCAAGTGGTCGAGCAGCCATTTAGCCGAAGATCGTGGGTTCGAATCCCGCTCGTGACACTGACTTTTTTATCTCGACCAATACCTTTCATAAATATTAATTATTTGACTAATTAATTAATCGTTCAAATAGTAGTAAAGTGGTTTAATTTATATTAAAAATTAAACAATTAAGCATGCATAATTTTAAGACTCATTTTAAAATAAAATGGTAGATTTGTTATTATATAAAGAAGTAGGTACATTTTCTTGGTTCAATATAAGAGGCTAGTTTTGCCCTGGATTGTGGGATGAATGCGGACTTTTCCATGGGCCCTAGGTGCCGTGTTTTTTTATCCGCACCCATCTGGAACAACCAATGATAACGTATAAGAAGCGTAGAAGGACCTTATGCAGGGGAAAGGCCTGGATGTTCTGCCCGGTTTTACAGAAATGGCTAGAAATGTACAAGGGTAAAAAAAACAAGTGTGGTATGTAAATAGGAAGGAATATATTTAATTTAAGAATGAATTAGAGTGTGGATGGGTTTGGATCTGGGATCTGCATATGTGGGTGCTGACCTATATGTTGAATTCACCCGGAGCCCAAACCCGTTTGCTGGAAAAAATACACAGAAGTAATAATCACAAAAATAAATACGAACAATAACCAACACTCTCATTTACAAAAACACCTACAAATCTTATTGTTAAGTATATTTAATTACAGTAGAAGAAATATCAAGTATAATAAGGAAATACACTATATCTATATCTAGCTATTTTTAATAAAATTCAACATTTCAATCCAAATATATTTATTCCTTAATGCAATGTTTTCTGAAAATTCGCATTTTTTCCCGTGTCTTCATTTAAAGTCTCATCATAAAGCATTTTTGCGCAACGAGCTTTCGTTTTATGTAACTCCAATAAACCGGCTTTTAGGCTAGAAATATTTTTTTGTATCAATTAGACGGCTTATTTGTTCCAAAGTTATTTCTGATGATATTTTAAGGTCATTCTTCTTCTCTTCGTTGTCTCCGTTTTCGTTACAATCCTTTAACTCCACGAACAATATTTATTTATTTATATTTTCCTTTGACTGTGGATTTTTTTAATATTCTAAATAATTAAAATGACCGCCTCTGCTATTTTTATCAATTTATGTCGTATTAATTCTTAATTACCGTTTTTTCTTGAAAAAGTATTATTAATAGACGTTCTCCATGTAATATTTTGAAAGATATAAATGTTTATATATATCTTTCAATTAATTAAGGTTTTTAGTTGTGATAAAAAAGTCAGTGTCACGATCGGGATTCGAACCCACGACCTTCGGCTCGGTACTCCGCTGCTCTACCACTTGAGCTATCGTGACCTCGATCCACTCGGACACTAACTTCCCATCTCAACCCCACCTTTTGAATTTTCCCTCCTTTTTTGCCATTTTTCAAATGTTAATGTTTTATCTCAACTAAAAACCGTAATTAACTGAAAGTTATTAATTGGTTAAGCAGACCACGACACTAGTGAGTTTATGTATATTATCATTCAACTTTCTCATGTAATCGTATGGCAGGAAATTAATGTCGTGTTTAGTTCTGTAATATAGCGACGTTTTTATTACATTTCAGTTAATGTCTCTATTGTCTGTATAACATACAAATATGATGGTTTGCTTTTGAATTTCAGAAGTGAACAAAAACAGGCGTCCGAGTTTGGAGAGGCAGACGACGCTTTACGACGACCAATACTATATGGATACATACTACGACGCAGGGGACCAACCATATTCGCAGGACAATAGGTGAGCTGAAAATGTTTCAATCGAAACTGTTCTCGTGTCGAGTTCCGAAATAGAAAAATGAATGGTTACGTGCCTATCGCTATAATTATACCGTGTCATGACTTACAATTAGTTATAGATCTATCAGAAGAGAACCCTGCTTTAGTGCACAATAAAGCATAACCTCTGCACACAATTATAGAATCATTACTTACATTTTCAAATTTGAATTTAGAATATTATATATTCTATACTACAATATTTCGTATATGATTGTTGTATGATGATTAAATATAATTCACTAGTTTTCCTGGTCCGCTTGACCAATTAATATTTTCCTATTAATTAAGGTTTTTAGTTGAGATAAAAAAGTCAGTGTCACGAGCGGGATTCGAACCCACGACCTTCGGCTAGATTCGCCGCTACTCTACCACTTGAGCTATCGTGACTTCGATCCACTTTTTTATCTCAACTACTTAATTAATTGAAAGATATTAATTGGTCAAGCGGACCAGGAAAACTAGTGAATTTAATAAGTTTAAATGAAGTATACTTCAGTAAAGGTCTACGTGGCCATTTCATTTGTCGCCGAGAATCAAATAGATTACACCACATTTTAGTTTTGACCTTTACTCATGTTTTGTTTTAGTTATACGATTATTATTTGAAATTACATTAGCATTAATAATATCTTTCAATTAATTAAGGTACCCATGGTTAGTCCCCCAGAAAGGTGGGGATGAGATGGGAAGTTAGTGTCCGAGTTGATCGAGGTCACGATAGCTCAAGTGGTAGAGTAGCTGCGAATCTAGCCGAAGGTCGTGGGTTCGAATCCCGCTCGTGACACTGACTTTTTTGTCTCAACTAAAAACCTTAATTAATTGAAAGAAATTATGAATAATTAGTATTTAATGACTAATTTAGCATTCTAGTAAAATGACACAAATTTAAAACGAATGTGATGTTACACATTTGAATTTGGATGAAAGTAGGTTTGGCAATGGGGTTTGTTTTTGAGATGGGACTTAAACATGGATGTTTACTCAGTCCTTTTTTAAACTTTAATTAATTGAAAGATATTAAATATAATTTTGAAAATGGTAACATAACTGATAAAAAAAATTTTGCTGCAGTTTTTGTTTTCCGTATTATTTTCCTGGAATAGTTGAAGCTCTCACTTGTTTGATCGATACTTAAACTTACTAAATTTTACAACCGTCCAATCACTTATTAATTTTTGGCAAAATTTTTATAACATCTTCTTTAAAAACAAATCCATTTTATCCTAGAATCTTTTAATATTAACCTAGTCCAATCAATTTAGATTGAGGCGACTTCATTATATTGTTCAATAGTGTCATCTTGGATACTATTGAATCTTCAATTAAGAAGGGATGCTGCTTTTGTAATTTTTGTATGTGACATCAGAAACTGGTGTGCTTTCATACCGTTTATACACTAACTCATATTTAAGCCGCAGTTGACAGATACTTTTTAGTTTGAGTTGGATCTCTTCCTCTCCTTTTCGATCGGATCGATACAGGAGTTCCAAAGGGTTGTCTCTTGGGTCCGTTATTATACACATTGTTAATATACTTTTCAACACTACGATGGTCACATGTGATGATGTCTCAAACATATTACCATTATACTCGATTCTGGCATACGTCACCGTCCCAACAGACTTACATCTATTCGATAGAACCGTACAAAATAATGCAATAAATTTAATCGACCTCTCACTCATTGACTAGAACTTTCATACATGCTTAAAACAACAGAAATAAAATTTGAAACCACCCATCTTTTGCAGGTTTCCTCTCGATTACACGCAAAAATTCATTTTAGTAACATTACTAATCGCAAAAGAAATATTTTATGAAAATTGTCCGATTATTTTCCGTCATTTCTATTAAATTAAGAAATAATATAAATTTTATTTTTCAGAATTTATGACACATCAGTTAGCTACGGTACGGACTATTACAACTACAGCGGGCCACACTACAAATACCAGGAGGACAGGTAATAATGATCTGGTTGGTTAATGCAAAAGAAATTGAATAATTGCATTGATATGGGCGGTTCACTCTATTGATCTATAATGTTACTGGTAGTATAAGTATATAATTGGAATTTTTCTCTTTTATATTTTACTAGATTAGTAACCCGTCGTTGTCCAGGGGGATAACCAAAAGTTATTTAACACATTATTTTGAGTATACATATTGCTATTGCTACATAGGATCATATATATAAACTAAATAAGCAAATTGAATATTTTATATTAATAATAGATTGTATTTAGTCATGATATTAGATATTTAGATATGTAATATTATTTATGTTTTGGATTACATAATTTGTAATTACTGTGGCATTCAGCGTTAAATTCATTGTGTAGTGGCCACTTGTAGCTAGTACACGTTACCGCTAGATGCCACTACGACTTATGAAATGTTCTCGCCCTCCACTCTGCAGCCAATCCGAGGAGAAATCTTCCCTTATAAGCAGGGGCATTGCCCCTCAGGAATGGGACTCGTCAGCTCTACGAGATATCAACCATCACTAATGTACCGGCAGACTCGTCAACCCGACGAGTTCTCACCAATCACTTATACTCAACGACACTAGACTCGTCAGCCCGACGAGCTATCACTAATGGAACACAGCAAGAGTACGCGCAGCATTAGCCTGATCTCTCTTTCTAAACAGCTGACTTGGCCATTAACGCCAAACACTGCCCCTCGGCTAATTGCTGCAATCAGTATCTTCGGCCTCTGTGGAGTCAACCGACTCACGGCCTCCCGGACGGTGCAGCCCAGAGGGCGTGGCAACCTTTCTAATGCACAAGCTGTACTCGTGTCGGCGTAGGGTCGGCATGGGCGGCGGGTGCCTTAGCAGAGTCACACGAGTGCCAGTGCACTAGATCATGTCTGCATAGACGAGGGAAGGTGTATGGCCATGTGTACCACGGGGTAACTAAACATTCCAAATTCAGCCCTAGTTACACTGGGAATGGATTCGTTGTGGCGCGTGGTGACGCCCCTGGCGGGAACTTAGACAGAGGTTGTCTTCTATCTGTGACCTTCGTGAAGTTTGCATATGGCCAGCGTAATTACCCCCGGCCTCACGGGAGATGTTGCGACAGGACGACAGCGTGTAAGCGTTTAGGACGCGATGATCATGCTGAATAGTCCGTCGAATTCGTGAGTGAACGGAAACAGGTAGTGAATCGGTGTCTCTGACTCGAGTATGCTTTGCATTGTTGTGCATATGGCCGGCGTGCTACCCTTGGGGAAGCGAAGGATCGGACCACTTAGGCTGAGCCTATGGCGTCCCTTGAATGCGCATGGCAGGTGTTGGCTGAGCTCGATAAGAGACTTTACCTTAGGCGGTGCTCATCTAGGGTGTGGCTAGCAATTCCACTTTAAACTAAACCGCTGCCGGGGCGTTCCCGGAAGTTTCTACGCTAGGGGAGCCTCTATTCTCAGGGAGATAGAGTGACCTTCTCTATCTAGGGAGTACGCGGGAGAACAGCCTGATATATTTCGCCCTGTTAGCCCTTTGCGTGCGGCATACTACCCGATGCACAATGCGGGGCCGACATTCGGAGTGGACAAGCGGAGAGCGATGTTGTCTCGGCCCTTAGGGGCTGGGGCGCCTCTAAACCTATGCTGCGACGGTAACAGCATTGCATCGTATGCGGAGGTGCGTCAGCCCTCATCTTGAGGATCAAAACGTCCTATAAGGCCGAATAGGCCAGGTGCAGAAGCTCAAGATCCTCTTGTCTTGTTGGCGATGAGTTCTCGGGAACGGAATGGCCTCCCGGACCTTAGCCGACGGTTACTCAGTCACACACCACCACCAACGGCACCACCCGCACGGTCTCGGCCTTATATCATCGTCACGGCATCTCTACACAACACCGGCCCTTTTCAGGGCCCCAAAACTCCCAGTCACTAAAATTGCAAGGCTCTTAGATATACCACGTTTTTGGTGTTTCCATTTCATATATATATATATANTATATATAAAGACAACAAATCCTGGTTTCCTGGAATATGTAACGCATAATCGTGTACCATGTATTCTCCAAGTTCAATTCGCATAATTGCAATGATTGACCTTGTGATTTGTCTATCATTACTGCAAAGGCCAGTTTATTTGGAAATTGCAATAATTTGAATTGGAAAGGTATTTCTGTTGGTATCATTGGTATTTGTTGTCTTAACAGATCTTCTCCTTTAAATATTAGTAAGAATCTTAACATTATTCTACGAATATGTTGTCGTTTTAGTGGCATTTTAAACAACATCAAAATGCAAATCTAAAACAGAGGGTGTAAAAGTTTGAATGTAAGATTAAACATAATTCGGTCTATAGGAAAATCATCACAATTAATACTGAAAACTTACAACACTAACACATATGCAGAGTTGGTCCTATCACTTCTCACAGTCCACCATCAATTCCATTTTGTAATTTAAAGTAAATTACCGGCAGATATCGAGAACCCACCGTCGTTGGGTGGATGAGCTGCATACAGGTATATAGACCATTCATCCCACAACCCAATCAGTTCCTAACAAAATCATGCACACATTCACTACGAGATTATCTGTGAATGTGTCTGTATTTTTTAGTACATACATGTGTATAAACCTGGCGTTTCCGAGGGGATAATAAAAAAAAAATATTTGAAGCATTTTTGAGTATACATATTGCATTTCCTTGATGGGGGATGTATTTTTATATAAATGAAATGAACATAATTTAAAGTTAAACGAGTGCAAATTTTATTCATACCTTAAACAACCACAACTCGATGCAAGATATATTCAGTGTCTGAATTACACTGAAATGAAATATGATCATGTTTTACCAATTGATTTAATCCAATCATTTGCATGCGTAATCGATTTGTCACGGTGTTCATTTTGATCACAATAAGATAAATTGTCTTAATTCTCTAATTCTTACTCGACTTGCTTAATGTTTCGTGATGTGATGATTCAGTAGCACATGAGTGGAACATATAAAATCTATTTTGTTCATTTAATTGTGCACTTCTGCTTTAGTCTGACTTTCATGGCGTATTCACTTGGGAACAACATTTTGACGACCGATATTTTGTCTTTTTTGTGGCCTTTTAAACATCAACAAAATACAATTCCAAAAGCAATTCTACAGTAAAGTCAAAAAGTCAGATCATACAGTTAATCATAATTAATAATATAGCAAAATCATCTCAATTAATTACAAAACTCGTTTTAGTGGTCCGGTCGACCAATTAATATCTTTCAATTAATTAAGGTTTTTAGTTGAAATAAAAAAATCAGTGTCACGAGCGGGATTCGAACCTACGATCTTCGGCTAGATACGCCGCTGCTCTACCACTTGAGCTATCGTGACCTCGATCCACTCGGACACTAACTTCCCATCTGAACCCCACCTTTTGAATTTTCCCTCCTTTTTGCCATTTCTCAAATGTCGTGTAATCATTTGATTCTCGGCGAATCCCGCTCATGACAGTGACTTTTATATCTCAACTAAAAACCTTAATTAATTGAAAGTAATTACAAAACGTTCAAAAACTGAACATTAGGAAACTTCGGAACCTCACATTTTATAAAATTCAGAAATGTTAATAAATCCAATTGGCAAAACATCAACCCTACGTATCGTATTTTATTTAAACAGGCCGACTTCGGAAAAACAATCTTTATTTTGCATAATTTATAATATTGTCCATTCTATGAAAAAATCAGTTTTTGTAATCTTTATCTTTATACACTAAATAAACATTCGCTTGGAGCTGTTTTCCCAATTATGATGATTTGGCTTAGTGGAACGGTCTTCGGCCACTAACTTTTGGGGCAATGAAGTGTTAAAGTAGTTTTTTCATCTATTGAAATTGGAATTTGAAAGACCCGGGAAACGTGTATCACACTGGGAGCCGAAGGACAGTCCGGATGATTGAAAGCTGTGAAAACAGAAAAAATGGACGCCGCAATTTCCTGAAAACTCTTTGGAAGTGACAATTCTTTATTGACATATTCCAAAAAATGCCAACACTTATTTATTTTGTTTTCCATTTTAACTTTTAACTTTCATTTCGTACAATGTAAAATGAATGATAATGGAAATTTGTTTTAGTTGTGTGCTTTACTTTCTGCCCGGGGTGACTGCCCACTTTTTCCACTGCGACCTGATTGGTCTTTAATGGAATTAAGCCTGAACTGTTGCTATCTGCCAAAAAGTTTCTTAAAAATTTTAACAATTTCCTTGATATTTGTAGTCCGATGTGGTACTACAGGTTTCGGGCTAACCGTTCGCAATAAAATAAAGTATATTGCGATATCTCTGTTGACTCCTGGCACATTTGGTCGGTTTCTATCTAAGTTCTCTCAATTCCTAGCTCCTAAGAGAAAGGTAGAGTGTTGAGCATGTTTTCTCTGGTAAATCCATTTGTTTGCTTCTGCTTTTATTTCATGCTTTGAGGCAATTTGTGGTTCTGCTTGAAAGGGTGTGAGGGCTGTTCTTGTTTTTTCTATTTTGCCTACTTCTTCGTTGCTTTCAATTCTTTGGTATCCACATCTTAGTTTTCCTCGTCCCCTGACAATTTTGAATTGAAGAAGGAGCTACTAACACATTTAGTGCTGTTTGACTGTCTTGCAATGTGCACCTTTATGTTTTAATCCATGATTTTATACCTCTCGTGCTAGGAATTCTATTACATGGATCTCACCGTGGAAAATCGATGGGTGGGGCTTAGAGATTTTCCAATGTCAAAATCTATTCCTTTATCCTCTTTCTTTTCCTCCACTTACTTAATGGATCCATCTTTTACTAGTTAGGCAGTATTGGATCCTAAACAACTATTTATTTTTTTATTATTTAGTTGTTGCCTATACATAAATGTACATAATACAAATGTGATCACAATGTATATTTTCACCGCTCTGTCACAGCACTAACACTGATGACAGGCTGTACCCGGAGGACGCATGCCATGAAAAGCCAGCCAGTGCTGGCACTCATTTTAATGGATTAAGGGGCAAGGACTCGGGGCCATCCGTTTTAGGCGACGTGGTGGATTTTCGGAATGGGAATATGTGGTGAGGGCTCTAGCGGTAGGGTTAGATAGATCCATAGGTTGGTATGTAATTTTTGGAATGGGGAATGGATAAGTTCGTGGACAAAAGGAACGTTGAGGTCTTTGTGGAAAGTGAGGTTAGAGACGTAAAAAGGAGCTTTGACGATTTGTCTTAGGACTTTTGATTGGAAGGACTGGGTACGCTGGATATTGGATAGTTTGGCGGAACCCCTCAGTTCCACACCGTATGTCCAAAGTGGTCGCAGTAAAGTCTTGTATAAGGCCAGTTTAGTGCTGATGGTCAACCCGGATTTTGGTCGTAGTAGTCTGCCTAATTGTCCAAGTCTTCTGTTAAGTTGTTGTCTTCTAAGTCTTGTGTGGGGCTTCCTCGGTCAGTCTGCTGTCAAGGTATAATCCTAGGTATTTGACTTGAGTGGAAGTCGGTATCTCTTCGTGTATAGCGGAGGACAAGACTGCTTTTTCAAAGTGAACGTGCACTTTTCTCCGTTTAATCTTGTCCTCCACTTTTTGCACCAACCTTCGATGAGCTCAAGGTATTCTTGAATATTAGAGGTAGCTTCGGTAGGATTCAAGTTAGAGGACAAAATTGCGGTATCGTCCGCGTAGGTGGTAATGATAATATTGGGGTGAGTAGGTAGGTCAGCAGTAAACATGGTATAACGGATAGGACCAAGGATACTCACTAGTGGGACACCGGCTTGTAATGGCCTGATTTCAGAGAACTCGTTACCGCACCTCACTCTGAAGCAGCGGTCTGTTAGGTAGGATTTCAGGATAATGAAATAAGGAGTGGATACGAAGCGTTTGAGTTTATAAAGTATGCCCGGGTGGCACACCCTGTCTAAAGCTTGTGCTACAACTATTTTAAATAATTTTATTTAGAAAAGGTATTATTAATATTTAGGTCAAGAAAGTCGTAGTCGTAGAATAGTTGGTTATTCATGTTTCTTTCATCTGTGAAAAGACACAAATTTTACTTTCTATTTTTTGCCAGTTTTCTTCTGGCTGTGCGGTTTAATGTTTAATCAAACATAAATATTGTTAATTTATCCACGTAATTTTTAATTATTTGGTATTTTTTGTTTTATGATAATTCCAACGGTACTAGGTCGGTTTAAGTATAAATGTAACTGTTAGTGTATTGATATAAATTGATTACAAATTTTTGACATTTATCACCAATGTGAAAATGCCAGATTTTAAGTTTGTTTCATGTACTTATTCCTTATTTTGTGATTATAAAAAATACAATCATCATACTGATGTCCAAATTCGTTCAGCCAAATCTTACCATCTTCTATAGTTTTATTTTGATGATTATTTTGAAATTGTATTACTGTTGTTTTAATGTATTTACTGGCCATTGTAATACTCTAAGGGACGATCCATCAGGCAGATATTAATCCAATTGCAAAACGTTATTATAAGTATACATGGTAATGGAAACCTTTCAGTGTAAAAGGGAGTTATTAAGCAAAGTTTGCCTTCATTGTCAAAAGGCGAGAATATAATTTGCTTAGGCCACTTGAGGAAATATCACTACTTCTATTTTAAAATACATTGCAGCATGAAAACTATATAAATATGGCTATGAAAGTATAAAACTATTCTCATTTTATTTAATTTAAAAAAGGTAATTCTAAATATTTTATCTTGTGTCTAGTGATATATAGAATGTTGTTCCTTACTGAAGTTGTTACCAAAGTGCTAAAAGCATTTCTAATAAATGTACATTGCTTTTTGAAAATATGAATATAAAATATATCATAAATTCACTAATTTCGTTGTCCGCTTGACCAAGTAATATATTACAATTAATTAAGGTTTTTAGTTGAGATAAAAAAGTCAATGGCACGAGCGGGATTCGAACCCACGATCTTCGGCCAGATACACCGCTGCTCTACCACTTGAGCTATCGTGACCTCGATCCACTCTGACACCAACTTCCTATCTCAACCCCACCTTTTGAATTTTCCCTCCTTTTTGCCATTTTTCAAACTATTGACTTTTTTATCTCAACTAAAAACCTTAATTAATTGTAATATATTAATTGGTCAAGCGGACCACGAAATTAGTGACTTTAATGATTTAAAATGAAGTACATGAATTTAATAAGTTACAATGAAGTATATCTTCACTAAAGTTCTCCGTGGCCATTTCATTTGTCGCCGAGAATCCAATCCGATTACACGACATTTGAAAAATGGCAAAAAGGAGGGAAAATTCAAAAGGTGGGGTTGAAATTGGAAGTTGGTGTCCGAGTGGATCGAGGGCATGATAGCTCAAGTGGTAGAGCGGCGGCGTATCTAGCCAAAGATCGTGGGTTCGAATCCCGCTCGTGCCATTGACTTTTTTATCTCAACTAAAAACCTTAATTGATTGTAATATATATCATAAAGTTAACTATTTCAAATATACCAAAGCTAATTTAGTATTTAAAATAATAAATAAAATTGTCTCTTATACCTTGATAGTAATAGTTTTCTTTTTGAAACTTGCAGAATTATTAACAAAAGCTATACTGGTAGAAGGGTAGATATTTCTATGCATGTACATAAATCCAATAAATTACAATATATAAATTTATACGGGCACCTGCTTTTGGGCCAAAGCCCGCGCAGGTCCCCCTTATGCAGAGGAAGGTTGCTCGATGTGTCCCACATACTGGAAACATGTCATGCCTTGGCTTCCTACAGGGAGCGTGTAGGCATGCCATCCAATCTGAAAATGGTACTCGAGCACGGCAGCGGGTTTCTGGGTCCCTGTTCCTTGGGTTTTTTAATTGTATATAATATGTCTTATGTGTTGTGTGTCTATATGTTTTGTCTGAGTGCATGTATTTATTAGCGTGAATGGTGAGAGGTGAGTGTGAAATATAACGTCATCATCGCCACTTATGAGTGTGTGTTCGGGGTCGATGACGGAATATTTATAAAAGTAATCCATCGACCCCAATCTAGATTAGTTTGAGTATAGATCGGTGGAGGAATATCAAGTACTCCACCGACCAAACGAATGAGTATACTGTATGGATGTATTTATGTGTACACATGTGTATGAATGCAGTGTTTGTAAGTGTTATTAGAATATAGACTTAGATAGGGGCTGAAATGACCTAGATGTCAGAAGCCCCAGGCAAAAAAAAATATATATATATATATATATATATATATATATATATTCATTATTTTATTTTATTGAGAACTGTTGAATTGTTGTCTGTTCAAAGAAAGGTAAGTATTTCTGTATTCTGATATTTTATTCTGTTCTTTGTCAGATTTGAAAGGAAAATGGACACTGCAAACATTTAAAAGTAAAGGGTTTCCCTCAAACACTTTTTTTTGGTTGGCTCCTTTTTGATAATATCCTGATTACTGAACTATGGACTACACAATTTATTATGCTATTGTTATGTTTTAAGGTGTTTGTCAAGCCAGCGATTAATGATGGTGGCGTGAGAAAAAATCAGCAAAATATTATTGTACGGCAGATAAAGATTTTCATGGTTTTTAAATCTTCAATGTTACACAATGTCTACTTAATTTTTCAGTTTTTTTCTGTATGTGACCCATTATTATTACAATTATCATCTTATGTAAATATGTTCTCTCAGGTTTACAACCCTTGTCAAAATGAAAGGTTTTGTCATTCTTTGACCAACTGTCACATTATTATTAAAATAAAAATCTAATTAAATTTTACAATTTATCATATTTTTTTAGATATGGTCAAGAAGAAGAAGACCGACAGTGGGACAGCGGAGGGGGAATGAGGTACAACAAAGGTACAACACTGAAAGAACAATACGAAAACCAGATGAACATTAAGTACTCCTCGAGGTCTTCTCTCCAGAAGTACCACCGTTCATCAGATCAAGATTCGGTAATTGCATTTTTAATTATCCTTTTGCATCTGACAATTTATTATATTTAGGATGGGTAAGCCTGGGTGTTCATGTTATTAATGATGAGTGAATATAGAACTGGCCAGTTGAGATGAAATACGTTTTAACTTTCGTTTGTAAAATTCATACATGGCCTATCTATATTTTTTTATTTAGTTACTTAGTTTAAAATTTGATTATTATTGAACAGGACATCTGCGAGAAAGTTTGTTGATTGTTTTCTTCGTTTATTGTTTTAGGGAATAAAATTCTAAACAGAACCTATAATTATTATATTAAAAGTTCCATTGTTTTCTTAGTTGAAAAAACGTTTTTGTGAGAAAATTCGAGAGATTAAGGGAGTCCTCCAGATAATTGATCCCGCTTGTTCCCTTTTTAGTAATGCCTTTTAGTTGTTCTTTTTCTTTTACCAATTATTTTTAATTGTGGAAAATAAATTTTCCCATCAAACTCCAGACGATATATTTTGCTTTCCAACCTAATTTTCCCTTTTTCCAGTTCAGTTCGGAGTTTGAATTCCATAGCAAAGCCAAAAACCAGCTCCTCCGACGCCAGATCTAGAAAAGTTGATAAGTTGATGATAAGTGTTAGAAGTTTTTATGAGCTCAAAATTTTTCTCGTTAATGACAATAATGCTTAGGCATTATTATCTACCTTCGAGGGGTATTTCGACAACTATGTCCAGAACTTATACGCACAGTTTTTTACTCATCCTCAAGAGAATAATCTGTTTCAAAAAGTTAAGTAAGCTTACACCACTTTCAAGATCGAAGCTGTCGTGAGGATATTTTCAGTTTAATGGGGCTGATGAACTTTGATCGTTTTCCGAAATTTGTGGGATTTTTCTTCTTCTTCTACTTCCGTACTGAAGTTATTCCTCTTTAATAAACGTATTAATTTGAATTGTTTGAGGGTACAAATATATTTAGTCTAAAAAGGAGAACTATCGAAATTTTTCTTGTATTTCACTAGGATTAATATAGGTAAACGGATGTATGGCGAACAAATTGTCATTTAAATAGGCATGTGAAATATTATTTAATTCCTAAGAGTTCTATGCTATTCTATAATATTTATTGAACACATTTCATTTTGAATTGTGATGATGTCATGAAAAAAACCCAAGATATCAAAACAGAAAAGGTTCTTTCTTCTTCCTTTAAAAGTCGAATCTGAGCTTACATCCTTCTGATGCATTTTCATTAGTAGTTGTTTCCTTTTTGACATGTTTCTGTTATGCCTTGGCAGCAAAATTTTCAATTTACAAAGACTTGAGAATTTTTTACATTCTTTTACTTGTTTTGTGTAAGTGTAATACACTTACAATTAGGGTGCAGTCTGACATTCTGATTTAATAAATTTGCCTTACTAGTATGATGTATTAACTATTTTGTAAGGTTATTTAATAGTGTAAGTATATTACAATTAATTAAGGTTTTTAGTTGACATGAAAAAAAAGNAAATATATTTTTTGTTACAACCCTTTTTTAAATTGAAATACAATTATTATTTTTAGTTTTTTGACGTCAAAATATAAAATTTCCTCATTGAATTGTGTGCATACCAAATTTTTCTTTATTACTAATAGACAGCTCTTAACCGACGGAGGACAGAAAGGGGGGAATTTTTTTTTATTGAAAAAAATAGCCTTTCCTAGCCCCTACTCCTTTCACTGTCAGATGTGTGTGGAGGGGCATGGCGGTATATTCAAATCGAAACGTTACACATATACTACATGCTTCTTATAATTTATAACAAGTCGTTTATGATTCAGGTTGTTACCCTTTTTTTTGCACTATAAACTTGGAGATACCCATGCTGAATAACTGGGTTCAATTATTCCATGATTTAGCAGGTTATTGTTTTTCTCATGCCATCATAGTCAATTGGATTGAGTCGGCATGCTGGTTCGTTTATTGGTTTAACATCATCTATGTAAATTTTTAGTTCCTAGCGTTTTGCTTTGTCTATTTGTTTTTGTAAGTACGTCTGGAAATTTATTAATAAAGTAATTTTTTATTTTTGCACTTTCTATTCGTTCATCTTGAGGACTTGGTGGTATGTGGGAGTCTTGATGTGTGTAGGTTTTATTGTACGAATGTTCTTCGTTTTCTACTGGTGTATTGTTTGTGTCTTGATCTTCATTGTCTGAGCGTATTGTGTGTAATGTGAGATTAGTGTCTGTGTTGTATTGTAAATGACGTCTTGGTGTTTAAGTAGTGTAAAAAATCTTTAATGGGATGTGTTTAAATGATATATGTTTGTCCTCTCCATCCAGAATCAATCCCACTTTGTTAAAGAAGTTAAATCCCAGTAGTATGGGCATAGGCATATTTTCCATAATATTTATTTCTATGGGCCACGACATGATATGTATTTTTATGTTTATGTTCGCTGTTGCAATTAGGTCTACGGTATCTCCAATTACTGACAATATTTTATTATTATTGTATTTTAAATTCTTAAATAATTTTTTGTTTAAAAGATTTTGCGTTTCTCGGGGCATGCAATTTATTGTGGAGCCTGAATCTAATAGTTCTGGTATATAGTTTTCCTATTTTGATTTTTATGAATGGCAAATGTTCTACAGATTTGATTTGTGTATCTTGTGGCGAAATTGCCACATCTATTAGATTTTTGGAGTTTTATTGTAGCTGAAAATTTTGTGAATAATTTTTTTAATTCTAAAATATGCTTAATGTTTTCTCCTATTGCTGCAAATGTGTTGTCCTCTTTTTTAAATTTTCTATTTTTATTTTTTTTATAGTTCTCATTTTGTGAATTGTTGGAGTTTCTGTTGGTATTGCCTGTAGTTCTGTTGTTATTGCGATAAAAAATTCTTGATTTATTGTATGTTTGGTGTCTATTAAAATTACTATTAAAATTTCTATAGCTATCATTTGAATTGTAACTGTGAGGTTGGTTATTGTTGTAATAATTTGGATAACGATTTATAATTTATATTGTTACCTCTATTGTTATAATTGGGTTATTGGTGAAATTGGGATTTCCAAAATTATTGTTTTTGTTGTAATGGAATCTGCCCTGAAAATTTGTGTTGTAATTTCTTTTATTCTAAGCAAAATTTTTATGTAGTTTGTTGTAGTTAAAATTTGTTTTGTTAGCAGTATGTCCATTGTTCATTTTCGGGTAATTAAAATTTGGGATGCTGTCGTTACCCAATATGCCTCTCTCATTCATTGTGATTTCTACTTTCTTAATTTTATCAAAAATGTGTTGATAACATTTTATATTATCAGAGTTTCCCAATAAAATTAAATTTTTTCGGGTGAATTCGCTTATTTAAATCTGCAAGGTTCGTACCTTCATTTGTCTCTCCTAACAATTTTAATAATTTTAATTTATAGTCTATATATTGTCTGAGAGGATTGTTCTCATCCTGAGGAGGGAACAGCAACTGTTTGTATGTAGATATTGTTTTTTGGACATGCCATGCGTTGCATTGCCATGCAATGCCTCAGAAAATATCTCGAAATTTATTTTATTAAAAGCCATGGCAATGTACAAGAAATTAGCAATCATATTATTGCTGTCTTTGTCTGGTAAAATGGCTAAAAAATGTTTGAACTTGTTTTATTTCTTAATGCTATTGGTGTTAGCTCTGTTAAAAAAAAATTTATTCCGGCTGGCTGGCATAGTTGAAAATTTGGTAATGCTTATACTTTTTGAACTAGTGTAGGAGAAATACTATCTTTTAAAAATGATTTATTTATTTTTTGAGGTAATTCCATGATATGGGATGGGCTTGCCGACGAACTCTCGTCCCTGGAATTGTGTAAAATACTGAAATCTGGATACATGTGTTTGTTTGGTTGACTTTGGAGGATTGAGGATCGATGAAAGGATGAAGGATTGGGTGTTTCGTCTGAGTTTTGGGGAATGTGTGTTTTTTGGTCCATTTCCGTGCCATTTTTGTTGAGAGGTGAAATGTTGGGTGTTTTGTATGCTATTGGTATCTGTGCTGTGTGTGTTGCCTCCGTAATTTTATTAGTGTTTTCATCAACTACAACGGACATGGTTTTGATAAATTCATCCAATTTTTCTGTTCCCTGCAATTCAGGGCATTCATCAATTGTTTTGCACTCTCTGCCAGAACATCTTGAACATATGTGTTCAAGATATCTATTTTTACTTTATTAATTTCTTGGTGTTCCTCCAACATGGCAAGATTTTTGCATTTTTCCCCTTTTCGCATTATTTTTTTTTTTAATTTCTTTTTTCAAATTTATGTTCAAATTATTGGAAATTATTATTAAAATAACATTATTAATTTTTTCTGAGTTTTCTTAAACTCTGCTATCAGTATTTATGGTAACTATGTGGATCTCCTAAAAAAAATAAGATTTAAACAAGAAAAGAAAAAACAAAATTTAAATATTAAATTCACCAATTTCGTGGTCCGCTTGACCAAATAATACATTACAATTAATTAAGGTTTTTAGTTGAGATGAAAAAAGTTAATGGCACGAGCGGGATTCCAACCACGATCTTCGGCTAGTAAGGCCGCTGCTCTTCCACTTGAGCTATCGTGACCTCCCACGAGGTCAAGTGGTAGAGCAGCGGCGTATCTAGCCGAAGATCGTGGGTTCGAATCCCGCTCGTGCCATTAACTTTTTTCATCTCAACTAAAAACCTTAATTAATTGTAATTTAAATATTAGTTAATCCTTCTAATTAAAAAAAATATTGAAAACATATATACATTAAATAACTAAAATAAATTTATAAAATAACTTAATTAAATAAAAATTATAATACAAGGCTCTACTCACAATCCACATTCAGCTGAGATATGAAATATTAATTTTTATATTTAGGAGAGTCTAAAAATCAAATGCCCATATTCACGTGGTCGACCCAAGAGAAAAGAGAGCGAAAAATCCTTTTTTTCATCTGAGAGGTTTTTTCCCCGCGAAAACTCTCGATCTTTTTGTGGCGCCCTCTTTCAGGCTGGCGCCCTTTTCCACAACTCTCCAATATATATACTATATATGTTTTACATTCAACCCTTTACTTACAATTATCTACTAACCCCTGACTCTCAGCTGTGTCCAGTTATTATATACTTATGACTAGTAATGTTAGAATTTTTCAGCCATGCTTAATTGTCTATGTAGGATTACACGAACAAACTAGAGCATAATTTTGCATTTGATTCAGATAATTAAAAAAAAATCTATTTTTATAAAGAATGCTAGAGTTACTTTTTGCATCAATCACTATTGCGAAAATATCCTTCTGGGAGAAATATGATAGATTTAAATAATTTGTCCTTGGCTTGGCTTCAAGGGAGGTGCTATCGCTTTGTCTGATAAAACAGCGGTCGACGCATCCTGTTTAATTGTATGAGTGATTTATGCATGTGGGCAGTCGTTACGTTTCGCAATCTTTTTTTACAGTTTATTGTCGTTATATAGTATAAACCAAATAATTTTGTTAAAATTATAGTAAATATTGTATGTTTACGCGCTCTTCGTTTTTGTAGGTATATTACACACCGAGGCAAAGCTACGAGGAGGAAGACTATCATTCAGCAAGTGAATACGTTGGAACGACAGCGAGGAGAAAACAACCAGTGATAAATCGTCATTCCAGCCGCCACTCCCTCCGCGATGTTAGCGATTTTCCTCCAGGTTACAGACCTAGAAAAACGGATAAACCAAAACTATTACCTCAAATCCCGACTAGAATAAAACCGTCACCTTCATTACCACCGACCCCAGCCCGCCAAAAACCTCAAGTGCCCACAAGACGAGCGGGGTCGCTCGAGCACCAAGAGTCTTCTATGGACGAAAGATACGGACAGTTTTCAAACAGTGAGACCAGATTAGAAGGGAGTTCATATAACGAAGACTACAACTACGCTTATATGAGCACGGATAATCTCATAACGCAGGAAGCCATAGAAACGCAAGAAGAAATGTTAAAGAGGACCAACGCCATGCTGGCTCAACACCAAGAACAGATGCTAGAGCTTCAGAGTCAGTACCACCACAACCAACAGACATACCAAGACGATTATTATTACCAACACGATTCAATCGAACGGATGGACGGTTCAATGACGGAATCGACTCTCGTTAGGAGAGACACTGTTAAAAAGCAACCCGAGACGAAAAAAGATTCCGGTGCAAAATCGGACTCTGTCGGGCACACCATGATAGGATCGCTCGAAACGGCCGTCACTTCCTTATCCTCGTCAGTGTTCAAACGGTTTACAAGTGCGATCGGAGGAGGAGAACAAGGAAAAACTAACAAAATACAAACTCAAGCTGTGATAGAAACAAAAGCCCCGCCGCCGGCTCCTGTTGTCAACGTGCCCTCCAATGGGACATTCCATAAAGAAATTAGTCGAGCGTCTAACGACTATCAAGAAGAGGAAAGGAGATATGAAGAACAGAACGAGATGTACGGAACTGATGAAACGTACGAACAAGAAGAAAACTTTGAAGAAAACCAACGATACGACGACAGTCAAGACAGGTATGGTGAAACGGATGATTATTACGAGGATGAAACCGACCGCGGTTTTCTCAGCAAACAAAATTCCATCGAAAAAGGTTACATTCAGAAGCAAGATTCTATCAAAAAAGGGTACCCGACAAAACAGGATTCAATCGATGGAGATTACATGGAGACGAACGGTCGGGGATACCTTCATGCCCAAGAATCGGTAGACAGCTATGTTGACGAAGAGATCGTACAGGACGATTATTCGCGTGATTCTCCCGTTTCCGTGGTAGAACGGTACGAACCGGATCAAGAAAGGGAAATCGCGGAAACTCCGTACAAACAGGCGTCTCCGCCGGGCGCGAAAACTTCGCCTACGGTAACCTCACCCACCCTGAGACATCAGGACTCAATCGATGAGGACGAAGTGCCGGGGAACCGGGCGCACATCCGCGAATACGGGCACCACCACGACTCCATCGAAGAAGAGTCACAGGATAAACAGAAAAGCGTCAGTTTCGAAGAAGAAGAATTGCCCGTACTCGACATCGAAGTCGAACCCCAAATCCGGCCGACCGTCACCCAAGAACGAAGGCGGAAGACCCCAAGAGAACGGTGGCATTGGGCTTATAACAAAATCGTCCATGAACTTAACGTAAGTACGCATGATATTTTATTCAAACTTATCGCCATAGCAAAAGATAAGATAAAATTTCGGCTGACTCTTAAGTAAAATTCTAACCATAATGTAACATTAAATTAGGCTTTATTGTTTTTTAAATTGTAAAACTTATTTCGAACTAATCGAATGTTCACGCAACCGAATTGGGACGCGGCTAAGTGAAAGGTCTCAGAATGTAAGACACGATTCGGATAAGGGAGTATGGCACTATTGGGATGAAGAGAAAAAGAACGGAAAAACAAGACAACTTTGATTTCTACAAAATACAAATACTAAACATGGAAAAAACAAATACAAACGCAAATTTTTAGAAATGGTTTACATTAACAGAGACACGAAAACAAAATTAATTGCAGAACAGATACATGCAAACTCAGCCAACATCATACAACAAGTAAACTATTAAACCTTAATTATTCAGAAATTGTTAGATGCCGTCTGGTGTGATGTAGGTTTCAGAAAAACATTTTCCTTATCGTGCCAACGTTTCGATCTTTGAGATCATCTTCAGGGCTCAAAAGTGTTTGCCTTCTGTGTAATGGTGCCATTCTTGCGTGTCGTGTCGACAGTGCCCACACTTTAAACCTTAATTTTATATTTCTCTTTCCTTGGAAATCGACCTTAATAATTAATTTCCTTTCCAATCCATTTATTAGTCTAAAAATGGCAAAAAAGAGGGAAAATTGGAAAGGCTGTAGGTTTAGCTGTGGAGTTGGTGTCCGAGTGGATTGAAGTAAGTGATCAAGTGTTTAGAGTAGCGGCGCATTGAGCCGAAGGTCATGGGTTCGAATCCCGCTCATGATATCTTTCACCTCAACAAAGGACCTTGCATAAAAAAAAAATACATTATAATACTGGAGAAGGCCAAACAACTTAAACTTTCAGCATTCAGCTACTTAACCTAATAAACCTAATTAACAACGGGTGTTCGTTAAATACTGCTAAGCCAATGCGTTTGTCATAGGGTTATCAGCAAGGACAGATGCACCAAACCCTATCTACAGTCTAACTTGACGGTAAGACCAGTTAATCTTAAGACACCAACTTTTTCATCTCAACCAGGACCTTACATAAAAAGAATAATTCCTTTCCAATATTGAATCTAATTCAGAAAATCCTCATTCTAGACTTCTTTTGAATTAAATAAAACCGCCAATGATCAAAGAAAATTTCCCAGATTTACAGCGCCCTTAACAAAAGTGGGTCAAAGGACTGCAACAACAATACAATAATAGTAACGCTTTACATTTCATTCATTCATTCACTTTGACGTAGTGCAATATTCACAGCACCTAATTTCCATTTATCTGAGACCTTTACCAGCTAAATAATGTATTGTTTATATTACAAATGTTTATATTGCAATAAAATTTCCAAACGTCCCAATCGTGTCTCCCTTCACTAGTATTAGCGACTCAATCGTGTTCACTTTTCGTCCCAATCGTCATGTAAAACCAGTCATTTGTCCCAATCGTTCTGCAACTTAGTTATACAGGTATTTAAGTTGAAACTACAGATAACGTATAAAAAAAATATGGAGATTAAAATTGGCTAAAGTTAATGATTATTTGGAGATCGTGAGATGCGATCTGGTGTGACAGGATTCGAAAAACTTTTTTTTATCGCGCCAACGATTCAGATCATTTTCAGGACCTACATTGTTTAAATTATACAAATACATGTAAGATGTAAAAAAATGAATTCATACGATGATTGAAATTTTTGATTCACTCAAAGTATTTGTATTTACTCCAAGGTTGGTTTTCTGTGTAGATGGGTCATTGCTGTGTGTCGTGTTGAGAGTGCCAGTGAGATATTGTTTTTTTTTTTTAAACATACTTTGGAGTTTGAAGGAGTGGGAAAGGAAGTAGGTATAGAAATCCATTTTTATATGAGAAGTCGGCTTCTTTGAGGTGAAAAGAGACGATAAGGAAAATGCCTTACTAAACATTGATTTGAAAAATGGCCAAAAGGAGGGAAAATTCGAGAGGTGAGGTTGAGATGGGAAGTTAGTGTCCGAGCGGATCGAAGTCGCGATAGCTCAAGTGGTAGAGCAGCGGCGTATCTACCCGAAGGTGTTGGGTTCGAATCCCGCTCGTAACACTGACGTTTTTATCTCAACTAAAAACCTTAATTGAAAGATATTAATTGATCAAGCGGACCAGGAACTGTAATGGATTTACTAAACCTCGTCACACCAGACAGCATCTCACGATCTCCAAATAATAGTTGGCTAAAGTTGAAAACAAATCATTTTCATCAAAATCGGCTAGTGGATGGTTTAGATGAATTTTGAAAATATTATTTTTAATCCTTGCTTCTTCACTGGGCTGTTTCATTTGGTGATAAAGCACCCTAGTTATTTAAATGAATATAAAAAGAAAGGAAGACGCCGCGTGATAGCACAATCTACGCATTTATTATTATACTAGAGCGCTTTCCACACTTCTGTTTGAATCAAATTTGACAAATGAAAAAAAAAACCTATGAAATTCCACATACACAGAAAATAATATTATTAAACAATTGCCTATATTCATATTTTTTGTATAATGTGGAATATATAAAAAAACGGTCATTCGTTCCTTTCACAAGTGTGTTATTTTACCCCTTTTTTCAGAAATTTTCTTTCCTAATATATCGTTCGTAATATTACAGTGAATATAATCAAATTGAATTATTAACATCTTATATAATATGGGTAATAAAAAAATAAGGCTTAGTCTCGTTAACCCATAAAAAGTTTTCATCCTTCAGACGGAAATCGTATAAAGTCAGACTTGGCCAAATAACCTGCCTACTAACATTGACCATAAAGTCCCAGAATCGCCCGTTTTATATCGACGACGTGACTCCGTTTCTATACTATGTAGTACATATGATTTTTTCTCTCCACAATGCTATTGTGTACAATAAAGGTTTAAAAAAGTAATGAAAAACACACAAATAATAATAAACCTATGTTTAAATACACATAAGTTAAATTTCAAACAGTCTGTGCATTTACGAATAATGTCTTGTTTTTTAATTCTCATGAGCCAACCTAAATATAAAATAACAATGTACGAAAAAAAGTAGGTATTATCCTCTTTTTTCTGTGATCTTACAATTATAATTACGTAAAATTCACTCTATCTCACTCAAGTTTACTCTTTCAGACACACTCACTCTCTCTCTCTCTCTCACTCTCACTCTCTAAAAATCTATCCTATTCTACCTACCGATCTATCTATCTCACGCTGTTATTCTCTCTCTTCCGCTTCCTTCATCAATTGTTTCTTATACACGCCCTCTCATTTTTTGCCCTATCATACTCTGTATTTTTTCTCACTTACTCTCACTCACTTTTTCTTTCTCTTCCGCGGAATGTTCGTTCTTTTATATATCTATCACTCTTTTTTTTCTCTCTCTCTCTCTCTCTCTCTCTCACGCTCGCTCCTATTCCTAATCACACTTACTGACTCTCTCTTTCTATCCCTTTTCTTCACACTTTTCTCTTTCTCTCTCTCTCTCTCTTGCTTTCAATCTCCTCTATTCGAAATCTCTCTTTCTATCTCTTTTTCCATTCTTTTTGTCTCTTCCGCTCGTGACCCTGACTTTTTTATCTCAACTAAAAACCTTAATTTATTGAAAGATATTAAAAAATGAAGTATACCTTCACTAAAGCTCTCCGTGGCCATTTCATTTGTCGCCAAGAATCAAATAGATTACACGACATTTGAAAAATGGCAAAAAAGAGGGAAAATTCAAAAGGTGGGGTTGAGATGGGAAGTTAGTGTCCGAGTGGATCGAGGTCACGATAGCTCAAGTGGTATAGCAGCGGCGTATCTAGCCGAAGATCGTGGGTTCGAATCCCGCTCGTGCCATTGACTTTTTATCTCAACTAAAAACCTTAATTAATTTTCAATATTTTAGAACATTTATTTTCTAACTATTTACTTATATAAAACAAATATTTCTCTTTAGTCTTTCTCATGAACAGTATTTTTATTCAGTAACCAATAAACTTACAGTCATACTCATTTTATTAGCTTTCATGATTACAATTTGTACAACTAAGGGTTGACCATTTAATTCTAAATTTAAAAAAAAATTCATTGAACACAATATGAAGAATTATGGCAATGAACAAATAATTGAAATAAATCAAGAACACAATGAATGTAGCTGAAATTAAAAACAAACAGTAACGTAAAGTAATAAAAGTTTAAATAATGTTAAAGTCAGTACCATGCGTTGAATGCAGGCCAACAAATACATTCACCCATTAGTTATAATTTTTTTTGCGGAAACTTTTTACAATGAAAATATAAAAACATCATTTGAAAAGCATCATTTTCATAAAAACCATTTTTTATTTAAATAGGGATGGTGGTATTGTTATTTAGAGTCAAAGGAGACCGTTAGCAGGAAGGTCGGTTGTTAAAAGATGAGCTTTTGGTCGGAAGTAACGCGTGAATCCACTGGTCCGTTATATGCCCTCGCCGATGGGCTTTTCATTACCTACTCAATATAACACTCTACGACTATCAGACCCTACAAAATCACCCCATATTTTCCAGACGGTTTTAATCAACTTTTAATCAACTCTAGTTTTCTAAATAAAGCGTCGTAATAGTAAGAAAAAATGGACCTTTCCGTTAATGTGCCTCCGCCCCACTCGACCGCTAACATCTCTCTCCGGTCACTTAAGGAAATGCTCCTTTAAAGGAAATCATAAATACTGAAAAATTTTATTGTAGGCAATTCGGGTAATAATAATTAAGAGTATAAATTGGTAATACATTTCAATTAATTAATGTTTTTAGTTGAGATACGCCGCTGCTCTACCTCTTGAGCTATCGTGACCTTGATCCACTCGAGGGGTTGAGATGGGAAGTTAGTGTCCGAGAGGTGGAGCATCGGCGTATCTAGCCGCAGATCGTGGGTTCGAATACTGTTCGTGACACTGACTTTTTTATCTCAACCAATACCTTTCATAAATATTAATTAATTAAAAAAGTTAATTGTTCAATCGGACCACGAACTGTAATGGATTTATTAATTAAAGCAATACCTGATGAGAAATTGAATGAATTTATCAATAAAAGTATTTTCTTAGTGTATGAAATATTTAAACGATGGTGTTTTTACTGATTGAGTAGGTCTCCTGACCACTGAGGTTTCCAAATGAGAAGATTCTATCAAACTTATGACTAAGATGATTTTATATGGGTTTATGGAATATTTTGATTTGATTTAGTTGAAAGAAACAGGATAACCTTGGGTTAATTTTCGTTGAGAACGTAGTATTCAACTATTCCTAACCATTTAACAAATTAAAGTAATTAATTTATAGAAAACGGTAAGAACATTAATATTTATTGATAGTTCTAGTTTCTTTAGTTTATTATCTTTACTCACGTATATTACGGCGTTTCCGATGGCATTAATTTTTTAGTAGGCGCAAAAACCGGGTTCACGTTGCTTTCTCAGCCGTCGTCCATCCACATGGGGTGGCAAATGGAACCTTATTTCAAAGTGGCATGCCTTGTAATCCGATGGAACCCCCGTTGCCGGCTAATGTGGTCAATCCCCCTAGTCGATTTTTGTAAAAACCTCGGAAAGTTTTACTAGTTTGGACAATTGAATATATGTGATGTTTTTAGAACAGAAAAAACATCGAATACATCATTGATATTGTATAAATAATTTTATAAAACAGTACTTATAAATGTACATTACACTTATAAATGTATATTAAATCAAATTAAAAAAAAAATCCTTCAGGTTTTCCTTTATCGATAGTGTTTTTCACAAAAGAATCTGAATTTTTAAGAATATTGTAGATGGATGCTTGCTTTGAAAATAAGTAGTACCAACAGTTCGATAATTTTCATATCTGTTTAACTTCGTTGTAATGATCAAAAACAATTGTATAATTAATATTAATATCGGATAATTATCCGAGCACTGGATATATTTAAAAAAATTCACTAGTTTTCGTGGTCCGCTTGACCAATTAATATCTTTCAATAAATTAAGGTTTTTAGTTGAGATAAAAAAGTCAGTGTCACGAGTGGGATTCGAACATAGGACGATTATATTGTTTTTTTAGCTAAAAAAGCTTAACTAATCTTAACTGTGTATCAGTGGAAAAGTAATTTTATTATTTATTTTAAGAAAAAGAGACGTGTACTTATAGTTATGTTTAACCCAGATACTGAGCTTCACCTAATTTTAATTAATCTTATTATAAATGCAGTTTCTTGCTTTCCAGATATATTTCAACACTCATCGAGTTAAAGCGCTGATGATGACGATATAATCATCGAAAGTTCGGCAAAAACTTAAAGAATTGTCGATTCTGTTGTAACCTCACCGAATGTTTTGAGCAAGTTGATCTTTCAATTAATTAGGGTTTCTAGTTGAGATAAAAAAGTCAGTGTTACGAGCGGGATTCGAACCCACGACCTTCGGCTTGATACGCCGGTACTCTACCACTTGAGCTATCGTCACCTCGATCCACACTGACACTAACTTCCCATCTCAACCCCACCTTTTGAATTTCCCCTCCTTTTCGCTATTTTTCAAATGTCGTGTAATCTATTTGATTCTTGGCGACAAATGAAATGGCAACGGAGAGCTTTAGTGAAGATATACTTCATTTTAACATTACGAGCGGGAATCGAACCCACGCCCTTCGGCTAGATAAAAAAATATTGAACTTATCTTTCACAGCTCTGGAAAGAAGCTGTGTGAATAATTAATATCAAAAATATGGTCCTTTACATGTTTTTACTTCTTTTCTCGCCAAGATTTTTTCAAATTTCAGTTTTAAGATTATATTACGTCTGAACTTTAAAATTTTTAAATTCTGTCAAATACAGTATTTATTTCTTGATATCACCACATCATTCATTTAAGCAGGATTCATACTGTACAGAATCGTTTTTCTTTTTTTCCTCTCAGATTGATTGTTATCGTGAACCACTTACATACATCAATTTCATCCCAAATTTCATTAAAAATTGAAAACTCCCTTTTCTTTTTTGCGATAACAACCAAGAAAGTATAACAAATGTTATTTCTTTGATTAAGAACAAAACGACAAAAAACCTTGCTTAAAAGATTATTTAAGCTCTTTTTGTATTAAATGATATTTCTTTTAAATAGTTTTCGTTCTTATTTTGACAATATATTTCGTTGAACTCTTTTTTGTACTCCTTACATATTATAAAACAAATTAAAGTCTTCTAAATCTTACAAAACCTCCTATCATTTGTGCTCGATTTTCCTGTTTCTTTTGGCGTATGCATTGTCAGTAGGATTTTGTGTTGTTTATCTCTTCCAAGCTAAATTTGTAGAAAACTTGGGAACATAGTTTACCTGATTCTTTCTTAGGATATCGAGAACACGACAATAATATTACATTACCGTCATTGTATGTATAGACTTAATGGCAACCCGTCCCAAATTTAGTTGGAAAATCTTCCAGTTAGCCAATGCCGTTATAATTTATAGTTACATATTTTCTAAACTATCGAAGACAATCAAGGTTACGTCCCAACTGAAAACATTTTAAGTTTGTGCCTCGCCTGAAAAATAGCGTTTTTTTAACCGCTAAGGCTTCAGAAGAAAGAAAAACTGAAGGAAAACACTAACCAAAACATAAAGAAACAACTCGTGTAGAAATGTGACGTGATTTGTGACCGTTAGTCAATGATTATTCGGAAATCGTGAGATGCGGTCTGTTATGATGTATGACAAATACTTGTAGAATGTGGAAAAAAGTCCACATTCTACATGCATTTGTTAAATTTAAACAATGTATGTAAATCTCAAGCTCTGAAGATGATCTCAATAAAGATCGAAACGTTGGTACGATAAAGAAAATGTTTTTCTGAAACCTACATCACACCAGACCGCATCTCACGATTTCCGAATAATAAAAAACAACTTTTTTATTAGGAATATTAAGCTAGATAATGTGTAAAAGTTAGATTTTGATACTAAATTTTGATTTTTATTATCAGATTTTTCTTTGTTTAAAGAAATAAAAGCGTTTTTTTTATAACTATTTGTGTCTGTGTTTTATAAATTTAAATCCAGGAGAGCAGATGTATAAAAATTCAAATCAGAAGACACATTTTCAACAAAATTTAACTTCGATGAATGTTTTATTGCTCGAAATTGACCGAAAATTAAATAAAATACAGATATATTGTGCACAACTTTTGAAATATTTCGTTTTAAAAGTTTAGTTAGCTTTTGTGTTGAATTATTTTTTATTGTTACGACAGAATGCCATAATTTACATAAGAAAATATATAGAGGTTTGTGCTATTTATTTGTGTAAGGTGTTAGAGATGGTGGCAATTACCCGTTTTTGATGTTATGAGTGTATCTAATCACGTGTGAGGGTGCCCCCACTCTCATGTAACAGGTCGCCCCTTCCACATGAGGCGGTAAAGACGGAACGACGGCAGTGTCCTACCGTCCACCTTGTGAAGTGCCGTTTTTGGATGTGTGGATGTGGCAGTTGTGATGGAGCATAAGAACGACCAGAGGAGCACGGAATGGGCTCTTCTTTTCCCTTTGAAAGCTGGTCTCTTATCGCTCAAGAGTTCGGCCAGTTTGGAACTACGTTCGAGGCAATCGGAAGGCGAGCCTCCGCTACGCCTCAGGATGAGAAGAGGCTCTTCGATGACCGAGCTCGGCCGGCCGGCCCAGCAGACAGACGGGAATACACGACTGACGCCCCATCAGGGTACTGAATACATTTTAATCCGACTAGTTTACCTCCTGGAATTTTTTGAATAAATAAATTCTGGCCTAACTGAATGAAACGTGCAAAATTGGTCTGATGAAACTTATTCATCGCTGTCCAAACATACGCAGACCTAGATTTTTCTTATTACGTACAAGGTTACTCTACGCAATAATTGTATTAAATACATAAGAAATTTTTACAAAACTCTCGCAGCGTCAAAAAAAAAGTAAAACTATTTCAAGCCAATCTTGTTATTGTTATATATTTATGTGCCGTTACTCATTCATTTTTTCCTATTTGCATACAATTCACTCCAGTAGAGTTCTCGAGATATACGCTTTACAGAGAGTCCTGAAAACAGGCATCAATACTGAAGTTATCATACATGTCAAATTGAACCAAAAACTCCTATTGTCTAAAATTTTATTCTCCATTGTATTCGTGATATTCCTTATTTTAGGTTACTTTAACCTTTCGCAATATTATTTCACAAAATCCCTCGAATCTAATAAATTTACAATCCTACTGTAAATTTCATTAAAGCATTAGAAAAAGCATTAAAAACCATTTAAGATTAATTTTTTAAATGTAACCGTAGAGGATTAATAAACCAAATTACACAGAATGTAAACTTAAAGAAATAAGATAATAAAAATTAAATCAAAAACTACTCTTTGGTACAAAATTGAACAGAAAAACAATAAGCTTTTAAAAATAAGTTAGGATTGTATTCTTAAAAAATTGGAATATTTTATTTATTTTTTAATCGTATTTTTATCTTTTTATTAGGTTTCGTGGTCCGCTTGACCAAATAAATTCTTTTCAATTAATTAAGGTTTTGGTCGAGATTAAAAAATGGCAAAAAGGAGGGAAAATTCAAAAGGTTGGGTTGAGATGGGAAGTTAGTGTCGGAGTGGATCGAAGTAACGATAGCTCAAGTGGTAGAGACGCGGCGTATCTAGCGGAATATCGTGGGTTTGAATCCCGCTCGTGACACTGACTTTTTTAACTCATCCAAAACCTTAATTGATTGAAAACGTATTTTTATCATTGTAATCAAATTTACTGTAAGTTTATCATTTTATAAAATAAAAAAAATTCATTAAATAAAATTATGATGAGTTAAAAGTGAAAAATTATAACTAAAACTTTAGACAAATACATGTGGAAACTCGTAAACGTTTTACTATGTGAATTTGTATTTTGTTTGCTATGCTTACAAAAGATGAACAAAGATATTTTTAATGCTCTTTCCAATGGTGTATGACATTTACAGCAGAATTAACTTTTTTTTAATAGAGCTGTTTGATTATTTACAAAGCATAGTACAGGCATTGACTACGATCCGTCTGCCGGAGGTCGTTGTTTAGAGAAAAAATAATAATGAAATAATAGTAAAAATAGTTATAAAAAAAGGGAAAAGTCTTAATCGTAAAGTGACAAAAAATCTGATATCATAAAGTGATATAATATTTATTACGATCTTTCCGTGGATCTCCTTCACATGAAGCAACTCGTTTCACTCACGAGTGTAAAATAAAAATAATAAAAATATCTGTGCCATTAAATTAAACTAATTAATCGTAAAGAGACAATAATAGGGAAAATAAGTGTGTATATGTATCTGTGACGTACACAACTCCTTACCATTTACAATAAAGAGCAGGTGGCTTCAACAACTTGAAAGAGAGTCCTTCCACGTCCTTTTGTCCCTCAGCTCGCACTGCCGAGCCCGAGGTTGGGGAGATCGTTTGAAATAATCCTCTTTGTTGAAAATATTGTTATAAAAAATTCCTCCCCCCAAAAGAAAGTATTATCTTGTTTGTTGTCAATTAAAGATATATGAAAATTAACTGCGACTAGGTTTTATATTGTAAGTGTTCATTCCAGTTTTTTCCAAAATTTCGTAGTATTATTACAGCTTTTACCGTTTTAATAATACACAATGTAAATAAATATTAAAAAAATAAAATAAATAGAAAATTGCCATAAAACAAACAATTAATTTCAATAATACACAATGTAAATAAATATTTAAAAAAATAAATAAATAAAAAAGTGCCATAAAATAAGAAATTAATTTCAATAATTCTATAAATCTAATATTACAATATAAACATATGTGATCAACCGTGATTACCAATAATTTTCTTTTTTTCTTGTTTTTTTCTTTTAGTTTTTTTGGGGGAATTTTTTATAACAATATTTTCAACAATGAGATTTATCTCAAAGGATAAGCTAATCACCACCGCTGGCTGGGCAGTGCGAGCTGAGAGACAAAAGGACGAGGAAGGACTCTCTTTCAAGTTGTTGAAGCCACCTGCTCTTTTTTGTAAATGGCAAGGAGTTGTGCATGTCACAGATCACTTATTTTTATTTTGTTTTTTAATCTGAATACATATTTTTTAGAAGGTTGTTGTTATAATTTATTCGGATCAGGTCCCGATTATTGTCTTTTTGCGATTAATTTGTCTGAGTTTGTGGCACATATACGCCGCTGCTCTGCCACTTGTGCTATCGTAACCTCGATCCCCTCGGACACTAACTTCCCACCTTTTGAATTTTCCCTCCTTTTTGCCATTTCCCCCCAAAAAATTCTCATTTGATCTATCTTTCCCTTTCTAACCTCCCAAAACATGATACTAAGACACCCATGTCGCTTCCGTTCACACCACAGCACTAATCATCAGAGGCATCGATTTGAAGATGTCATCTCTCCCAGCCTTGAACGAAGGGAATATTGCCTTATTTGTTTTGATGTGGCGCACGCCTTCAATCGAATCTGGCATCAGGTGCTTTTTCCCAAGTTAAAGGCTTTCATCCCCTCAACCGTAAACCTGCTGCTAAGAACCTTCATATCCTATTGGTAACTATTACCAAGCAGAAAACCTGCAGATCTTACCTCTTTCTTCCTTGGGGGCTGACGTATCGCCATATACCTTGCCGGTATCCCTTCAAATCATAACACAGTCATTGCTACATACGCCGATGCCACACATAACCTTTCCCTCAACAACCAATTTCATTTAAACGTCAGCCATCCATGGTTCAAAAGTTGTAGAATAAAAATTTGTCAAAATAAATGTATCTACATTTACACTCCGCCGTACAATATTTCAAACGTTACAATTCAAAAGATTCACAGCAGCCAAAATTCTCCATAAGGTCTTACTAGGTATGGAACCTTACTCTATCACACACCCACCTACAAATTCGTTTTGTCAAAGAACTCATACTTTCCCGTTACACAAAATTCCATAACTCCACGAGAATACACACTAGCCCTCAAGTCTAACAAATATTCTCCCTAGAAAATCCTGCCTGGTCAATTTGCCGTTAAACGACAGTGGCCAAGCTTCCAATTTAATAACCATTAGGTTTTGAGCGTTTACCTATTCCAGCGTTCATGCCTTGTGAATTTTTAATGCTATGTATGTTTGCATATGTGCAACTGTTAATTTTGTTAAATAACACAATATGTATCATGTATATCACTAGATGCAGGTACTAATTTCGCACAAATTAAAAAAATGTCATCTAATAGGAGAAGAATAAGTATATATTTTTTAAACGTTTTTATCGCTTACAAAAATAACAATAATGTTAAAGTGCTTGATAATTCTACTTAGTACAGCTTATGTATGAACATATTGAAAAATAAGTATTATTTATATTACTAAATTAAATTGGGTTGGAGTGTCCGAAAATTATTCTGTTGTCTCTTGAATGGATCTTTTCTGTAGAGAAAATATTCATCACGAGGTTGTCAAATTTTGACAAATATAATTAATATGAACTAGCTAACTCATGAAGAAAAGATAGTGAATAAACTGTTTCAATTAGGAAGGTTAGGTTAATCTAGGATTGGCAGTGACCTGTGTTTAAGTGTTATGGTCGATCCGCTATTTAACGGTTTCCAAATTTTCGTCTATATTGGACATTCCTCGGGATATGACTTAATAAATAACAGTAGAAACAATTCACTAGTTTTCGTGGTTCGCTTGACCAATTAATCTCTTTCAATTAATTGAGGTTTTTATTTGAGATAAAAAGTCAGTGACACGAGCGAGACTCGAACCCACGATCTTCGGCTAGATACGCCGCTGCTCTACCACTTGAGCTATCGTGACCTCGATCCACTCGGACACTAACTTCCCTTCACAACCCAATTTTCCCTCCTTTTTGGCATTTTTCAAATGTCGTGTAATCTATTTGATTCTCGGCGACAAATGAAAAGGCCACGGAGAGCTTTAGTGAAGGTATATTTCATTTTAACTTATTAAATTCACTAGTTTTCGTGATCCGCTTGACCAATTAATACCTTTCAATTAATTAATTACCGATAACCAATTATTTTTTATCTCAACTAAAAAGCTTAATTAATTGAATAGAAACAATTGTCAGTCAATAAAGTTATTTGAACGCCTATAATTATTCAGTGATGATTTAAAAATTCGTTCGTATAATAGTTGATCGAGAAAACACACCGTAACTATAAAAGTGTGAGTCCATAAAATATTTTGTTGACAACAATAAATTTTAATCTTTTTAAAAAGATAGTTCCTACTCACAGTAAGTTGTTTTAAACAAGCAAGATTTCGAGCCTACTGCTCATCATCAGGTCATAGAGCTCCTTCAACCTGATGATGAGCAGTAGGCTCGAAATGTGGATCATTACAAACAACTTAATGTGAGTAGGAACTCTCGCAAAACCCGCCGTAACTTTAAAAGTGTGTGGGTCCGTAAAATGTTTTGTTTGCAACAATAAATTTTAATATTTTTAAAAAGATAGTTCCTACTCTCAGTAAGTTGTTTTAAACGATACAGATTTCGAGCCTACAGCTCATCATCAGGTCATAGAGCTCCTTCAAACTGATGATGAGCTGTAGGCTCGAAATCCGGAACATTGCAAACAACTTAATGCGAGTAGGAACTATCGCGAAACCGGCCCTAACTTTAAAAATGTGAGGGTCCATAAAATGTTTTGTTGACAACAATAAATTTTAATCTTTTTAAAAAGATAGTTCCTACTCGCAGTAAGTTGTTTTAAACGATCCAGATTTCGAGCTTACAGCTCATCATCAGATCATACAGCTCCTTCAATCTGATGATGCGCTGTAGGCTTGAAATCCGGATCATTGCAAACAACTTAATGTGAGTAGGAACTACCTTTTTAACAAGATTGAACAACACACTCACTCCACATTTATCATTTCTGCAATAAATTTTGGTTGACTGATATTCTCTCACATTCCATAGGGGAAATAATATTTTTGACATTTTTTCAAATTCGTAAATTAATTCATGGAATCGAGTAGTAATTCATAAAATAATATTCTTTGGTTGATGTCTATTAAATTTTAAATATTAAGAGTTAATTATCGAAACTACAAAACTTGGTTTTCTAGTAGTCAGAAGTTGTTGAATTGTTTTAATAAATAAACACAATTACGTCATTAATATTTTCACACTTTTAACTCATTGTTCTTGTATATGAAGACTTAAATGCACTTTTCGTGAAATTGTAAATAATTAAATATTTAGTAAGAATCCTGTTGCTCACGTGCATAACTTCATTTTTATGTTTAAGATGCTTCTTATTTGGTACATTTTGTTTTCACATATAACCATATTTTCTCTGTAAAATATAGTTTCTATAATAATGGCTGATGTTTAAGCTGCTAATTCATAGATTAGATGGGATAAAAAGATTTAGTGGCTCAAGATTGAGAGAAGCTCTCCATTGTTCCTATTCTCACAGAATTTGGTTTGTTTGTTTGTACAACTCGGAAGAATAAAACCAAGTCGTCAGAAGCGTTGTCGCGACCTCCATGTCCCTGACACGGTACGACTATCGCGCCCGCATATCCCCAAGGCATAGACTTTCTCCGGACAAACTATTCATAACAACTTTCGTTCAGTGAATCTTCATCAAATGCAGTGGAAAAAGAGTTGAAATTTATTTCCTGCACTTGCTGTTAGGAAATATTAATTGATCGTTGAATCTAAATTAAAATAGTGATGAGCTACTCTAAGAAGAAAAAATTTTGCTTAGTGCCGATTTTTATTGTATCAATTTTATGACAATTTATTGTTTATTTATCATTTTATATAGTAATCACTTAGCTACATAAAATTTTCTGGCCAGTAGACAAGATTCATGATATAGAAAATTCTAACCGTATGAGTTCAAAAGTATTTATACACTAAATATTTATGTAAAACCAATTTTTACATAAAGGTTTAGGGTTGAGTAAAGCTCATTAGCATTTATTATTGTTTGCAATTATCACGGAAAAGGTGTACTAAATTTTTCTAGGGCATTGATAAGATTTATTTTCTTCTTCTTTCAGTTTGGTAGGGAATTTGCCTTTCAGCATTTAAACTGTGGTCTATTGTTTCACAGATAATTTTCATTCTTTAATAAAGAAAACAATTCTTCACAGCCGAAAAGTAGCAAGGCCTGTATGGTTCAAATGAGGTGTTTTTTAGATACAATAATGCTTTTCTTACTCTTTTCGAACAGTTGCATAATACATTTTATGTTGCCTCTGTTTCTTAAAAAAATAATTAACTTTAGTCATTTCATTATTGTTCCGTATGCCATGAAAATACAGGGTGTCCTTATTAGATGGCCTCATTTCTCATGAACCAATGACGGTATCAAAATATACTTTTAAACTTGTTTTAGTCGAGTTTAAAATTTTCAGTTTTTTGGAGAAAAATTATACAGGGTACCTCACATCCAGTTCAACTTCAAAATTTGAAATACGACCCATACATCCCGGCACAGCATTTTGAGGGGTTTTTGTGATGAAAACAATGGTGCATCGGATTTTAAATTGGTCAAAAACTGACAAACTCACAGCAGAACGTTTGAAAAAAAAACAGTCATTTAATTTGCTATTTATTAATCACATGTTCGAACTGCCTGTCTTGCTACAAGTTGGAAAGATTTGCTCTTTTTAACCACTCTTCGCTAGTGCTCAGAGCGATAGAGTAATAGAAGGTGGATTTGAAATCATTTTCTATCCTTCACCACAGTTCTTCAACTGAGGTTGCTGGGTTATGATTTATGCACTGTATTTTAAATGGTCCCACAGAAAAAGTCAAATTGAGTTCCTTGCAATGTATCCATGTACTTCATTTCTTACGATGAACTTTATTTCTCAAATAAATAATTTATAACTCCATAATACAGTTTTGCTAAACTGCAAGTTAACTAAGGATTAAATTCATATTATACAGTTATTTGAGATGAATTATACACTCAAAGACAAAAATACCGGAAACTCATAGTTTGTCGTTCATTATAAACAAATAAATTATAATAATAAACTCACAAATTAATTTTATCAAAAACTCCGGAACACCAACAGTTGATATTATCTCGTAGTTAAAATACTCCCGATAAAAATATGTAAAAATGACATGTATATAAATATGGAAAAATATTTATAAATATTATATTCACTAATTTCGTGGTCCACTTGACCAATTAATATCTTCCAATTAATTAAGGTTTTTAGTTGAGATAAAAAAGTCAGTGCCACGAGCGGGATTCGAACCCACGATCTTCGGCTAGACCCGCACTGCTCTACCACTTGAGCTATCTTGACCTCGATCCGCTCGGCCACTAACTTCCCATCTCAACCCCACCTATTTTGAATTTTCTCTCCCCTCTGTGCCATTTTTCAAATGTCGTGTAATCTATTTGATTCTCGCTAAAAATTATAAACTACGTTTTAAACTTCAATATATTTACTTTTCGTTATGTTATATACAAAATAATTATTCTAATGTAACGCAAATTATAGGTGATCAAAAATTCCAGAGTTTTAATAAAAAATATTTAATTATGATGATTTAAAAGAAAATTAACCAAAACACCGAAAATCATTTAGTGATACATTGAAATTTAACTGATAGTTTATTGCATAATTTTGCTTTTTTAAGGGGCCTTAAGTTTCGTTGGTATCGAGGAAATAAGTGAGCGGATTTTGTCTTTAGAATTCTTCAATAAGAATGGTTTGAATCAGTTCTACGCTTATTGGAGGCCGCTAATCTAACATATTTATACATTACGATTAATTAAGGTTTTTTGTTGAGATAAAAAAGTCAATGGCACGAGCGGGATTCGAACCCACGACCTTCGGCTAGATACGCCGCTACTCTACCACTTGAGCTACTTTTTTACAGTACGTGATTAGTTAATTTAGCCGAAGATCGTGGGTTCGAATCCCGGTCGTGTCATTGACTTTTTTATCTCAACTAAAAAGCTTAATTAATCGTAATATATTAACTGGTCAAGCGGACCACGAAATTAGTGAATTTAATATTTATAAATATTTTTCCATATTTATATACATTTTTTTACATCATTTTTACAAATTTTTATCGGGAGTATTTTAACTACGAGATAATAACAACCGTTGGTGTTCCGGAGTTTTTGATAAAATTAATTCGTGAGTATGTCGTATTCGAATTCGAAGGCACTGAGATCCTAACCGGGAACTTTCAGAGTAACCCTTTATAGTTCGTTTAATCCACTATTTTTTGCTAGATGTCGGAATATCTGAGAGGAAATGAATATGAAAATTTAGAACAAAATAACTCCTAGGTAATCCGAAATGTGTGAATACTGCTCTGCACAAGCTCGCGTCCGTGTTAACGCTTTCGATGGTCCAAATGTTAAATGATCGAGAAATGGAAATCCTTTCACTACCTACACATTCACCAGATATTCCTTCTAAAAAAGATTTTAAAAATTAGTTCAAATCCGCCTATCAAGACTAAACACCGTTGCCACTGATTAGTATCAATTGGAGATAGAAATAGATATGTTGACAAGAATGGAGTTTATTTTAATGTTTGGGAGAACTTGCGCAACTGCGAATCTATTTGAAATACGTTAGAAGGAATTTTTTTTCTCGGGCCGGGTTTTAAAAAAAATGGACTTATACGTATCAAAGGCCGGCTTGAAAAATTTAGTACCATTTAGGTCACACGCCTTCGGGAAGCATCGGCGACCTGATGAACATGAAACGCTACTATGGTTCGAGCGGTGACGTGACCGCGGAGACTATGATCGCTAGGACCGTCCCCCTTTCGACCGTGTCCCGTTCCCCGAGCAGACAGACAGACGACACGGCGAGGATCACGAGAATCTACGAAGACCCCCCGCCGCAGCTTCCGGCCAACCCGACGACACAGCAGAGGGCACAGAGGCTCTCGAGGCTCATTTCACAACAGAGAAATTCCTCCAGGAAGTCGCATCATATCATGGTGAGTTATAATGAAATTGTTCTCTCCGCTCTGAATATGAATAAGACGCCTCTAACAACGCGATCCCAACTTTTTACGAATTCTTTGTTTTGCAAATAATTAAAAGACATAAATTTAATCAAAAAACGGTATTAATTAATCCCACTTTATTACTCTTCAGGTCAAAAACAAATAAAAAATTATTCTTAGTTTCACAATTGATATACATTTACAAGGAAAATAATACATTTACACCTCACTAAAATGACGTCCAGAATGATCCTACTAGATATTAGGCGTGTTAAAACTAAAATTCCGCATTTCCGTTATAATGATTGATGCATTTGATAAAAATTTACCTTTAAAAAGTCTGAAACCTTATCAGTCTAACCGTGCCGAAAAATATCCCCATTCGTAAGGCCTAATAACGAAAAAGATGGTTTAAAACTTCCCTTCTTACTGCTGCTTTTGTTCAAACTTACCTCGTAAATGCTGTTCCTCGATAGCGTAAATCCTGCCTTCTTCCTCTGTTGTTCGTTTTCATCCCCAAGCAGACAAACCCCCCTCACGCTAAAGTTCATTTCTTTTCCCAACGACAATTTTATAAAGATCCATTAGATATTAAACAAACATCTCTCACATTTTACCAAAATCTATCCATAAATTCAGTACGTCCCAGTTTTCTGTAATTAGATTTCACAAGAAGTACGTAACTTTATAGACGACCTTAGATGTAACTCAAACACGTCCGAAAGGTTTGGGAGATAACCGCAATGAATATGAAATATGCAGAAAAAGTTTGGGCCGAAAACAGTGAAAGAGAGTAAACAAATCAAGTTGACAGCTCATGTGCTGTTTCTTTTCTTTTTCTTCCCCAATGGATACTCGAACTGGAGGAGTACCCCTGAGCACTGAAGTTGTACAGCTTATTGTACTTTATCCCTGGCTTCACTTTTGGGAGCTCACAACACAAGTGTGAATTTGAGCCCCCGGTGTGCCGGTGTTCTTCCATGGAAGAAACTCATTTTTGAAGGGGGTTGGGACCAAATTCAGGGTCGCTGAGATCTGATCCCGCCCCTTCCACCGGTCCCCCGTGCTCTACCTAAAGCACATCAGTGAGTCATATTTCATCAAGAAACTTGATTAATAGGCCCGGTGACAATGGTTGAAGCTCTTCTATGGTCACATTGTATATCCCAAAACATTTCCTCATGGGGGCTAGTGTCGCTCCGCAGTTTGTTAGTAAACGTGTTGGTGTCTCTTCTGCCTCCTTGTAGAATCTGCATGTGCCATCAGACGGTCCCCTTAGACGCTAGAAAAAAGTTCCGAGGCGACGTTGGGGATGGAACCCACGACCGCATGTTTCTACTAGCCGAGGTCATTCTTACATTCGTTTACCGTCTTTTCGGCTAACATCCACCGTCAATTTTATAGTAAATTGATGGATATAGCAACCATACCAACATGAACATTATCAGACCCGTCTGTATATATAGAAATTTATATATATGACCTAACCATTTGTTATACCACCACTGCATTCGACTGACTCAGCAATGTGCTGCGTCTGATTTTTGACTACTTTTGTTCAAAATAAAATTGATGATCCGGCATTAAATTGGCATTCTTTATAGATGGTTCTAATCTGTTTAGAAGAGTTTTTTCAACAATATTTTAAAGTTAAAGTTTAATTTTATCACAACTAAAAACCTTAATTAATTGAAAGATATTCATTGTTCAAACGGACCACGAAAACTAATGAATTTACTAAGTTAAATGAAGTATATCTTCACTAAAGCTCTCCGTGGCCATTGCATTTGTCGCTGAGAATGAAATAGATTACACGACATTTGAAAAATGGCAAAAATAAGGGAAAATTCAAAAGGTGGTATTGAGACGGGAAGTAAGTGTCACGATAGCTCAAGTGGTTGAGCAGTGGCGTATCTAGCCGAAGGTCGTGGGTTCGAATCCCGCTCGTGACACTGACTTTTTTGTCCCAACTAAAAACCTTAATTAATTGAAAGATATTAATTGGTCAAGCGGACAACGAAAACTAGTGAATTTAATATTTTAAAGGTGAATGTGATAACCGAGAGAACCACCCTATTAGTAATATGTAAATAGCCATCAGGTTTGATGTAGCTACCTACGCCAGTATAAAAATTCGACACTGTGGAAACTACACTAATTTGCCCTTGTCCATGTCAAGTACATACGCAGTAGCATGTGTTTTCTAGGGCTCTTCACTGGCTCCATAGAATTCCTAGCTAATAAGAACACAGTAGGCTTCAAGGAGAAAAAACGTATAATTGCTAATTATGGTTTTATGACGGTATCTACCATTAGGCGGATCTAAGGTGTTTTGTGACCGGTTTTAAGGACGCTACAAAAACTTTTAAACTCCAAAGTATGAAACCCCTCAAAATGTGGACAAATTTGACTGAGTTTCACAAAGCAATATTTTAAAGTTTTTATCTAATTATAGTATGGATTGTTTTATCTTTAAAAATTAACGTTTCCATATTTTCGATAATTCATATATGAGAATTTTATATTTCTTTGGTTTCTTTTGGGGAACTAGACAATCATTATATTTTTTTTTTATATTTAGGGGCCTCAGTCTCGTTTTCTTTTGGAAACACATGAAAATCGATATCAATAAAAAGGAAATGAGTATGATGGTTGTCCAGTTCCCCAAAAGAAACCAAAGAAATATAAAATGTCAATAACCAGAAAAGAATAGTAAAAAATATATCATAACTAAAAATTTTTAATGTTGAAAAGCGCTTTTTTATCATTTTTGTGTAATGAAAATTACTGGAATTTCAACGGATACATATTTGTTACTGAAAATTTTCCGGAACATCCTAGTCTGTATAAACGGGTCAGGATTATTAAATGAGTCGTCGAAAAAATCTTAAACGTTTTAAATAAACAGTAGCTGCCACCGACTGCCACGGTGCACTTGAATCGTTTCTAAATGAAGATAATAATGATTTACGAAGTCATTATTTTTCATTTTTTATAAAAATGCTATTTTTCTTGTTTCTGTAGTGTTTTTAAATAAATTATAAACTGAGCCAATATTTTAAATGTAGAATTAACATTCCCCCATTTTATAAATGGGATTTGAATTTATCTATAATTTTAAAGATCGATAGCGAGCTGGTGCTCGCAGGGGCGCTGAGGTCGAAGTAACTAATTTCTTTGTCAATAACTTACTAGATTGATTTATTTTTATTAACTTACTGTTTAATTCTACTAGTTTTCGTGGTCCGCTTGACCAATTGATATCTTCCAAATAATTAAGGTTTTTAGTTGAGATAAAAAAAGTCAGTGTCACGAGCGGGATTCGAACCCACGACCTTCGGCTAGATTCGCCGCTGCTCTACCACTTGAGCTATCGTGACCTCGATCCGCTCGGACACTAACTTCCCATCACAACCCCGCCTTTTGAATTTTCCCTCCTTTTTGCCATTTTTCAAATGCCTTGCAATCTATTTGATTCTCGGCAACAAATGTAATGGCCACGGAAAGCTTTCGTGAAGATAACTTCATTTTAACATTAAAGTCACTAGTTTTCGTGGTCTACTTGAGCAATTAATATCTTTCAATTAATTAAGGTTTTTAGTTTAGATAAAAAAATCAGTGTCACGAGCGGGATTCGAACCCACGACCTTCGGCTAGGTACTCCGCTACTCTACCACGTGAGCTACTTTTTTACAGTACGTGCTTAGTTAAGTTTAATTTAGTTAAGTTTTACTAGTGTTCCCAGATGCTCTAAACTTTTGTCTGTTAGATTTTGTCGCAAAATATGGGTGTATAATAGGTACAAACGCTACAAGGCACCGACAAACTAGAGATTTTATTTTCACGTGTTTAATTTCATATCGCCATTAGTCCGTTTAATTTTTAGTAACAAAATATTAATCCATGTTACCGTAAGATCATTTGGAGAGTAACTTCATTTTTTAATCATGGAAAATTAATTGCATTTTTATTTGTAATCTTTTTTGTAATGTTATTAACATGACATGAGTTTGGGTAGCTGATATTTCAACGCTGTTGTCTTAAAACTTTTGTTTCTCGTGAAAGAGTAGTTTTACTTGTATACACTGAAATATGGGGTTGCAAACTTCGTTTTTACTAGCTTTGAATTTATCAGTTTTTTACAGATTTAATGTTTTTTTTTAACCAGAAATTAATTTATTACTAGGAAGGTGTCTTTTTGAAGGAAATTTAACGCTCTTTTCCACGGTGTTTTCTTTTTAATCTGAAAAATAAATTTAAAAAATGACCGTAAAGGGTTTTAACGATTTTTTTTTTGAAATTACAGCGCCTAATTTTTGCGAGGCTGGCAAGGCTAAATTTACCGCCTGATTGATTAACTCAGGTTTCACTATAATATTTTATAGGAACCTTGGTGAAATTTATTAAATGGTTAGGGATATATCCTATAACAGGGGTGATTAAAGACTTGTAACTGATTTTTGAGGAAATATCAGAATTCATCTGTTATGTTAAAACGATACTTTTTTTTATTGGAAATAGGTAAATTTTACTGATTACTCTGTTCGGAACTTCCTGATCGGACAGCCCATCCTTAATATTCACCATCTGAATATCTTTGGTGAAAAATTTAAATTGTGAGATTGGTGCAGCATCTACCGAGTAAGTCGTAAGCTGGGGACACTGAGAGTTCATTATCCACCCGCTGGAACTCGCCCCTACCATTTTTCCGAATCCCATCGTACTACGAGTGATAGCAATTTTCAATTTTCAACAATTAAGTATGTATTTCCATTGGTTAATAATAAGTTGATTCATGATATGTTTGATGTATTAAATTCTAATTGGATTTTTTATTGATAACTGAAACAAAGGCACATGAAACTGCCAGGTTTTACGCAATGCTCGGAACAATTAAACATGTATTTCCATTAGTTAATAATAAATTGATTCATGATGTATCTTAATGTATCAAATTCTAATTTAATTTTTTATTGATAACTGAACTAAATATACATGAAGCTGCCAGGTTGTAAGTAATCGGAACAGTATACTTAACTGTAATATATTGATCATTTTCTTACCATGTGATGTTAACCCACGTGTTACTAAGAAGTAAATTTATTATTTAATTTATACGGGTATAGTATCTATATTATACATGTATATAGTATGGTGGACAATAATAAAGGGAACAGTAACAAATTAAGGTCATTTCGAAGACTAGTTTGTTTGATGATGACAGGAGCATTTTCAACTTCACACACTTGAAATCATAACCAATACCACACCTCTTCACATTAACGTTAAGGTCCGAGCACTAATCAGCTGTTACATATTACTTAGCGAGTGCAGCTGGAATCATAAGTGCAATAACATAGGTCACTCGAAAATCTCACAACTATTGAGTAAGTTTAACGGCCAATTATTAAGCATTAGTGATAAAAAAATTAAAATCCCTTCCGGGAAAAAGCACTTTCAGGTAGTCACCCCTTGTGATTTTAATTATAGTTGGAAGATGACCATCGTAACAGAGACTGCTACACAGATGGTAAACTTATCAAAGGTAGAGTGGTGCAGGAATATACATACCAAAATTAGGAATCAGCATCTCCTCCATTGGTATTAACACTCCGTTTTTCAGGCGGAAATCTGTGCCATTAGTGTGTGCTGTATTACACTTATGGAAAATAAAATTAAGGGAAAGGATATTCAATTTTTTTTGACAGTCAGGCTAGTCTTAGGTCATTACAAAAAGATTTGTCAACCTCAAGACTGGTGGAGGAAATCGTAGATCTTATCAATAGGATCTCTTCCAGGTTTGAGAACAAGGTGACCCTTATTTTGTTACCAGCACATAAAGGACACCATGACAATGAAAAGGCGGATGGCCTGGCCAAAGAATGTTCTAATACTGCGTTTGTCTGGCCACAACCTTCAAAGGTATAAGGCTGCCTGTTTCTATGTCCGTTTCCGGACTTACACAGGATGGTCGAGCACCATACCCCTGAAGGCCCAACCCTCACGTCCCCAGGCGTTAGCCACGGCTGCAGCCGTGCCCAGAATGGACCACGTGCCTGGTCGGGATACGACATGAGGGTCGCATCTTACAATTATCTTACGTGCTAATGAGGGGTTCCCCATCTCACCGTACACTGAACCCCGCCCAAGAGAGAAAGAGAGTGGGCACCCCTCGTACATACTACTACTAAACATACAATAAACTACACATATATTTACAATATGCTTATATATACAATTAAATCTAATATATCACTAATATATTCTTCATTGGTTTTGACTGCACTGACACTTAGATCGGCACTTATACGAACACTTTCACTGACACTTTTATTCGTCGTGTTGGGTGGTGCTGGCCATCGTTTTGTTATCATCACCTGATACACAAAGCGTTTAGTGGCCACGAATCCTTCCTTTGACATTATCGCACTTGATAGGGCTCGGATGTCACACTCTATGGAGCACGTTTCCCTTAACCATTTTCTTCTTGCAGCTGACTGAGCCAGGCACTCCGAAAAAGTGTGGTCTGGTCTCTCTTCGACTTATTTACGTTTTAGACTGTCTCTTATAGGAGGCATAAGCTGGTGGGTACGACGACCTTTGTCGGTTTCATCCCATCGTCTCTGTCAACGCGTAATTGTGTCCATATGAATTCTATTCCTAATGCCTTTCTTCTCCGCCGGTTCCTTTCCTTGCGTTTCTTCATAGATTCTGCGTCGTTTCTCAACTTCTAATATAATTGGGATTACGCCGACAATTACACAGAGAGTTTCCGTAGGAGCAGTACGTATGCTCTAGTGATTTTTAGTAGTATTTTTCGCTGCGCTGTTTCTAAAGTTCTTCGTTGGGCTGATGCTACAGCACTCGCCCAGATTGGGCATGCGTACAAGATGACAGACCCATAGACGGCCATGGCAATTGTTGTTTTTTTTTTGACGAAATCGAATGCCCCATGATGGTCCTGTAAATGCATTCATACGGCAGATAGTCGTTGATATTCTATCTTTTACTGCCTCAATGTGTTCCTTAAAGCCCATGCCTGCTCCTATGTTAAGTCCAAAGTGGCAGTACTTAACTGTTTTATCTCCAACTTTGAGTTTGGGCCATGATGGCCTGACCACTGGCAATCGAAATAATTTGTTAAGGTGATCAAACCAGCAGAATCGAAATGGCTATTGTCTAACTCATGGAAGGGAATTAGGAGGCTGATAGGTATCCCGACGGGACACTGCCCACCTTGAAAACACCTCCCCTTAATGGATAGTCTACCAGATCCCTTTTCCTGTTTTTGCGAAAAAAAAAAAAGAAACGGCAAGGCACTACCTCCCAGAGTGTGATAGCTATACTAGGTCTAGATTTCAAATCTTTTTGAAGTAACGGACATCACCAAATCACTCCCCGAGATATAATGGTTCAAAATCTTGGGGTTTGTGAACAAGTCCAAGAGATTTATGCAGGACTCGTGAGCCGACCAAGTCCCGGACCTTTTAGGGATGGGGTACGAGTCTACCCAGGCATTTAACCCCTCGGGTCCGTTTAACCGAAAAACAAATAGGAAAATAAATCGCGTGTTTGTGGTTCCATTCCAAACATCAACTCTGAATTATCTTGTTTGTCCCAAATTTTGAAGTATTGTGTTGATTAATGGCATGAATAGAACTCGAAAGCTTTCTGGTGACAAAGACGGCGAAACTATTGACACAGTTACGAATGGGATTCAGCTAGTGTTTGTGTTGCCGTTTGACCTCCCTTCTACATACTTGCTTCACACTTGCAAAGTTATCGAATATAAAGCCATCTTGTTTATTAGGTAATCGCACAATATTTTTTATGCATTTAAAAAAAATTTATATTCTATTTATACATCTTTATGTCATGATTGCCACAACTGAACTTAGTCAATTTGACATAAAATATATTCTTGTTGAATAGGTTTTGTAATTTATGAGTTAGGAGTGCGTTGCAGGTCAAGAGAAAGTATCTCATAGACCTCAGGTGGATACATTGCGACGTATTATTGATATTTTTTTATTCAGCAATTCAAATTTTATGTACTCTTACTTGTTCTGTTATTACCTTTTAACTGTTATTAACTTTTTTACATTTTTTGTGCAATATTTTTAATTTGGTTAGTTATATGTAGTTTGTTATCTGTATATCTGTTTGTATCTTGCAACTTGTTTGTCTCTTCACTCTCTATGCCTTTCTCACTTTCTCTCTCACTCTCCCCCCTCTCTCTCTCTCTCTCTCTCTCTCTCCCTCCGTCTCCATATCAGACACTTACTCACTAATTTTCTTCATTTACCATATTTTAAACATCCATTTTTTTTGTCATATTTGCATTTATTCTTTATTTGTTCACACGGTATTCCATCTGTTCGCTCGTTCTCTCTTCATTTTTTACTTTCTTTCCTCTTTCTCTTTTTTTAAGTCTCTCCCTATCTTTTTTCTAATTTCACAAAGCAAACAGCGACAAACTTTCGTCACTTTGACCAGTTAATATAGTTCAATTAACTTATTTCAATTAACTAATTAACACCAACTTCCCATCTCAACCCCACCTTTTTAATTTTTCCTCCTTTTTGCAATTTTTCAATGCCATTTTTTTATCTCAACTAAAATCCTTAATTAATTATTAATGGTAATTTTGATTGTCGGTTGAGTAGGCAATAAAGCATTTTAAATCATTTGTTCAGTGTTTTTTTTTAATCGTGTGTGTGGGGTTGAGATCTCAAACCCACCTTTTGAATTTTCCCTCCTTTTTGCCATTTTTCAACTAAACTCAACTAAAAACCTTAACCATCGGGTTGGATTCTCGACGACAAATGAAATGGCCACGGTGAGCTTTAGTAAAGTATACTTCATTGCGCTGGTTTTCCTCTATCCCAAATATTTTGAATGTGCATTTTGTCCAAGTCTGCAATAGTATAAAAGGAAAAAATGCTGAAACAAGTGTACAGATCACCCATTATAGGATCAGGGTTTGTGGTTTGTGCTCATCCTAAATGTTATGAATCATGATTCAATGTTCGCAAATGCATGGCATGAACCTACATAATCAAAGATGGGAAAAGAGAATATGTGTCACATCTGGTATATATGCCGTCAGAACTGGAGATATTGTAAAAAAGAATGGGAACAAGAAAACAGCTCCACCATCAAAAATTTTAAACGCGGTTGACCGACCAAAACAACGAGAAAAATTACCTTTAGTTTGAATGAGAGTAAGGGATTCCGGCTTAAATGTTTGAATTAATTTTAGTTAAAATGACTATTTCTATAAAAGAAACAGGACTATCACATGTAGTACGATTTTTTTGTTAGTTTTCGGAACTATTCCTATCACGCAGCTGCTCTACCACTTGAGCTATTGTGACCTCGATCCACTGAGACACTAACTTCCCATCTCAACCCCGCCGTTTGAATTTTCCCTCCTTTTTGCCATTTTTCATGGGATGGGAAGTTAGTGTCCGATTGGATCGAGGTCACGATAGCTCAAGTGGTAGAGCAGCGGCGTATCTAGCCGAAGATCGTGGGTTCGAATCCCGCTCGTGCCATTGACTTTTTTATCTCGACTAAAAACCTTAATTAATTGTGATATATTAATTGGTCAAGGAGACCACGAAATTAGTGAATTTAATTTGATTTCTTGTTGAAATTGAGTTGTAAAATAATGACTTTGAATGACAATGTATGTTTTGTTTGACGACCCTTCCTTTAAATAACAAGAATTTATCATTTTTCTGTACAATAAAATTAATTAACGATATCCTCAATCTTAATTGATTAAATCTCGAAAGTAGTAATTTGGGTTTTTTAATCAAAATTTGTATCACTACAAACATATACAATATTTGCGATGAATTGTTTTTTGGCCATTTCGCTCAAAAGAGCAAGTTAAAAGCTGATTTAACACATACACGTCTTAATGGAAGTTGTGTTAATTGAGTTCATCACGAGGCGATCTGAGTGAGCTGCCGCTTCGTGGACAAATTGTGTCCCTCGAGTGAAGTTGGTATTAAATGGATCCGGGGGGGCCTTCCTTGATTAAATTTCAACCCGAGGCCAGAGTAGAAAATCGTCTCGCAAGTTTTTAATTTTACAAAATCTAATCTTTTTCTTTAAATTTGCTAATGAAACGGTCTTAACGTCTTGTTCAAATTGGTCCGCAGAGAATTAAACGTTTAATTACAAATCTTGGTCGCAAATGGAATTGTTAAATACAAAAAAAAGCAAATATCTCGCCAAAAATTTTAACACCTTGAGAGAAAAATCTCGAGAAAAAACATATTATTTCAGTTTAGTAGACTGGATTCAGGGAGCTTTAGGCTTATTAAATATATGAGTACATAGCTCAAGACGGTTGTACCACAAGAAGAAGAAACCACCGTACATCTAATATATTACGGTTAAGGTTTAATAAGAACTTCTTCTCACCAGCAAACAAAAGTTCCATCCGGTACCGAGTAGCCACTATCAAGTTTGTATAGGTTAATAAAAAGCTTCAAGTTAGATAGCTAGCTATACGCCACACGCTAATAAGGCAGCGCAAAAAACCATAATTAATTTTACCAAAGAGAAACCTCCAACAGGAATGAAACAAAAACGGAGAGATAGGAACAAACTAAGGAAAGACCGTCCGATACTCATGACTCCAAGAGACGACATGAATAGCATGTTTGAATTTAACCAAAACTTCCGAATAAACCTAGGTACAAAAAAGAATGGGAACGAGAGGGAAACACCTCTTTTAAGAATGGCACCATCTTTTGGTGCACAGATGGATCTAGAACACAAGAAGGTACAGGGGTAGGAATATTTGAACCTGAAACCAAATATGCAGAACCCGTGGGAAAATATACCAGTATCTTCCAAGCTGAGATTCATGCAATCGAAAAATGTATCGAACTCAACCGAAGTAAAAGGTACAAAAACAAGGATATAGCTATCATGTCAGATAGCCAAGCAGCCACCAAAGCACTAAGCTCAATTATCAATAGTTCAAGGATCGTGCAGAACTGCAAAACCAAACTAAACATATTAGGTATGCAGAACAAAGTCAGCCTCTGCTGGGTCCCAGGACACATGGGAGTAGAAGGCAACGAGAAAGCGGACTTTTGCAAGGCAAGGAGCTACTACCCCGCTGACAGGACATGAACCCTTCTGTGGTATAGGAACCCACACTATTAACCAGTATCTCAGCCAGAAGAACAAAAAGAAAATGAGGAAACTAAGGAATTCACTCATTGAACACAATCCAAGAATCTTCTAACCAATTTCTGAACAAAAGAAATTACAGAATGTGTCAAAGGAAGCAGGAATAAACTGCGAATCCTAATAGGATTCCTAACAGGACACTTCAAGTAAAACGGACACTTAAAGAAGATTGGAATAATCCAAAATGGCACATGCAGATTCTGCAAAGAAGCATGAGAGACACCAACACATTTACCAACAAACTGCGGAGCGACACTAGCCCGGAGGAAGAAATGTTTTGGGATGTACAATGTGACCATAGAAGATCTTCAACCTGAAACAGGGCCTATTAATCAAGTTTCTTGATGAAATATGACTCACTGATGTGCTTTAGGCAGAGCGCGGGGGATACGATAATAAAGGGCGCAGTACACTATACTCTGAAATTATATCTACATCTACATATAGCTACCCATATGTGGAGAAGTACAAAAATATGCAAACGCAGAGTAAATTCTTCGTTAGCTACCTCAACAAAAGCTCAAGTTCGATCTCTTCTTAAGTTACCTAAATTTAATTTTTACTTTCTTTGAATCGTCCATGTAACATGAAATATTGAAACCAACAGTGAAATAGAATAATATATAATAATAAAATATCAATTAATTACTTTTTTCTGGCTCTGTTTGTTTTGTTGTTGTATCCAACTAAAGTAATCAATGTGCACTAAACGTGTGTCTTACATTAGTTCCTGCAAAACAACACTACTTACTCTCCAATTAGTGATTGTTGTCCATTGGAGCTTAAAGTTAGAACTCGGTTTAAACAGGGCTTTTAAAGCAAAAATTATAAGTAGTTTATTTACTCTTGAAAAGTCCGGCGTATATAAAAATTTTGGCCACCTAATCCGCTATTTTTTGTATCCTCTCGAACTATCTTCTTGTTAGCTAAGTACTCTTCAACTTTTTATAACAACAGAATATATATCTATTTTATAACGTATGCTTTACTCTACTGCTCCATGGGTTTTGGGTGTTCTCTATTAATTTGGGAGTACTTCGGACACTTATTTAAGCCTTACATTTGCCTGTAAAACCATATGTTATAGAGTTTTTTTTTTTTTTTGCATCTCTTTAGAAAAACAGAATTTGGGTGTCTGTGAGGTCTTCCAGATAATGGCTTGTAACATGGTGGTTGTTCCAGCTGTTGAGACTAGATACCTTCAGAGGTATTTTTGTATTATTTTTGATAGACCTACTGTACAGACTACTGTACTACTGTTTGTACTACTGTAAAATATGGAGGGAAGACAATAACTAGTTGAAGAATGGAGAATAATTACCAGACCATGACAATTATAAACTAGTATTTCGGACACTGATTTAAGGTTTGTTAACATTACCGGTAAAACCATTTGTTATAGAGTTTTTTTTGCATCTCTTTAGAAAAACAGAATTTGGGTATCTGTGATGTTTACCAGATAATGGCTTGTAACATGGTGGTTGTTGCTGCTGAGACTAGACATTTTCAGTAGTATTTTGGTATTATTTTTGATAGACTTACTGTACAGACTGCTGTACTGCTGTATAATGTGGAGGGAAGATAATAACTAGTTGAAGAATGGAGAATAATGACCAGACCACGACAATTATAAACTAGTACTTCGGACACTGATTAAGGTTTGTTAACATTTGCCTGTAAAACCATATGTCATCTGGTTTTTTTGCACCTCTTTAGAAAAACAGAGTTTGGGTATCTGTGAGATCTACCAAATAATGGCTTGAAACATGGTGGTTGTTCCTGCTGAGACTAGACATTTTCAGTCGTATTTTTGTATTATTTTTGATAGACCTGCTGTTCAGACTCATGTACTACTGTAAAATGTGGAGGGATGATAATAACTAGTTGAATAATGGAGAATAATGACCAGACCATGACAATTGTAAACTAGAGTTCATCGCGGTTGTATTGTGGTAATTTTTGTTTAAGTCTGCGTTATTTTTATTATTGCTAGTTCTTTTATAAATCTTCTTTTATACAATTGTAAAATGAAGAAAAAACGTTCACAACAATCATGGTGAATCTATTGTAACTAACTCTTCTCTGATTTTGGTGTGTTGTTTGCTTTTCAAAATTTGTTATTTTACAATTTTATTGTAACTTTTGAGTCGTGAATACATTCAAACCACTTAAGATAGAGGAAAACCAGCATATCATAATAACACATAACACAGACCCATCAATATAGATAGCAAAGTCGAGACTGACAGACGATACACTTGATAAAACATCGGAGTACGCAGGTCCTTCTGAAATGTTGTTAACTCCGACGTGTTGACTCCACATTTGACAATTGCACTAACGACTTAAGAAACACGACTAACGAATATAACAGCCTGCACTACTGATTAAGGCAAAATGATCAACGTGATTGACTGACGAGCGAGAGTTGGCAAATTGCAATGACCAATTCTGACATTTCCAAACTTAATATAAAGAGATTCTTACTAAAGACTCAGGCATGTGTGTGTGTGTGTGTGTGTGTGTGTGTGTGTGTGTGTTTGTGACCATGTGTTCATCGACTGGCAGATCAACTTCCAATCTATGTCATCAACAATTTAATATGAAATGTCCAAAGAAATTTTGATACCCCAGATTTTGGCTAATTTTTATTGCTATTATGATTAACTTACTATCCTTTAAAACCTATTGTTTTGCAACACGTTATTAATCGATTATGATACTTATACCTAAATTAGCATACTTAACTTACTTATAGTTCAATAAATTAAGATTTTTAGTTGAGATAAAAAAGTCAGTGTCACGAGAGGGATTCGAACCCACGATCTTCGGTTAGATACGCCGCTGCTGTACCACTTGAGCTCTCGTCACTTCGATCCAATCGGACAGTAACTTCCCATCTCAATCCTACCTTTTGAATTTTCCCTCCTTTTTTATCTCAATTAAAAACCCTATTTAATTGAAAGATATTAATTGGTCAAGCGACCACGAAAATAAGTGAACTTACTCATAGTATTTTAACCAAACTCCACGTTACTATGATTTTGTTTGTGTAGAATTAAAATTGTCAAAATACAATTTTCAACCAGCTGTTATTAGGGCCCATTGTAACGACTCAACAAAGTAACTCTTGACAGAGTTGTCTGAATGAAAACGTAGTTTACAAGGGTCAAAGGGCAATTAGAATATTGAGGGGAACAAAAGTGCCTCTTACCACTGACGACCTTAATGATACAGGAAAAGGTCCGATGTCCATATAAATACCGGTACTAGCAAATTGTTATTAGGGCAGGTCTTTTCGAAATACAAGAGAAAATAATCCCATAGGTGATACATAATACATCTTAAAAAACCGAAACAGCGAGGTTAGAAAAAACGATCTTAAATGACCAAATACCAGTTTATATCACTTTGTTATTAGTTATTCTCATGCAAAGGCTCCATTTAAAAATACTGAAATTATAATCGCAAGGAAACAAAATAGCACAATCAAATTTAGAGGTATGGCACTATACGACATAGATACAAAAAAAAGAAAAGGAAAAAAAGCACAACAGGATATTCCAACAGTCAAATAAATGAAAAAATTTAAATAAAAAAAAGTTCCGGAGAAGTAGTAAAATTTAAACATGTTTAACAAAAATAACTTACACCCTACTGTTGTTGAACAAATGGCAAATCGCAGAAAAAAGATTAATTTACCTAAATAACTAGATATGACCGTGATGACCATTAGTTTGAAGAACCTTTATCTTCTGGTATTCCTACCTAAATCTTTTAAATACATGAAAATTTTCAATTCTATAAAAGAAACAGAAATAACACAAAGCCCAAATAGTAGATAGCAATTTGGTGATACACGGCTGACATAACCAAACACGTTGACGTGCAGTTTGGAGTTATTCTTGCGTGGTGGTTTTGTCCATCGTAAATGTTTGGAATGTGTTCCCTCTAAATTCTAAAAACTTTTGTGAAGCATTACTAAACAAACTTACCGAATGCCAACTGAAGTTTGGAAAACATTGAAAGTTTTCCGACAGGTTACAAATTAGCTATATTGTGGCTGCAATAACATGCAGTTTTTAGTAATCCTTATCTGGTGGTTTTCTCTACTTGAAATGTTCCAATTTTTTTCCTGCAAATTTTATCGTTATAAAAAAGCAACAGGTCAAACAACCATGGCACAAACCGTTGAATATTGTGAAGTACTGAACTCATCGTCAGATAGACAAAAACAGCGATTGTATGACCACGATGATTGTGGTTTGCAAAATCCCCTGGAATTTTTTTGTCTTAAAGGTTTAGAACTTGTTTATTTCACATTGTTCATTTGTATGTAAAATGAGTGACTACCACAGATAAAAAAAGACCCCGACTTGAAGATTGTGAAATGCTGAAAGACGGCTGACAAACCAAAACAGTGAGAATACGATGGCGATGATCTGAAGCATGCATTAATACTAATGCGCTGGTTTGAATGTGCACTTTGTCCTAGTCTGCAATAGTATAAAAGGAAAAAATGCTGAAACAAGTGTACAGATCACCCATTATAGGATCAGAGTTTGTGCTCATCCTAAATGTTATGAATCACGATTCAATGTTCGCATATGCATGGCATGAACCTACACAATCAAAGATGGGAAAAGAGAATATGAGTCACATCTGATATATATGCCGTCAGAACTGGAGATATTGTAAAAAAGAATGGGAATAAGAAAACAGCCCCACCATCAAAAATTTTAAACGCGGTTGACCGACGAAAACAACGAGAATAATTACCTTTAGTTTGAATGAGAGTAAGGGATTCCGGCTTAAATGTTTGAACTATTTTAGTTAAAATGACTATTTCTATAAAAGAAACAGGACTATCACATATAGTACAATTTTTTGTTTGTTTTCAGAACTATTCCTATCACGCCGCTGCTCTACCACTTGAGCTATCGTGACCTCGATCCACTCAGACACTAACTTCCCATCTCAACCCCACCATTTGAATTTTCCCTCCTTTTTGCCATTTTTCATGGGATGGGAATTTACTGTCCGATTGGATGGAGGTCACGATAGCTCAGGTGGTAGAGAAGCGGCGTATCTAGCCGAAGATCTTAGGTTCGAATCCCGCTCGTGACACTGACTTTTTTATTTCAGCGGGTCACGAAACTAGTGAACTATTCCTATCCGTGTGGAACTTTTTAAATCGTTGGAGTATTCATATTCTTACTTTATTGGGATTTGCCCCTCCTAGTGAAAGGCAGAGAGGGTTGTACGTAATGCGTAGATGTAGAAGGAAATGTGTGAATCAGGGCGTGTAGTACACTGCACCCTTCTATAGCTATTATATCTCCCGATCTGTTCTACTCCTTGTATTTCTCCATGGGAGGGGTTTCTCCCTTTGTACGTAAGAAGATTTTTTAAAGATTATGTTTACGCCTTTGTTCCATTTTAAGAAAGGTATGAGATAATTTTGTACGAGCCAGCCCTTCTTATGTCCTAGCATTGAGGAAATGAGGTTTTACATTCTCTTCCATTAAAGCTGAAGGTATCGCATCTTATGAGTCTTGCAATTGATCGATGTTCAAGAAGGTTTCAGAGAAATCTTCGTACTCGTGTTATCTGAATTCCTTAATTTTACCTTGTACATCGTATCATTTTTTTGTATCTGACTAATTAGCTGAGTAGTTTCCAGCGACGTCTGTATTTGTTTGCATACCACCACCTGTCAACGAAGACTGCCATTGGTAACACAAGTACCGCCTATAATCTGACTTCTTCTCTGCTGCGGCACTGTTTTCGGTGCCAGTTGAATCTATTTAATGTCCTACTTCAATGATTTTCAGGTGTTTGGTTTTTCCTTCAGCTTAGCCATCTTTAATTTTTTCACAGCTAGAGATGTGCTTTCAGAAGAATGCGATGGTAGGAAAAGTGTTCTGTCCCGTCTACTAATGTGGAACTACAACGACGACGGGTGGTACAATGCCGTTAAGGCTCGGGGCCCAAGAAAGGTGTACATCGTGTCCTATTCCACGTCCCTCTCTCAATCCAGGTTCCTTCATTCTTCCCTGTGACCCCTCCCAACCCTTGGTTATAAGGGGTGGGGTGTCCGGGCGCAAAATAATGGTGCAGCCCTGAGGGCGTGGCAACCTCTCTAAAGCACAAGTTGTACTTGTGGTGGCCTCGGGTCGGCATGGGGCGGCGGCTGCCTTATTAGAGGCACACGAGGGTTAGGGTACCAGATCTTGTCTGCATAGACGGGAGAGGGTGTACTACGGGGTAACAGAAATGTTCCAAGGTTCACCCATGTTAGACTGGGAATGGACTCGTAGTGGTTCGTGGTGACGCCCCTGGCGGGAACTTAGAAAAGAGGCTGTCTTCTGTCTGTGACCTTCGCAAGAAACTTGCATATGACCATCGTTATACACCCGGCCTCACGGGATACGGCGGATCGGACCGAAGCGTATAAGCGTTGAGGACGCTATGATTAAGCTGACCGAGTACCTTGAATGCGTGAGTAGTGAATCGGATGATCTTATTCGAGTATGCTTTGTACGTAGGTGTACGCTGAGCTCGATTAGAGGCTTTCACCGTAGGCGGTCTCCTCTAGAGGGGGGTTAGCAATTCCACTTTAAACAAAACCGCAGCCGGAGCGGATCCGGTGGCCTTCTTTATATAGGCAGTGCGCGGGACACCAGGCTGATGTATTTCGGCTTAGGTACCACTTTGCGCGCGGCATACGGTCTGATGCTTAATCTTGATGCTTAATGCTTAACTCGGAATGGGCAAGCGGGCAGCGAGGTTGTCTTGGCCCTTCGGGGCTGAGCTGCCTCTACGCCAATGCTGCGGCAGTAACACCGTTCTGTCGTATGCGGAGGTACGTCAGCTCTCATCTTGAGAATCAAAACGTCCGATAAGGCCGAATAGACTAGGTGCGGACGTTGAAGATCCTCATTGTTCTTTTAAAGACGACCGAGTATACGGGAAAGCAATGTTCCGTCTACTTCTTCTATTTGTGCTTGTTCTGCAAGATTAAAAACTTTTTAAAGTAATATTTTCACGTCTAATCAAAATCATTTTATATCCAATCTGGCGTATTCACAAACAGCACCAATTATCTGATCATAATTTTATGTACTAATAAGCTCTGACTGAATGTGAATTTGTCAAATTCCGTCCCTGAAAATTAAGGATACGGACTGATTGAGAATTTTATGAGTCGTTCCAGGAAACATCCTGTCAGTACTCTTCTCCTCTAACTAGAATTAGCGAGACACATAGTAGATACCAAACAGTGTATGGATCTTTTCAGCCCGTCTCCATGTTTGTTTATGTTGCAGCGCTGGGAGATGGAGCACCGAGGATTGTCGGATAGAGCTCATCGCATGAAGATCTATAGTTACGAGTTATTTATGGCCCCTCTCACTGGGTCCCTATTTCACAATCGTACCCTGCACGCACCGCTAAAAATTACCTTTCAACAAAAATGCCAGTCCGTTGGTTTTTTCTTCCCGCATGTAGCCAAACGCTCTTGTTCATTATGTCGCTTCGAACAATTTCCACGATCTGTGTATAAATTGGCGAGCCTGAGGTCGGTATAAAATATTTCCGCATGTATTTTCAAAGACTATGAATAAGGCTCGATTTATTTATACACCCTTGAGAATTGGGAATGAGAACTCAGCGCAAAACCGAGTTTTGAATTATTAGTCGTTCTTCGGCTACTGGGAATTGATGTTCTTTCATGCTTGGCAGATACGCTTTAAAAATAATTTGCACAAGTGCAGATCAGAAATTTGATCGATATATATATATATATATATATATATATATACACACTAATTTACGTATCTATCGAAATTTAACACCGTACTGTTATTACACACTTAGAAAATACATATTGTAATCTTCACTTGAAAATTTAACCAAACAATTTAAAAGAACAAGAAAACTACTAGTAACAATTGTTAACTGCATTTGATATTCACCAGTGAATGATTAATTAAATAACTATACACCGAGTGTAGTAAATATCCACTTCTAAATCATGTTTCATTTTAATCATTGGCATATTTTGAGGACAGATAACGAACCAACCGCCTTTAGACATCGAAGTCGATTATTGTGATGTACGTGAGGATTAGAATTGGACTGCAGGTTAGGCTCAATTTTTTGTTAGCCAGTCTCAGATCCACGCCGCTCATGGTTCACAACACAAGGCTATAAGACTGGCTTGTGCCGTAGACCAAGTGTCAGTCGAGTTGGAGTCTTCGGCTAGATACGCCGCTGCTCTACCACTTGAGCAATCGTGACCTCGATCCACCAGGACACTAACTTCCCATCACAACCCCACCTTTTGAATTTTCCCACCTTTTTGCCATTTTTCAAATGTCGTGTAATCTATTTGATTCTCGGCGACAAAATGAAATGGCCACGGAGAGCTTTAGTGAAGCTATACTTCATAGTGGAACGAGGTCACGACGAAGATCGTGGGTTCGAATCTCGCTCGTGTCACTTACTTTTTTATTTTCAACTAAAAACCTTAATTAATTGAAAGATATTAATTGCTTCAACGGACCACGAACTAGTGAATACAAATTAAAAAGAAGCCTTCTAAGCATTTGGAAAAATATACATACTATTTCTGTGAAATCTCTGTGTCCCCAACAATCAAACATATTTCTGATAATTTTTTTTTACAAGTGTTCGCAACAGAGAGGTCATATAAACTCTCAGGGTGCCGGTGTTTTTGAAAAAAAAGCCCATTTGTAAGTATGTCGGGTTCGAATGCAGGGCCGCTGGATTCGAACCCCGGACCTTTACCTTACAGTGATGAGCGCCGTGTGTGCCTGTGAAACCTTGCGGCCTCCGACGCCCCCTTTTCCTGATAATTGTATATACAAATCGAAGGTATCAAAATAAAATAATCTATAACTATCGAAAATAAGGTAACCAAGACATCATTAAAATATCTTTCACTAAACCCAATTCGACAAGAGTAACTTTTACCAAGTTCTTTTTTAAGAAAAGTATACGACATTGTGTTCCGCCATTGATTAACTCGTCCTTTTACTAGATTTCATATCTTAGATAAGGGCTTTTTTTTGTATACTTCTTGTCTTTTCTTTGCCTAAAAATAGAAAATTAATCCTTTAGCCTACGCACCAATTTTTCTGATCTTTACCGTTTAAGTAATAAGGCTTTCAGGATATATTATATGCTACATTATAGTTTTATATTTATATTATTTATTTATTTAAGAACAGAAGACATATTGCGCCGGTTCTTCTTACTGGAAACATCTAAAAACCTTTGTTTCTGCTGCTTCAAACAATTACCTTTTGAATCTGTAGTATATCCTTAGAAGACTGATACCGGTTATCATTTTTCGAATGTTTTTAGTTTTTGATGAAATTTAAAGAAAGGTTTTCGCAATAACTAGCTAGTATTTATTTTCTCTACGAATATAAAATTCCGAAAAAGGTAATGTTTAAATTAGTTAGGGCGATGATTAAATTAAATTAAACTCTTTTTAAATTGGATGAATCGATTATTAAACTGATTGAAAAATTTATTAATTTGATTTAAAATGCTATATATTTATTTTAAAAAAGGGCATAACAGTCAACACTGTCAAATGCAGCTGTAAAATCTACAACAATGTATAACATTTTTGCGTTTATGGGTCAGTTTTATCTTAATCAAATTTTCAAAGTATATACCATACAATACAAAGTGTAAGTACATATCGTTAACTGTTTATGACCTGAAATTCCTTTATCTCTTCACCCTAAAACGTTTCCTCGTCAGATGTGCAGTATGCTATACGCCAGCTAAACCTAAAAAAAGGGCCATGATTTGACTTGTTAACTCCCCAAATCCTCAAACACCTTCCAAAGAAATCCGTAATATTCATCACCTATATATTTAATTCAGTCCTATGCACAACCTATTTTCCTAGTCCCTGGAAACATTCTGTCATCCGTATGATTCCTAAACCCAAAAAACACACACATTGCTCTACTTCCTACAGACCCCAATTTTAGGAAAAATCCTTGAACGGCTTATTTTAAAACGAATCCTCCCAATCCTTAATACTAAAAAAGTTATCCCCGACCATCAATTTGTATTTCGTGGCGGTCACTCAGCAGTTAAGCAGTGCCACCGCGCTGTAGATGTTATTTCTGCCTCTCTTGAATTGGGACGGTATTGTTCGAGGGCCTTTCATGATGTGGCCCAGGCCTTCGATCGAGTTTGGCTTCCGGGCTTGTTGTTCTCGCTCAAGGACATCCTTCCATCAACCTACTACCTTATCCTTCGAAGCTACCTCACTGACCGGTACTTCTGAGTCATTGAAGGATCGGCGTCTTCTCCAAACCACCTTCTCCTTGCTGGTGTTCCGCAGGGCAGTGTTCTGGTGCCCGTACTGTACCAAGTGTACACGGCAGACCATACCATCCTCAAACTACCACTCTAACCTTTCAGACGATACAGCGATCCTTTCAAGCAATTCTGATCCAGTCATTTCCAATCGAAACCTTCAAGAACACCTCACACTACTGGAATCATGTTGTAAAAAAAAAGACTCAAATTCAACCCAGAAAAATCCACCCATATAACCTTCACCCTCCGCAAAACGATCCCTCCTCCAGACTACTTCAATCAAATACCCCTCCCAATTGCGGACAAGGTGCTCTACCTAGGACTATACATTGACAAACGTCTGACGTGGTATCCCCACACACGACTGAAACGACAAGAAGGTACGAAACGTTACAGAGCACTTTCACGACTTCTTGACAGACGTTCTAACCTACCTCTCTTAAACAAAAGACTTCTTTATATCACCCTAGTGAAGCGAATATGGACTTATGGACTGGAAGTGTGGGGTTCAGCCAAACATTTCAATATCCAACCCATCCAAAGAGCCCAATCCATCATCCTCAAAAAAATCTTTAATGTTCCCTTTTATGTGTCCAAAGACACTACCCATATAGACCTAAATATTCCTTTTGTCCATGATGTAATCCATTCCCGTTACCAACAATTTTTCACAAACCTCCCAACTCCTATAAATCCTCAAATTCAAATCCTCTCATCCCGACGAATTCCTTCCAAACCTCTTCGCCGACTAAAAAGACGATGGCCACGGGATCTTCTATCCAGTGACAATTGAATAAAGAATAGTTAGGAGTACTACCAGTGGGTAGTTTCTCCACTCTTGTATACTTAATTACTTATTCATTCACTATTACTAGATACCAAAATGTAGGTAGTTGTAATATACAATAAAAAGCAAAAAAAAAAAAAAATACATTTACGAAAATCTCCCAGGAGATCATTTAATAGAAATGGTAAAAGGTTAATTTAAAAGTTCGTTGAAATGTATTAACCAGTCGTCAGCAATTATATCTAATATTATCTTTTATCTAAATAAAATTTATTACCTTCATTATTTTTTATTAAATTCCAAAATTCCTTATCATCGCGGGCATTTTTAAAATTATCGATTACATATTCTTTATATTGTGTTATTTGATTTACATAGTTTTTTATAGTTTATTTTAATATTCAAATATATCTTAATAGTTTTTGCAATAGTTTGTTTTATTTACATAATATTTAATCGATTTTTAGTTTAAATTTATTTTCAACTGTAACAGAATGTAAAATGAATGGTCTATTGAGGAAGATGCACAATCGAAACACCTTTGTTGAAACTTTGATAATTAAGTTCAAATTAAACCGAGCTTCTGGATTATTGAGAAACCAAATCCTCTCCTTTTAGACGCATTAGCGGAAGAGGTGAGCGAAGTTATCAGCACCTTTATGATTTGCTAATAATGCTAGCATTGGCTTCAGCTTCTCTAAGATCCCAAAATTGTGTAATTGATGGAGTATAATGGGTAATTTAGCCCAATACAGTTGACGATGTTGTGAAATCTAATTATCCTCCATTACTAACAAAATAACCCTCTGAGAAGTCGTTGTACATTATCGTCAAGAAAACGTGATTGGTGAACTTTAATGTGTGTACAAGGATCCAGCGTTCCATTTTAACAGCATTGTACGGCTAGTGTAGAAATGTGCGTGTCTGTCTTCTGTAAAAAAAGAGATGTACGACAAGACATGTTAACGTACATTTACTTCGTTCTAAGTTATGTTTTCCATGTGGCCTTTTCGTTACGCTTCGAGTAGAACAGACCTAAAATTGGCTCCAATAATTTTGAAGAAAAACACTAGGCACATGCTTGGATTTCAGTGTATCATAAAATATATATAGCAAATGCGTGATTTTTCTAAATCTTTATCGTTTAATTGGTAAGGCTTTCAGGAAAATCGTATTGTAGTTTTTATTTATTATTCGGAAATCGTGAGATGCGGTCCGGTGTGATGTAGGTTTCAGAAAAACATTTCCTTTATGGTGCCAACGTTTCGATCTTTATTGAGATCATCTTCAGGGCTTGGGATTTACAAACACAATGCCAACATTATTATTTTTATTATTTTTTATTTATTTTTTAAATTTATTTTTTTAAATATTTTTTATTTTTATTTTTTAATAAAAAATAATTTTGGCATTGTGTAAATTCACTTTTTTCCACATCCTACATTTATTTGTTAAATTTAAACAATGTTTGTAAATCCCAGGCTCTGAAGATGATCTCAATAAAGATCGAAACGTTGGCACGATAAAGAAAATGTTTTTCTGAAACCCACATCACACCAGACCGTATCTCACGATTTCCGAATAATCATCGACTAACGGTCACTAATCACCACACGCCTTTCATAATATCAAGCTACTTAGGCTAAAGTCAGTATTTTATATATTAATCGCATTCAAATCTCTGCCGGAGGTGAAGAATAAATATATCAAAATAAAAAAGATGCAGGTTTCGTATCCAAGGGTTGCCGGTAACAAGTTTAAATTATATCTCGACCGGAAGGTAACTTGATTTTTCCCTTTTTATTTATTTTCAAAACTTCTAATCTTTAAAGAAAAATGATTAGAGAAGTTTTACTTATACAGAGGATAAATTTGTCCTGCTAGGATCCAACTAATTTGTATATTGTATAATAAACTAATGATTGAACATAACCTTATAAGCAGAGAAATCATCATCAAAGGAATCTGTTTAATTTTTTAAAAATTGAATTTGGGATTGAATTTGAACTGGATGAGGTCTGGCATACTGACATCCTTGTAAACTTAAAAGTAAACTTCTTACTGGCTTATTATTCCTTATCCTGTAATCTAGAATTTACCTGCTCCTTCAACGTGGTCCAAACAATAAGGGTCTCATATATCAGATATTGTACACAGCCAGGCGTGCCACAAGGAAGCATTTTTGGTCGCATCCTTTATATGAGTTTTACTGCAGACTTTCTTCTACATCCCAATACCATCAATATATCACAAATTTGTCTTCTAATACAAATCCTATCCAAGCAATGCCCATCATCCAAGAATATCTTGAGCGTAACCACAACTGGTCGAAAAATTGAGGACAAAACTAATTGAGGATGTACGCATTGTTAATTTTTGTATTGAAAAAAAAAGTTTTGCTTAACAAGGTTATGCTGAGTTCCAATCAAGCCACTTAGCATGTAGAAGACATTCTTGGCATCACCACACAAGACTAATGAAAAATTAACGAAAGATTTAGAGAAGTACGAAAACCTTTGAGCTTGAAATCGGTTTTGACTGTCTAAACTCAAATAACTTTATACAAGACATTACTGCGACTACGTTGAACACAATGAGTGAAAACCTCTGGTTCCGCCAACCCAACCAAAATTCAGAACATCCATGATCAAACGTCCTCATATTAAATGTCGCTGCTGTGTTCGATGTCACTAAACTTTTATTGCCCTCAACGACCTCAACATTCCTATGGTCAACGACACGTTCCAATTCAGACACGCTTCCAAAAATTTCACACCAAGCTCTCGATCCACCCTAACCCTTCTGTCCAAGCCCTTGCTACACTTTCCCATCGACATGCTCAAGACCATTTGATCAATCGGGTGGAATTTCTCCTTTCTTTCAATTCACTAATTTCGTGGTCCGCTTGACCAATTAGTATATTACAATTAATTAAGGTTTTTAGTTGAGATAAAAAAGTCAATGGCACGAGCGGGATTCGAACCCACGATCTTCTGCTAGATACACCGCTGCTCAACCACTTGAGCGATCGTGACCTCGATCCACTCGGACACTAACTTCTCATCTCAACCGCACCTTTTGAATTTTCCCTCTTTTTTGTCATTTTTCAAATGTCGTGTAATCGAATTGGATTCTCGGCGACAAACGAAATGGCCACGGAGAGCTTTAGTGAAGTATACTTAACTTAAATTCATTTAATTCACTCATTTCGCGGTCCGCTTGACCAAGTAATATATTACAATTAATTAAGGTTTTTAGTTTAGTTCTCCTTTCTGTTTGGAACCAACTAATAAAGCAATGTTTCACCGGGACATATAATGGGGGGGTCCACACAAAAATAGTTTCCGCGTGTCAACCTAGTATGCCGCATACTTAGGCGAGTGAATACGTGTCTTCTATTTTTACCCTCCAAAGGCCACCTATCAACCGAGTATTTATGTAAATATTGTCATTTGATATTTAGTGATATATCCGTTATACAAATATGAGAGAGTCCGTCAAAAGAGACACAAAAAATTATCATAGACATAAATTTAATATTTATAGTTCAGAATAAACAAAAATTTACCTTATAACCAACAAAAATTTAAATGTTACTCTTTCTTTTATTAAATCGTATATATTAAAAAAATACATTTCTTTTGATTATTTTTGTAGAGTATATCTTGTTAAAATGCAACAGGATTATGTAAAAGATTCAGTAAACACGGTGGGCCGCAGTAAGCTGTTTTAGAACGTTAATACTCCATTTCCATATTTCAATTCTAGCTCAGTTTTAGAAAAAATTTAAATTATCAGGTGGTTGAAACAAACGGTTTAAAAAAATAGAGAAGAGAAAATGGACTTGCATACAGCTCACCTGCACATAGTTAAGGAACAAATACTCGGAGGGACATCGAATTTTTACTCCTGAAAACCTTTTTTACCACAGCATAAATGTCAACTCTCTGTTTGTTCGCCAGAGGCGAAATACAAAATGGCGCCGACGAACACCACTGAAGATAGGAGATATAATTAAGAAGATTGTTTAGGCACCCACGGGAATGAAAAATTCCTGATTGATTAGATGTTAGTTAAGGAAGAATTAAATAAAGGAATAAATGAACGAAAGGAGTAATTGAAGACTGTTTAATGAAATTTCTGTGGCTTACAAGATGATGATGATCGTATTGGAGACCTGAAGGCGATGAAGGCCGGAAAGAGGTGAAGGCCGGAAAGCAATGTTTGTCTCTGAAGGCGATGTGGTTCGTTGTTCGGCGTTGACTAGGCCAGTGCACCGGCCTGGTTCCCGCAGCGTCGATGATGATGATGATGATGATGAATGATGAAATCCAAATGGCGATGGCAACTTGATGATGCAATCCAGGTGGCGGAAGTCAGTGAGATGATGGAGTCTTCCGGGGATAATGATGATGGTATATGGATCGGCAAATGGGATGCATGCGGAGTTGAAGATCGTATGGCGAATTTTTGAAGCGAGATCCGTAAAGATTCGCGTGGCGATGAGACTTTTAGAAACGGTATTCTTACACGGTGGTTAATTCTTATTGTGCAATACATAGGGTAGATGACTGGGCGATAGGTGATGTGCAGGCTCCGAGAGCTTGCGGAGAAGAGAGCCCAAAAAGGCTGAAAGGGATGGGTTTTTGCTGAAAAAGGAGGGAAGTGTTTCATACTTGACGGATTTTGAGAAGATAGGGGTTGTAGATAGAGGGGTACAGTGTACGTCACAAATCGGGCGGTTCGCTGACGGAGACGCGCTCGAACATGCTTACTCAAACAATTATAATAATTTTTATTTGGAATCAACATAATTATTAAAATATTACAACAAAAAGTAAATGAAACGGAAAAGTAATTAAAATGGGGAATTGTTAAATTACGAGTGAATTAAGATCGAGTTATTCCTATTGAAATTCATCAATTATAAGTACAGAAACAAATAGAGCCAAATGAGTCAAAAAGTACTAATATCGTAACAAACAATACCTCGGAACGCATCCGATAGGGACATATGAAGGTGCAGGTTTAAGAAGTTAAAAAGTTGGAGCAAATGTATATTGGAAAAAAAGCACCAATGCTCACAGCTCGACATCGTCGCACGCCCTCCGCATTACGAATGTCTAGTCGATTGACATAGTCCTTCAAATCATCAGTCAAATTAATGTGGGACAAGGGCAAAACCTAAAAGGCGAAAAGAACATGTAGAAAGATTGAGAATTAGCAAAACAGATGGGAAAACAGTAAAGGTAGACCTACGAACGCAAACTTCGAAAACATCAAGATGAAGACGCGATCGAATTGGGATGTCTACGAACTTCGGGGAATTGAGCGATCTTGGCAATTTCGGCATACTTCTTTAAATTCCCTTTTTGCCGCATATGCGATACGTATGGTGATGTGCTTGCTTGTAGATTTTTTGAAAGGGAAAGAGAAACCCTAAAAGCCTTCTTCTGCCAAAGTTTGCCCTCGGACTTTAAGCGGACGTATTCACCATCAAAACGGTTTCTAGGCGCTCAAGGCATTAAGCCTGACAAATTTTAGCCGTCAAATATAAAGCGTCTATTTATTTATTTATTCAATTTTGCTTGTATATACGTTTATTTAATTAACGGTGTATTATGCGTTAATAGGTTCATATGGTTAGGCCGGGCTGGTTTCTCCTCCTCAAAATTATCAAGGGGAAGACCAATAGTTTGGACAAATTAAACCCAAGGAAATTAAGTGTCAATACCCTCTTTGAGCCTCCTGAGGCATGGCCCTAGGGAGACGATAAGCTCAAAGCAGTTCCCCATTTTCTTTTTCATACCCATAGTTGTTAGTTTGGCGTGGTCTGCCGGTATAATGCCTCCATAAGGTGTGGTGGATGTAACAAAAAAAAAGCCTATTAAGTTTTCACATTTTTCTGCTTACATATCTAGGGAGCAAAATTTGCGGTTTCTCAAAACTATCACTATGATACGGAAACGGTAGGCAAAGAAATGACCCAAACAATGTAAAGTCGAGTGATGAAACTGATCACAGGAGTCCCTTGGTATGTGAGAAACTCCATCATCGACCTAGACATACCACTGGTAATTGATGTCGCGTAATTGCTTATACCAGGCTGAAAGGCACCATGACCATCCACACAAACACTTTCTGTAATCTCATCCTCTGCCACTGTGAAGCTACAGACTCCTGAAAAGAAAAAACTCAGAGAACAAGAAATGTTAAGCATACAAAAACAAGTCCATCGTTCATTTCATGCTGAATAATTATTTTATATTTATGCACATATTATTTGCAAAAATCTATTCATTTGTTATTTATTGTATTACTCTATGTATTACATTTATTACATTAACATTATATCTATTATCTATATGGGTAATATCCCCGAGTGTGGGGGGAGCGCGGTAGCCGAGTGGTTAAGGCGTCAGACTCTCGGCTAGTAGATCCCTCGGTCGTGGGTTCGATCCCCACCGTCGCCTCTGGACTTTTTGTGACGCCTTAGGGGACCGGTGGCCGCAAATGAAAGAAATCGACATGGCACTCATCAATGAAAGGGGCGGGATCAGATCTCAGTGACACTGAATTTGGTCCCAACTCACTTTAAACATGAGTTTCTTCTATGGAAGAACACCGGCACACCGGGGGCTCAAATTTACACTCGTGTTGCGAGCCCCCAAAAATGGAGCCAGGGATAAAGTATAATAAGCTGAACAGCTGCAGTGCTCAGGGGGCACTTTCCAGTTCCTGATATCCATTGTTTAAAAAAAAAAAAAAATAAATAAATAAATACCCCCGAGTCAAGTCACATGTGATTTAGGGTTACCCTATATGAATGCCAACATGAATTTCTAACTAATATGTAATATATTATATAATAATCGTTAAATAAAAATAATTTATTCATTTTCTATTATTATTAAGTTTCAGTTGGAACGAAGAACCTTGCCTGTTAGTTGCGTAAAAAAAAGACGATGTTTTTTCGAGCAGAAAAGCTCAAACGTATTGCATCAAGGTTAAAATCCAGTTTAACTCATGGAATTTGCTTTGAGAGTAATTTGAATGTTAGTATATTAGAAGTTGAAACTTTGAGTCCTGTCTGACAGAAATTAGATTTTTAAAATAAAAATTCGTTCATAACCGTTTCAGGAGTTCCTGATACTGGAGAGTGAACCCATTTGGAACCGTTATAAATAATAAAAGAACGCCCTTGGCAAATTTGCGTAATAAATGTCCTGGGAGTATAAATCACTTTTGAAACAGGACCGGCCGGAAGGGCTGGGATCAATAGCTCATTTTGTGGAAAATTGAGTCTAAATAAAGCCTTCTTCTATTGAGCAGAGCCAATCGTCACATCGTCAAATTGTAACTGTAAATTGAAGAAATCGAAGTTGCCACCAGCTCTGGAAGTCGAGAGCACGTTATCGGAGATATTTAAGGAAGTCTAACATCCGCTGCCATCTCTCAAATTGAATTGGCCTTTCAACGTGAATCCTAGGCCCGATAAGGCAGATGGAAAAGTCTTGGGAGCAACAAGGTTTACTTTTCAGCTCCCCGTTCCCAGTCGTCATTACTGACACAAAGTAAATTGTCGTTACATTCTTATCAAATCCTGCACAAAGAAGAATGAGTTGATAATTTTCTTTAGTGCTTTAATCGGAGACCAACTAGGACAACAAACGTTAAATTTATTAACTAAGAATAAAAAAGACCTATTTTGCTTATGGTTTTATTTATTTCTCTATTTATGTTTCATCTTAATGTATTACTGTACTTTTCGCAAATAAAATTATTATTATTTTCACTAGATTTCTTGGTCCGCTTGATCAATTAATATCTTTCAATTAATTAAGGTTTTTAGTTGAAATAAAAAAGTCAGTGTCACGAGCGGGATTCGAACCCACGATCTTCGGCTAGATACGCGCTGCTCTACCACTTGAACTATCGTGACTCAATAAAAAAACCTTAATTAATTGAAAGAAGTTATCTGGTCAATCGGATCACGAAATCTAATTGATTTAATAAGTAAAATAAAATATACCTTCTTAACGCTCTCCGTGGCCATTTCATTTGTCGCCGAGAATCAAATAGATTACAAGACGTTTGTAAAATGGCAAAAAGAAGGGAAAATTCAAAAGGTGGGGTTGAGATAGGAAGTTAGTGTCCGAGCGGATCGAGGTCACGATAGCTCAAGTGGTAGAGCAGCGGCGTATCTAGCCGAAGATCGTGGGTTCGAGTCGCTCGTGACACTGAATTTTTTTATCTCAACTAAAATCCTTAATTAATTTTTTATTTTTTATTGGCCTTATGATCTTGCATATTAGCCATAGTACGAATTCTTCTGTGTGTTCAAATTGGGGGTTATCGGGAAAAAAGGGCCAGAGGCGACGGTGGGAATCGAACCTACGACCGCGGCGTGAGAGTCTCTCATGCTAACCACTCGGCTACCGCGGTCCCCACTTAATTAATTGAAAGATATTAATTGGACAAGCGGACCACGAAAAGTAGTGAAAATAATAATAATAATTTTATTAGCGAAAAGTACAGTAATATAGTAAGATCAAATATAAATAGAGAAATAAAGAAAACCATAAGTAAAGGTATAATGTAAAAAAAATATAATTCAGGAAGCCTTACGTATCTTTTTATTAAGGCAAAAATTTCTTCTTTACATATAGTATCTTTCGGGTAGTTGTTTTCAATAGTTCACGTTGGATTTAAGAGCTTGCTAGTGGGATGATGACCATATGGAATTACTGCTAGCCATTGGAGTGGAATAGGAAGTCGAAAATCAGTAAGAGAACCTCCTGGGTTTTCTCTTCGAACAAGCTCGGTTTGAAATATTGTCCGGTTAAGCGGTTACATTGCTGTTTATGGTTCGTTTCCTTGTCCGACTCTTCTTTCATCCCAACCTTTTTGTTACTGCCCCATAGCTGGACATTTACCCGTTTGAACTTCTAAATGGCCTGTTAATAAATATTAAAGTCAATAAACACAGAGATCACAATGAAAATTAGGGTTCAGCAATGTTTTAATTTGTCCTTATGAAGGGGACATCACTGTATAATTTCTGGAAAGACGCTCAACAGGAGTAAAAATTAAAAATTTAATATTGTCTAAATACTTTTAAACAATATTGAATAGATATTAAATCCAACTTTTTTTCAATATTTAATACCATGCAAAGTATTTGCAATGTACATTTGTTCGTTGCTTTATTTACACTACAGCTGTATTAAAATGCGTTGCTCGCGTGGATAATTAACTAGGATAGTAGATCATTTTATTTTATTTTTTTATTCTTTATATGTCACCGCGTCGTAGTCATTATTTCATCCTCCCTTGAGATGGGACAGTACTGTTCTGGAGCCTTTCTTGACGTAAGCCAAGCTTTTGATCGAGTTTGGCACCCGGGCCTGCTGTTCATGCTCAAGGACATCCTTCCATCCATCTACTATCTCGTACTGCACAGTTACCTCACTGACCGATTCTTCCAAGTCATAGAAGGCCATTCCCTCTCTTCTTATTTTCCTATCCATGCTGGTGTCCCTCAGGGTAGCGTTCTGGCCCCTACACTGTACCAGGTTTTCACAGCTGACATGCCATCTCATCCCGAAACCACCACATTCACATTCGCAGACGATACTGCAATTCTCTCCAGCAACTGCGATCTTGTCATTTCCATTCGAAACCTCCAACAACACATCATACTACTAGAGTCTTGGTGTAAAAAGAAAAGGATAAAATTTAACACAGAAAAATCCACCCACATTACCTTCACTCTTCGTAAAAAGATCTCCCCCCCCTGTTTTCTTAAACAATATTCCCCTCCCAACTGCGGACAAGGTGCGGTACCTCGGATTGTACATCGACAAACGCCTGACGTGGAATCCTCACACAAGACTGAAACGTCAGGAGGTTATGACACGATTTAGAGTTCTTGCACGACTTCTTGACAAACGCTCTAATTTACCTCTCAAAAATAAAAGGCTGCTTTACAACACCATAGTTAAGCCGATTTGGACTTACGGACTGGAAGTGTGGGGTTCAGCCAAACATTCCAATATCCACCGCATTCAAACTGCCCAGTCTATAATACTACGAAAAATACTAGATGCTCCATTTTATGTATCGAACCAAACTACACATACAGATTTACATATTCCTTTCGTACAAGATGAAATACGTTTCCGTTACCGTAAATTTCATAAAAACCTCCCAACTAACGTAAACCAATACATCAGAAACCTCGCATCCCGACGAATCCCCTCAAACCCTCCTCGCCGACTGAAGAGACAATGGCCGCGAGATCTCCTAGGAAGTGATGATGATGACAGTGAAAGTGATAATGACACACGTATCAATTGAACAAACAATATTATTGTAACATTGGAGTAGTACCAATGGGTGTTTTCTCCACTCTTGGTTTTAATTTTGTTTTGTTTTAAATTACCTTTCTCACTGTTACTTATTACCTACTTTAAGGCAGTTGTAATGTACAATAAATTATATTAAAAAAAATTCTTTATATACAGATATTAATTGATCATCATTGTAAAATAATAACTTTCAGTTAATTCAGGATTTAGTTGAGATAAAAAAGACAGTGTCACGAGCAGGATTCGGACCCACGATCTTCGGCTAGATACGCCGCTGCTCTACCACTTGAGCTATCGTGACTTCGATCCGCTCGGACACTAACTTCCCATCTCAACCCCACCTTTTGAATTTTCCCTTCTTTTTACCATTTTTCAAATTCAAAAGGGGGGTTGAGTGGGAAGTTAGTGTACGAGTGGATCGAGGACGCGATAGCTCAAGTGGTATAGCAGCGGCGTATCTAGTCGAAGATCGTGGGTTCGAATCCCGCTCTTGACACTGACTTTTTTATCTCAACTAACCTAAACCTTAATTAATTGGAAGATATTAATTGACCAAGCGGACCACGAAAACTAGTGAATTGTAAAATAATTGATGTTAATTAATGTGTTTAGTTAAAATTAGACATTTACCTGTACATTATTATTTTTGTGTTGTGGATTACATACAAATTTAATTACTGTTGTATTCCCTTTAGGTTCATTGAAATTCCCTTGGATAAGCTTCCAAATTCAATCCACATAATCGCAATCATTGACCCTGTAATTCGTTTATCGTTGATACAAAAGCCAGTTTCATTCGAAATTACAATCGTTTCAATTGAATGTCATGTCGGTATCATTGGTATACTTGGTATTACCACATCCTCTCATTAAAGTGTCAATAAAAATTGTTGCTTCATGAAATAGTTTAATAATCTTTTGCCAATCCGGTACCATTGCAAAGACGGGGTGGGTCAATGTTTCTAAGAAAAATGATAGACTAATAACAAGGGACGAAAATTCGGTCATGTATGACAATCAAACCAGGCCAGCACAGCCGTTACATATCGATCAACTGTCACTTGGCAAAAATGAATCTCAATTCAAAAAGCTTAAACGTGATTGCATTGGCTGTAGTCATTCATTCATTATTCTTTTACGCCGCAGGGAGAAACAATCAACTCGACGACGTGCCAAGAAATGGACCATTGCGTTAAAATTTAATTAAAACAGCCAGTTTGGTCAAATAAAACGGTTCTGCTCTATGACATTCGCTGGATGTATTAACTGGAAAACTGGAAAAATGAAAAAGTGCCGGCTGGACATCATTCGAAATTTGGTGAATGAATTGGACCTTTGATTTTTTACATCTCTCCATTACAAAATAGTTTACTCGTTGGAGAAAATGTATAAAAAACTTTGCCAAATTCATGAAATCATAATATTTTACTTGCTTGACTATTTGGCATTTTCTTTTAATTCAAAAGAAAGGACGGAATGTAAAAGTGAATTAAATCGTAAAAACCAAAAACAATACGTAAGTAGCATATAAATAAAAGAAAATAATAGGGAAAATGTAAATTTGCGTAGAGAAAAGAACTTAGACCCGACAAAGTTTGTTATTGATATTAAATCGGGATGAATGAAAAGGATTAAATGGATAAATTGTTCATGCGATCAAATGCAGGAAGGAATTAATAAATGAAGTAAACTATAATTCCTAAATAATAAAGTTTCTAACCATATTCTCTTATCCACCTGTAATTTACATTATCCGTACGTATTATTATGTAACGACATTTATATATAAATTAAATCTTCGTACTGGACGAAAGTCTTTATAAAAAAAAACAATTTTATCTGACTGTAGTTTAAATCCTAAAAATGCTGTGATTTGTTTTGTGGTTTTAGAAAGTTTACAGTTTTGAATCACTTTTCTTTTATCTGGGTTAGGTTTTATTCCTTTTGATGTATAAATATGGCAAAGGTAAGCAACTTATCGTTTTAAAAATTCTGTTTAATCCGGATGTATTTTAAAGTTATATTTCCTTAATTCGCATAAAACCAATTATAAATTGTCAATATGTTCTTGATGACTGGTAGTGGAAACAATTATATTATCTAAATAGACTATTCGGTTGTTAATACCACTAAGTATATTTTCCATTACGCGTTGGAAAGTAGGTGGTGAGTTGTTAAAACCAAAAGGGAGCCTTAAAATCTGATAGTGCCCATTTTCAGTGCTAAATGCTGTTTTTTGCATGATCTACTTTGATTTAGTGGAGCCAAGAAGCTAAGTCAATAGTTAAAAAATATTGACTCCTCCCGATCTTATTACGAAGGTGTATAATATTGGGCAAGGGTTACTTGTCGTCGATGGGTTTTTCATTCAGGTTACTGAGGGGAATTGCACGGAAAAGCAGATGGCTGTATATCGTTTTGTTCTGACATTTCGATAATCTGTTTTCTAATGACTGTTATGTAAATTTCAGGAGAACTGTACGATTCGTATAAATTGGGATTTCATCCTTAATACGGATTTATGGGTTTCACCTGATTTATAAATATCACAGGTTCATTTTCTAGGTGAAAAATGTCCTAAAAATGTTGCTCCTTTTTCTTCTTCATGCGGATGATCTAATCGAATTTTAGAACATTTTCCTTAATAAGAACATTATTAAATTTTAAGGAACGTTCTTGTTTATTTTTATTTTATTTATTTATTTATTTGTTTTTACGAGAGTTCCCAACAGCAGAGTTTAAATCAACCCTCGGGGTGCCGGTGTTTTTGAAAAAAAAAACAAAAAAACATTTGTAGTTATGTCGGGCTCGAATGCAGGACCGCTGGATTCGAACCCAGGACCTCCTATGCAATGATGAGCTCCGTGTCAACGCCTAAACCGTTGTGGTCACCGAGCCCCGTTCTTGTTTAATAAAATCCGCTATATCAATCGATCAGTCCATTATGATTCAATTGGTTTTGTTATTGTGAAAATGTTTGGTGTTTCGCCTAAATTGGTCAAATCACAACATGCCTCATGATTGACGATACCACGAAAACTAGTGAATTTTTATAAGTTAAATGACGTATATCTTCACTAAAGCTCTCCAAGTCCATTTCATTTGTCGCCGAAAATCAAATATATTACACGACATTCGAAAAATGGCAAAAAGGAGGAAAAATTCAAAAGGTGGGGTTGAGATGGGAAGTTGGTGTCCGAATGGATCGAAGTCACGATAGCTCAAGGGGTAGAGCAGTGGCGTATCTAGCCGAAGATCGCGGGTTCGAATGCCGCTCATGACACTGACTTTTTTAACTCAACTAAAAACCTTATTTAATTGAAAGATATTTAAAAATAGCAAAAAGGAGGAAAAATTCAAAAAGGTGGGGTTGAGGTGGGAAGTTAGTGTCCGAGTGGATCGAAGTCACGATAGCTCAAGTGGTAGAGCAGTGGCGTATCTAGCCGAAGATCGTGGGATCGAATCCCACTTCTGACACTAACTTTTTTATCTCAACTAAAAACCCTAATTAATTGAAAGATATTAATTTGTCAAGCGGACCACGAAAACTAGTGAATTTAAAATAGCATTCAAGCATAGAGTAAAATATATTTTTGGGTTAAAAGGGCTAATACATGTTGACAACTTTTGATTGTTAAAAAAATAGCTCCTTCTAAAAAAGCCCAAATATGTATTTGTTGTACAATAAAGAAAAAAAATCCAGTGGTGGTAATCGACCGAGTAGATTTGCAAAAATTGCCCCGAAAAATGGCACCTATTAGCCTCTATCACCTACTGACGAATACTAAATTGTAAATACTCTTAAAATATGGATTTACAGTGTGTTATTAAAAAGAAGATGTACACTCTTTTGAAAAAGTAGGGCGTATATATTTAATAAAAATGGAGTGGAGGAAAAAAAAGATTGCTACCCCTTGAAGTGAAGTATTCAAACAAACTCAAGTCACATATTTATGTTCAAATCATTATCGAAATACATCGTGTTTCGTACATTTGTTCTATATCAGTATGGTTTGAACACCTTTTACTTTTGCTCTCAATTATTCAACCAATAAAATATTTGAGAAACAGAATCGTGTGTGTGGGGTTGTGATAGGAACTTAGTGTCCGAGTGGATCGAGGTAATGATAGCTCAAGGGGTAGAGCAGCGGCGTATCTAGTCGAAGATCGTGGGTTCGAATCCCGCCCGTGACACCAACTTTTTTATCTCAACTAAAAACCTTATTTAATTGAAAGATATTTAAAAATGGCAAAAAGGAGAAAAAATTCAAAAAGGTGGGGTTGAGATGGGAAGTTGGTGTCCGAGTGGATCGAAGTCACGATAGCTCAAGGGGTAGAGCAGCGGCGTATCTAGCCGAAGATCGTGGGTTCGAATCCCGCTCGTGACACTGACTTTTTTATCTCAACTAAAAACCTTATTTAATTGAAAGATATTTAAAAATGGCAAAAAGGAGGAAAAATTCATAAAGGTGGAGTTGAGATGGGAAGTTATGAAAGATATTGTAAAATGGCAAAAAGGAGGAAAAATTTAAAAAGGTCGGGTTGAGGTGGGAAGTTAATGTCGGAGTGGATCTAAGTCACGACAGCTCACGGAGTAGAGTAGCGGCGTATCTAGTCGAATGTGGTAGGTTCGAATCCCGCTCGTGACACTGACTTTTTTATCTCAACTAAAAACCTTAATTATTTGATAGATGTCAACTGGTCAAGCGGACAACTAAAACTAGTGAATCTATTGATAATGTAGTTTCAACATTATTTTTATTTTTTGCAAAACCTATAAAGATGTTGGCAGCTTACAACTTTTTATTACTTAAAATAATTTGTATAATCGAACTAATACAAATATATTTTTTATAATTTTTACGATCTTGTGGCTGTAATTTAAGTTTTCGGAACTACAAAGGAACATACACGTATTAATGTATAATTTAAACATTTGGTAAAATATTATTAGAAAAGACAAACCTACAGAAATTGCTTAATACAACCAAAATAAAAAGTAGTTCTGGTAATCAGTTACATACAAAATAAAAGTATAAATGATTTATTTAACAACCATTACATTTTTATGAGTATAATAATTCATTTAGAGTCTGTACTGGTCCCTATAATAAATAAAAATATTTAAAACAAGTTTATGTCTCAATTATTTTATTATTCAAAATGACTCCCTAGTTAGTAATAAATGGTTGTTTCAAATTACTCCCGGGTTAGTAATAAATGGCTGTTTCGAAAGGGTTGGCGCTCACGAGTTAGACAATAATGTATATATTTTTAACCATCTGAGTTTTAAATACCAAATTTCAATGTTTTTTTTAGTGTTGGGCCTGGCTATATATTGAAATTGTCTTTCGCGAAAACGGCTCTAAATGTGCTAAAATTTACAGACTATATCTGACCGGCTCCTCTTCGAAAATGTAACACATATATAAATGATATTTATTACATATTTCCCCATCATTTGGGAAAAACAGATAATACCTTCTTTTTCATTATATTTCCAAAATTCAAGCACCAGCTAGGCTGCTAATAGTCTATGTTGTTCAACATTTTAAATTCCACAGAAAAGAGAATGAATAACCCAGGAGGAACAACCTTTATTTACATTTTTTCTTGTCAGTTACCCATATTTCAATATTTACATTTCGTCAGGGAAGAACGGAAGTTCTTACTACATGTTTGCTCATGAATAAAGTGTACCGAAAAATCAGAAAGAAATAAAACATTTAGTTGGAGGCAGCAGTAACAGTGCTTCACTAAAGAAATAGTGGAGCCAAGAAAGTTTATAACTCTGAGACAAACAAAACCACCGGAATCATATATTAAAAAAATATGTCTGCTATAAAATGTCATTTAGAACTACAATCGAACGCTTAAGTCCGCAACATATTCAGACTTGGTTAAAAAAATAGGTACATCGAGACTGATATGCTGATCCCAGGTGCTTGACAAATTTAATATGAGATGTTGGATAAAAACTACAAACACAACTTCGCTTTTGTCTTTTTTCTGTAAATGTAATGGTACATTTAATTTTAATTCAACTTCTCAAAATTAAATCAAATGAATCGAATTTTGGTTAAAGCAGATCAATAACGAGTAATATGATAAGTTTTCTTTCTCTTTTTAGAGAAATTTAAGCTGAAACATTCTGATCTCTCCTGATTCATACTACTTTGTTCAACGAGAAATGTGAAAGTATGGTATATAACAATAATATCTGTAAGGTAAAAAATCATGATTTAGACACATCTTGCTTTTTTCTTTTCCTTCTTTTCGATGTTTCAATGTGCACCCGAACTGAGTTTTTTATATGTTTGGTTCTTATAATAGAAGTGTAAAATTTCAAAAATACTGGAACAAGTTAATGAAATAAAGGAAAAACAGTTTATCACTATAAATAGTTTCTATCCGAGTAAAAACGGTTTAACTCGCTGGCGAATAGAACCACTAATGTTTTTTTTTAAATTTATTGCTCCTATAAAATGCTAGTATTTCGGCGTCACATATGTTTTTTCCAGTCGCGCTTTTATCGATCTTCGTTGATTACAAAATGTTAGAAATAAAAAAAATATTGTAAACCAAATTAAACGAGATCAGAGTTTTGATAAAAATTATGATGGTTGGAAACAAAATTCTCCAAAACACCGGAAAATAATTTAGTTATAGTTTTAAAATTTAATTAACAATTCCTTTCATCAATGTATTTTATTCATTATTTACTTTTGATCTCGTTTAATTTGTTTACCTTAAAATAGTAATTCAATTAATTAAGGTTTTTAGTTGAAATAGAAAAGTAAGTGTCACCAGCGAGATTCGAACCCACGATTTTCAGCTAGATACGCCGCTGCTCTACCACTTGAGCTGTCGTGACCTCGATCCATTCGGACACTAACTTTTGTCTTTTAGTGATCGAGGTCACGATAGCTTAAGTGCTAGAGCAGCGGCGTATCTAGCCGCCGAAGATCGTGGCCTCGATTCTTGCTCGTGACACTGACTTTTTTATCTCAACTAAAAACCTTAATTAATTGAAAGATATTAATTGGTCAAGCGGACCACAAATACCAGTGAATTTAAAATAGTAAGTTGTATTTAATGTAAAGATTAAAATATATATAGTTTGAAATAAACAACAAAATACGAATAAACGGTTTTTTTGACATTGAATTTATAACAGAATTGAAAGTATATTGTATAGATAAATATGAGGCGTGCATATAAGTTTATAAAATATTTAAGCTGTGGCTGATAAAAAAGTTTTTTTTTTATGAGCAATCGTCTTTTAGCTTCACATGCCTCCGAATATTAGCCTACTGACTGAAAAACTACATACATTTTCGACAGATTTTAGCTTTCCATAGTTTATAGAATTATAACATTTTATGGGTAATATCAAAAGTAGTAAATTTTCGTCGTATACCTGACTTAAACGATGACCTCTTGTGCGATTCAGCGAAAAAAATAAAAAATAGGAATATGAGCAGTTTGGTATTACTGTTTTTAATTAGTAGCCGAAAATAGACAATCCAAAACAGGGTAGTCCAAATTGACAATTTGTTTTTGTTTTGTTTTGTATTACGATACTTACGCGCCCACGTTTCAATGAGACAGGGGTCACCCCCTCCCGAGGACGACCCGGCACCAGTTCGCAACCTTACCAATCAATACACGCTGATTTGACTAGGTCAACCAACCGCGCTACGCTGAGCCCTTTTTCTAACCGTTTCTAAGGAGCAAATATATCATTTCTGATCACATTAAACGAAAGGGTAAAGGCTAGATAAATGGATTAATATGGATTAGTTAGAAAAACTCTGTTTTCATTCGGCGGGAATGATTGGGTATGTTTTTTACATTAATTGGGTGCTAAACCTTCAAAAATCTAATAAACTCATGTTCACCATAAACAATCAACTACACAAATTATATAGTTTTAGTATAACTATTTTTACTGCGTATATTGTATTGATTATTTAATAACGATTCCTATTTAAACGTTTATACAATTAAAAGTAAATACATATAAAATTGACATTCATTTTTTAAATTAATTTATTTGTAGCTTGTACATATCAAAATAAACGTTAAATATATGCATGTTTTTGAAGTCACAACACCTGAAAAATGTGATATTGTCGACGTAGGTTGTAATAGTGGTTTCTGCAGGTTACCGTGTATATAGTACATAATATTAAATCTCGTGACAGTAATGAAGTAGGCTTAATATTTTGTTTGGTTGGATTTGTTAATTGTCAAGGAGATGCGATTCTCAATTGATATTCTTTTTTAAAAAGTTGTCATTTTGAAAACTTGTTAGTTGTCATATATGGGTATTTATGGTGTGCCTTTTACACTTTTTAGTTCTTATTTCTATAATCCAAGTGAAGTTACCAGAGCTGTCAATGTTTGTTCTGTGTAATGTTTTCTTCTGCTGTACCACAAGGATCAGTTTTAGGGAAAATTGTGTTTTTTATTTATGTAAATAATTCGTTAAAACTTGATTTATCTTACCTATGCATTAAATGTATTACCTTTGTGCTAATGATACCACTCTGACTTTTCTGGTGATGATTTAAAAAAAAAGTGTTATCTGATATAAGTAAAAACCTAAGAGTTATGTGGAATTTTCAATTAATTAAGGTTTTGGTTGAGATAAAAAAGTCAGTGACTTCGAATATTTATCTCAACCAAAACCTTAATTAATTGAAAATAATTTATATGCTCAAGCGGACCACAAAACCTAATTAATGTATAAGTAAAAATGAAGTATACTTCACTAAAGCTCTCTGTGGCCAATTAATTTGTCGCCGAGAATCAAATATTTTACACGACATTTGAAAAATGGCATCAAGGAGGGAAAATTAGGGACAATTCAAAAGGAGGGGTTGAGATGGGAAGTTAGTGTCCGAGCGGATCGAAGTCACGATAGCTCAAGTGGTAGAGCAGCGGCGTATTTAGCCGATGATCGTGGGTTCGAATCCAGCTTGCGGCACTGACTTTTTTATCTCAACCAAAACATTAATTAATTGAAAATAATTTATTTGGTCAAGCGGACCACAAACCTAATAAATGTTATGTGGATTCTTGATTTTCTAGTACTTCTCTTTTAATAATAAGAACAAAACTTCTGTAATTCTTTTGTTAGAAAGTAATTCAATCTCAAAGAATTTATAATTGATTGCTCTTTCTAAACTTATTCAAACTCCACTGATTGCTCCTGTGATTTATTGAAATTTATTAATGAAATAAAATATTTGAGAGAGGTTTCTGTTGATAACTTATAATTCCATATTCATTTAATTAGTCGTAGAATCCATAAATTTATTCATGCCTATCAATCAATTGATTCAATTTATTTTACACTGGCACCATCAGTTTTGGTTTATAGAATTATCGATTGTGATGGACCAACGGTCAAACACTGTTACTGTGTTGGCAATGTTGGGAAATTTACTGAATTAGTTTTCATGGAAATTTGAGATGGCCTGTAAAAAAACAAACATAAAAATGTCAATCTGTAGACATATTTTAGATTGCTTTGTCCTGATGAAGGCCTTAAAATAGGTCAAAAGCTTGGCAGTAGCAAGTAGCAACTAAATTTGCTTTTTTTTCAATCTCATACTATGATCTAGAGTGTTAGTCTCAAAATGTTCATTATTTTGTGTTCTATTTTTGTATTGTATTATGTTGAAAATTTTATTTTCGTTTCATTTTGTTAAAATGTTTTCTGTAATTTATTTTTTGTTGTTCTGACAACTCCCTGCTTTCAAGACACGTTAGTTATTCACTTAATGACAGCAGGTTGAACGAAATGATTTTTTGTGAAGTAATAGATTTTCTTATTCAGAGTACTTATTCTTGTGCAAAGGTGGACTCTCTCTTCTTAAAACCATTGAACCTTATCGTAAGGCGGTTTTGTGCCGGTAATAAGGCCCAGAAAAGAGGTTGCGAATTTTTTTTATTTTTATTTAGCAAGAAGAAGGCAAATGCAATGTCTTTTGACAAATTGCATAGCAATAAAAAAATTAACTATTTCACTGGACTTTTCCTCTTTACATTAACACTCATCTTCTGTTAAAAGGTTGTCTGTTTGTAGTTTTGGTGAAGTCCTAAGTTTCTGAGTTTAATGGAACCAAGTAGTTTCTTGTTGCAGATGGATGTACAACTAGCCTGTTTTTAGGAATCAGTGTACACTTGTTCAGTTTCTCATTCAACCTTTTCCACCATATTTTACATCAGACTTCGTTAAGAACAAGGTATTCTTGGATGTTGAAAGTCGCTTGTGAGTAAGGATGAATTGAGGGCTTGGGATGAAATGTTTGGAAGTGGATTCGGAACAATTGTGTGGGATGTAGATTGTGTGGTTAGTTACGCAGTAACGAGCTTTCACAATTTTTCTGAGGACTGTTGATTGGAAGGGTTGGATGCAGTGAATATTGAAAGACTTCACAAACTCCAAGGGTTTAATTTTCGCTTTCTAGAATGGTCGCACTATATTTCTGTACGGTTACATGAGTTTTGACATTTAAAACAAATTTTGGTTCTATAAGTCATCCTAGTAATGAAGGAATTCCCTTAAGTCTTTTGTGAGGATTCCAAGTCAGCCTGCTGTACACTTAAAATTCTAAGTATTTGGCTTCTGTGAAAATCTGTATTTTTTTTGTTGATTCACATTGCGTAGGAAGTCTATTTTTTCAATAAAAGATACACTGGGTTCCATTCAGTCTTATCCTTCACTTTTTTGAACTTGTCAATAATAAACGCAGGCGCTCTTGGAAGTTGGAGTTTGCTTGGATTCGGGTTAAAATAATATATCGCGGAGAAAACAGCATAAGTTGTAATGATAATTGTCAATTAATTAGGGTTTTTAGTTGAGATAAAAAAAGTCAATGCCATGAGCGGGATTCGAACCCACGACCTTCAGCTAGATACGCCGCTACTCTTGAATTTTCCCACATTTTTGCCATTTTTCAATTTTCGAAGTCACGATAGCTCAGGCAGTAGAGTAGCGGCGTATTTAGCCGAAGGTCATGGGTTCGAATCCTGCTCGTGTCATTGACTTTTATATCTCAAATAAAAACCTTAATTAATTGAAAGATATGAATTGGTCAAGAGGACCACGAAAACTAGCGAATTGTAATGATAATGTTGGGAAATATTATAGGATGTTCAGCAGCGTAAATTATGTACAGGATAAGATGCTGGGCACGCCGGCTGATTTGGGCCCTATAGTTGAGTATTTGTTGCCACAGCTTACTTTGAAGGAACGGTCAGTTGGTTTCTAGGGTAAGGTGATAAGGGGTAGGTCAGACGGGACTAAGTCCATAGAAGAACACCTGTTGAACCGGCATTGGGATCAATTACTGATGATTACACTAGCGAGTCACCCAACTCGGCGTTGCGTCATCTTAGTGAGGAACTCTTTACCGACTCGCAGACCAACACCTTCACATTTATAGAAGAAGTCATGTTCACAAAGCCTTTTAAGGATCCTTCGTCATATTGTACTGACGTTTAGTGGGCTGTTTCTTTAATAAAAATGAACACTGTGTAAATTTCACAGAAAATAACACACGGTAGTCCTTCACATTTTACACCATTACATTATCCTTTACTAAATCCATTAGATTTCGTGGTCAGCTTGACCAGGTAACTTTTTTTCAATAAATTAATCTATGTAAGTTATTGATTGAGATAAAAACGTTAGTGTCACAAGCGGGATTCGAACCCACGGACACTCGGCTTAATACGGCGCTGCTCTATCACTTGAGCTATAGGGACATCGATCCACTCGTACACCAACTTCCCATCTCAACCCCACCTTTCGAATTTTCCAACCTTTTTGCTATTTTTCAAATGTCGTGTAATTTATTCGATTCTCGGCGACAAATGAAATGGCCACTGAGAGCTTTAGTGAAGGTATACTTCATTTAAACTTATGCAATTCATAATTTCATGGTCCGCTTGACCAAACAATATCTTTAATTTAATTAAGGTTTTTAGGTGAGATAAAAAAGTGAGTGTCACGAGCGGGATTTGAACCCACTATCTTCGGCTAGATACGCCGCTGCTCTACCACTTGAGCTATCGTAACCTCGATCAACTCGGACTCTAAATTCCCATCTCAACCCCACCTTTTGAATTTTCCCTCCTTTTTGCCATTTTTGAAATGTCGTGTAACCTATTTGATTCTCGGCAACAAATGGATTGGTCACGGAGAGGTTTACTGAAGGTATACTTCATTTTAACTTATTAAATTCACTAGTGTAGCAATTAGTATATTTCAATTAATTAAGGTTTTTAGTTGAGATAAAAATTATATACAGTATTAATGTGCGTGGAAGTATGTTATGTTTATGTAAAGTATTAATTCAACTAAGATGATTGATCATTTATGAAGTACACGTTAAAGATTTCAGTTCAAATTGTATTACTAATCATAATTACAATTAATTAAGGTTTTTAGTTGAGATAAAAATTATATACAGTATTAATGTGCGTGGAAGTATGTTATGTTTATGTAAAGTATTAATTCAACTAAGATGATTGATCATTTATGAAGTACACGTTAAAGATTTCAGTTCAAATTGTATTACTAATCATAATTACAATTAATTAAGGTTTTTAGTTGAGATAAAAATTATATACAGTATTAATGTGTGTGGAAGTATGTTATGTTTATGTAAAGTATTAATTCAACTAAGATGATTGATTATTTATGAGGTACACGTTAGAGATTTCAGTTCAAACTGTATTACTAATCATAATTACGATTAATTAAGGTTTTTAGTTGAGATAAAAAAGGAGGGAAAATTCAAAAGGTGGGGTTGAGATGAGAAGTTAGTGTCCGAGTGGATCGAGGTCACGATAGCTCAAGTGGTAGAGCGGCGGCGTATCTAGCCGAAGTTCGTAGGTTCGAATCCCGCTCGTGCCGTTGACTTTTTTATCTAATTGTACTTAATCTAATTTTTATCTAATTGTAATTAAACATTAATTAATTGTAATATATTAATTTGTCATGGACCACAAAATTAGTGAATTTAACTAATCATAATATCATTTTTATATAAAACAAACAGGAATATTAATGTACAATTCGTTGTAAGTTGTGATTTTATTATTGTTTATGAAATAATGTAAACGTGTCTTCGGACAATGTGAGACAAATTAATTTTGGAAAAATTGGAAAATAATTAATTGTTCATTGTTAACAAATCTAAAAAAAAACCACAAATAAAAATCAACCAACGATCAAACAAACTATAGCAACATATACAAATGTATGTTTAATTAAACAGGCTCATTCAAATCAAACGAACACGATAAATACAAAAACTAAAAACTTACTTTAAGAAATAAATAAATAGATAATTTATGAAATTTATTAAAAATCATATTTAACAAGTTGTTTCAAATTGACTCGATGAGTTTGATAATCGCGTGAGTTAAAATTTATTTTTTTGCTTTCTGATTTTTTTTCGTAATTTCTTTTTACCAACCTGCTCAAAATTGTGAAGCTCTCCGACATTTAATGATCTGTCTAATTCTTCTGCACTCGCATTAAATTAACGTTAATAGTCCTACACATGACACGAAACCCTAAGAGAAGACTTTCGTTGATAGTTTCAATCGACAGATTTATTAATGATTGTTTGACGTCGATTCAAGACCCATTCCATACAAAACGGAACAAATATTTTTATGGACAAAATTACCACAGAAAAAAATAACTCACGCTAGAAAAATTTATTATAAATTTTTAAATCAGTTTGATTACCACATCCATGGTTCGTTTTTCACTAATAATAAATTGTCTCCCAAGGAAGCGTAAAGCCATTTACATAGTAGTCTGCTAAAAATCTTGGTTCATCTGAACAATATGCACTTTTACTGACAACATCCATCTGTCAATCCTGAAGACAAATGTTCTTGCCTAATCGAAACATCTTCCACGTTTCGTTTCGAAATGGAGGATATTTTTTTTTGTCGACTTCATTTATTTGTATCTATAACTGTACATGTATTATATACAACCAGCAGATTGGGTAATTTGTGTTTGTGGCATTAAGGGCGTTATAGAGAAAGCTACCCAGAGTTATTGGCAGCAGCTCTGGATTAATGAAAGAATCATTTAAGAGGTCTGTTATCCATATTCTTTTCGGACGTTTACAAGGTAATTGTGGGGAATGGAGTAATCATATTTGTGTGTTAGTGTGATTTTTTAATTTACTATAAAAACTTTAATGGTAGTTCACTAATTTCGTGGTCCGCTTGACCAATTAATATATTACAATTAATTAAGATTTTTAGTTGAGATAAAAAAATCAATGGCACGAGCGGGATTCGAACCCACGATCTTCGGCTAGATACGCCGCTGCTCAACCACTTGAGCTATAGTGACCTCGATCCACTCGGGCACTAACTTCCCATTTCAACCCCACCTTTTGAATTTTCCCTCCTTTTTGCCATTTTTCAATGCCATTTTTTTAATCTAAACTAAAAACCTTAATTAATTATTAATGGTAATTTTGATAGTCGGTTGAGTAGGTAATAAAGCATTTTAAATCGTTTGTTCAGTGTTTGTTTTTTTAATCGTGTGTGTGGGGTTGAGATAGGAACTTAGTGTCCGAGTGGATCGAGGTAATGATAGCTCAAGTGGTAGAGCAGCGGTGTATCTAGCCGAAGGTCTTGGGTTCGAATCTCGCTCGTCACATTGACTTTTTTATCTCAACTAAAAACTTCTATCAAATGTAAGTCATAAATTGTTAACTTTGTCGGATTGAGCAATAGGTTAAATGTATAAGTGTATGTTAGGACAACTCTCACGACGGAGCGTAAAGGTGATATGTTGTGACTTTGAGGGATTTAACTTTATTTTCCAAAGATTGCTCCATTTTTCAATTGTTGATATTTGGTTTTGTAACATAAGTGAAACTTATGTAGAAGAGAGATGACTTGTTAATATGGCGGTGTCATCTGCGTATGTGGCGTTAAGTGTATTCTCATTTGTGGGCATATCAGATGTAAAAATTGTGTACAACAGCGGAGCGAGTATTAACCCTTGTGGCACACCTGCAAGCACTTCTTCCATCCCAGATGTCTCCTGGTTTACTACGAAAAATCTCTAATTAAAGTATGGTTGTATAATCAGATAATAGGCTTGTGGTAAAAATAATTTTAATTCGTATAATAATCCCTCATGTCAGAATTTGTCGAAGGCCTGAGAAACATCTAGAAACACTCCAGTCGCCTACAGTTTCTGCTTGAGAAATCTGTCACTCTGTGAAATTGATGAGTGGTGGAATGATGGGTTCGAAAGCCAAATTGATGGTCTGATAAGATGTTCAAAGTAGCAATAGAGATAATTCTTTTTTAAATTAATTTTTCGAATAACAGACAGAACGGGTAACAAACTAATAAGATGATGTGGAGCTTAAATTTTTATGGATCTTTGGTATAATTTTAATGTAAGAAAGTTTCCATTTCATGGGAAAGTGGCGTAAAAACTGACAAACTACTTAGGAAATCAACAACTCAACTGAAAAGACAAATCGAAGGTACCTAGGTGGCATTGTTTACATATTATTTATTAAAACTAGACTATAAAACTTTATCCGACAAATAATTTTATATTGAATTTGTAAAGTAGTCTGGATTAATTATTAATGAATAGAATTTTTCTTTAAAATGATATTTTATATAGAAAAAAGTAAATTAGAAAAAATTTGTCTAAATGAAATTTGGGCGAGTAGGTAGCAAGTCACGATGGAAGTATAGAGCCAGAAAAAGTGCGTAATGCTATTACCTACCCTTAGTGAGAATAAAGTTTTCCCTTTCAATCCTATTCTATTAAATAACAAATGGTTTTTAATTATTTATTTTTTTATGGAAAAATAACAATAATTTGAATCTGGTGTTTGTACGTTCGCCTGGAGTGTTATTTGTATCAGAATCATTTTCAGGTGATTCAGTTGTAAATATCTAACAAGGCGATAAGTAACTGTAGCTTTTATGTTCGTCACCATTACTCTGCTTATTTTCTGTAGTTGTATGACCTTGATTTGCTGAAATTACTGGGAGTATACTAAAAGCGTGACGTCGATGAATACTCCACGGTGTCTCTTCAATCTCACTTCGGAAAGGCATGAAAGCCACAATTTATGTCCATGTGTCAAAAAATATTTGAAACAACATGGTAATAAATAAAAAAGTTAAATGCAACCAAAAAACCTGTAAAAATTATTATCATTATTTCATAAATTAGCACATACGATTGGGACGTACACAACAATTATACAGGGTGAGTCTATTTTCGGTGCACCATTGGAAAATCAACGTGGGTGCGTTTAAAGCTGACTCAAGGCCTATTTCTTTTGATTTTAACATTAAAAAAAGGAAGTGAGTAAATTTTCGGTGCACCATAGGAAAATCAACGTTGGTGCGTCTAATTATGACTCAGCACATTTTATTTTGTTAGTCTCGTACCAAAAAATAGGCGAGTCACTTTTCGATGCACCATTCGTTACAAATTAGTTTTAGTAGGTTGGAAGGAAAATAAACAAAACCAATATTATTAAAACATTATTCAAACACAATGTAAAAATTAAAAAAAAATTCTTCACAAATTAATTTGATTAAGGTTTAAGAGTATTTTTTTCTGGTAAAGTAAAAAAATTAAATAAATGTAACAATCTCCTTTTTTCTGGTAAAGTAAAAAAATTAAATAAATGTAACAATCTCCTTTGTTCTGGTAAAGTAAAAAATTAAATAAATGTAACAATCTCCTTTTTTCTGGTAAAGTAAAACAATTAAATAAATGTAACAATCTCCTTTGTTAGCAAACCAAAAATGTTCAAAATCATTATAATAATTGTTCGAACAGACCCCCATTTACTGCAACACAGTAGCCTAGTCAATCGTAAAACGATGATCGGACGAAAAAAATACTCTTAAACCTTAATCAAATTAATTTGTGAAGAATTTTTTTAAAATTTTTACATTGTGTTTGAATAATGTTTTAATAATATTGGTTTTGTTTATTTTCCTTCCAACCTACTAAAACTAATTTGTAACGAATGGTGCGTCGAAACGTGACGCCTATTTTGTGGTACGAGACTAAAAAAATAAAATGTGCCGAGTCATAATTAGACGCAGCAACGTTGATTTTCCTATGGTGAACCGAAAATTGACTCACTTTCTTTCATTAACGTATTAATCAAAGGAAATAAGCCTCGAGTCATATTTAACTGCACCCACGTTGAGTTTCCAATGGTGCGTCAAAAAATGACTCACCCTGTATACAAAACTTCATTGTTTATTTTCCAGTTTGTAAGAGAGAACGAATACAGAAATATCCAGCAAACACAGATGATTTAAATTGGATTGTCATTTAAAATTCGTAGAGTGAAGACAAGATGATAATGACAGCTGTCTTCTGGTATTCCTCGATGATGGAATATGTTACGAAGGAATGAATAATGTTGAACGGATTCGGAATATACACCGTTGAATTTAAATGTTTTTAAAAGGGAAACGCAAAGAAAAAATTCAAAATAATAAACTTGAATTAAACAAAACAAACTTGAAACCGGAGCTGATTCGAGTTTGATTGTGTAATTATTCAATTTACCATGATTACAATTTTCATTAAATTAAATAGTTTTAAATTAATTAAGGTTTTTAGTTGAGATAAATAAGTCAGTGTCACGAGAGGGATTCGAACCCACGACCTGTTTTTGCTCAACTAAAAACCTTATTAATCGAAAATAATTTATTTGCTCAAGCCGACCACAAAACCCAATAAACGTAATAAGCAAAAATGAAGTATACTTCACTAAAGCTATCTATGGCCATTTAATTTGTCGCCGAGAACCAAATAGATTACACGATATTTGAAAAACGGCAAAAAGGAGGGAAAATTTAAAAGGTGGGGTTGAGATGGGAAGTTAGTGTCCGAGTGGATCGAAGTCACGATGGCTCAAGTGGTAGAGCAGAGGCGTATCTAGCCGAAGGTCGTGGGTTCGAACCCCGCTCGTGACGCTAACTTTTTCATCTTAATTAATTGACATATATTAATTGGTCAAGCGGATCACGAAAACTAGTGAAATTGTATAATATTAATTAAAATAAGACAATGAAAACATTTTTCTCAGGTATATTAGCATATCAAATAGGCTTTAAAATGTTTCATATCTGTTTTCATTCTCTAATGGAGTTTCAGACAGGGCAATGTGGCCGTACTCCTTTGATAATTAGGCTTACAAGTCAGTAATGTATGCCGTTGCTTATTATGTTTAATAAAACTTTTCAAGATAGGTGAATTTGAATTTTTAAATGCAAACATTTCCTTGTTTCTTCAAATTAACCATTATTTATTTATATGGCAAAAATTAAATTGAATGTATTATTAAATAATCGAGAATGAATTCGAGAATCGAAAATTGGGAGAACGCTTACGGCAAACTACACAAGGGGGCCACGAAAACTAGTGAATTTAATAAGTTAAAATGAAGTATACCTTCACTAAAGTTCACCGTGGCCATTTCATTTGTCGCCGAGAAGCAAATAGATTACACGACATTTAAAAACTGGCAAAAAGGAGGGAAAATTCAAAAGGTGGGGTTGGGATGGGAAATTAGTGTCCGAGTGGATCGAGGACACGATTGCTCAAGTGGTAGAGTAGTGGCTTATCTAGCCGAAGGTCGTGGGTTGGAATTCCGATCGTGACACTGACTTTTTTTTATCACAACTAAAAACCTTAATTAATTGAAAGATATTAATTGGTCAAGCGGACCAGGAAAACTAGTTAATTTAATAAATAAAAATATAATTTTTTAAAATATATATAAATTAAGTTCCGGGACCAGGCCAAAACGGCCATTTCCAAGTTCTCTGGGCTCCAATTAAGGACTGTTATTTGAACCCACCACCCTTACAATGAATCGACGTATCATCAATGTAATGGTTTGCTACTGCCCCAATTCCTAATTTTCTCTTGAAAATACAACAATCGACCGAAAAAAGCCAATGATAACATATTGATAATTAACTAATAATATAGTAAGGTAATTTTTTATTTATGCATGTTGTTCAACAGAGCTTTTATTCTATAAGTTGTCACGCCCAACGGAAAGCATTTTAAATTTAATTTCTAATTTAAAATTAAAAGCCCTAAACAATCTAAACTCTCTTAATAATATCAGAGCTACAATTTTATACATAATAAGTTAATAAGCCTAGAAGCTTATAAACATTTTTAAATTGTATTTCAATGTCTGTTTATTACATAGTAAACAATTATATAATTCTGTCTTTAACGATAAACACCGTCTAAACCAGAAAACAGCGCAAATATTTCATTCGCAATTATTTCATTCTGCTACGGCAAAACTTTTGAAATTATTTCAGCAATTGTTTGCGTCTGTTACGTGACCATATACTTTCAATAACTAAACAAAGTTGATGGTAGTCGGGCACGTTTACTGCAATCACCTAAGCACGTAAATATAAAATTAAGTGAATCACCACTGTAAAAGGAGGCGGTAAGATTATGAAGGTTAATTGGAAGCACTACGTAACACGAAAACTACTGATAAATTTATAGTGCATTATTTTATGTTTTTCTTGCTTTCTTTCCATTGAACTAGTTCTTTAAAAAAAATAACGAAAATGAATTTTATTTTAGCAGCAAATTTTATTGCCTGCAAGAATGCATCGACTCACATTTGCCACGCTAACGGTTATTGGTCTGATTCCCTCCTAGGCATTTTTGAATTTTATTTAGCATTAATTAGGAAAAAGGTAGTTAGACATTATCATTTAATGAAAGAAAATCAATACTATAAACAGACTTATAGCAAAAATATTTCTACTTATTGATCAATAACAATATTCCGAAGTTCCTGATTTCTTAAAATTAACTTATAATGTATATAAATAAAACACTAGATTATACAATTATCATAATACAAAAAAAAGTTCAACTATGAACCGACGTTAAGGTTGATATTGAAAAATAAATTCAGGTGTAATCACATCCACCAAAGATATTTAGATCAGCTGGCATAAGCCAAATATATCTTCAAAAGCATTGTCTTCATGGCTTTATGAAAACAGCATTTTTCACATTTTTCTCATCTATTTGAATCAATTTTTGTAAATGATGGTTTTACACACAGATTTGTCGGTAACTCGGTCCGGATTAAACGTTCATCATCAGATTCACTAATTTTCGTGGTCCGCTTGACCAATTAATATCTTTCAATTAATTAAGGATTTTAGTTGAGATAAAAACCCAGTGTCACGAGCCGGATTCGATCCCACGACCTTCGGCTAGGTTCGCCGCCTACTCGGCATGAAAAATGGCAAAAAGGAGGGAAAATTCAAAAGGTGGGGTTGAGATGGAAAGTTAGTGTCCGAGTGGAGTGAGGTCACGATAGCTCAAGTGGTAGAGCAGCGGCGTATCTAGCCGAAGGTCGTGGGTTCGGATTCCGCTCGTGACACTGACTTTTTTATCTCAACTAAAATCCTTAGTTCATCATCAGGAAGAAGGAGTTAGAAACATTCACAATAATTTATAAGAGTGAACGGCCGATCAACTGCCAACGCATTCTAATGAGAAGCAGGTTTATAAACAGAGATGATGAAGGTAGTGAGAATGTAGATTCACTCTTTTCAAAACAGCTCATTAATCATTTATAAAAAGTGATTATACATACTCACCCCATCTTCTACGTTTCATTCTTTTGAACTGTTATAACGACAAAAATTCTGGAATTTAACGACATTTTTCACATTTGTACTTCTTTCCTTCCAATGAAAAAGTATAAAGCCATTATGTGTTATCCTGAATGACGGAATTTGTTTTAACACAAATCCTACCACCCAAAACAACAAGTCCGTTTCATTCAGCACATGTGCAACATTTTTGCAGCACATTCCATCACATACAGTACCCNCCAGAATGAACGGAAACGACGAATTATCGACATTGGATAACTTTACTGAGTTCATTTTCTCCCAGCTGGATTGCGTTTTACTGTATCGCACTTTGGCTTCACGCCATATTCAGTGAGGAACAAATTTCTCTTCGTAACAATTCACGTTTTATTTCATCTGTTACAAAGTATGATTTAGTGATTGGTCTACTGAACTTCCTTATCAAGCGGTGTCGCTCTGAGTTTTCAATTCAAAAGATTTAATCGAGTTTATTTTTAAATAGTGAATTTTAATAATGTAAACGATCGACAAGACCGACCGGAAAAAAACATATTTACTCCAACATAGGCGCGGGCAAACACTTCTGATGTTCAATGGTGGGTTCGTAAAATTTTCTTTTGTGGGCGGTAAATTTTTTCGTTTGGTGTCTTCAATCGCGAAAACAGTGGTTTGATCAGAAAAGACCATTCTACTTCTTTTTTTTTTCTGCAATTGGACTTGTATAAATAATTAATCAATGTCTGCAACGTTAATTTGATGGCATATGATTCAGTAAGGGTCATCTAAAAAAAAAAATACATGAAATACATGATGAAATGAAAATATGAGACAGTCATTAGCATATTGAGATTTGATTATTACAACATATCTTAGGCATTGTTAATTCTTGTGGCTAAAGAATCTAAAACATAAGGTAAATTTTGTTATAGTTTATAACTGGTTATTTTGATTACTATTTTTAATTCAAATTTTTAACCGTGGAATAATTGATATGGGAATGAAAACACATCCACTTTGTTATACCTCGTTTGCCATCTATGTCTAATAATATACTCTGAAATAATGATTGAAAATGTCGTCTTTCTTAAGCAGTTGGGTCACCTGATCCCATTTGCCATTATTCTACTTCAGAGTTGTCAACCAACTCCGCGTTTATTTTTCACAAAGTGCTGAATGAAGTATTTTTTAAGTTAGGGGGAAAAAATCAACTTCTTCGTGAATGGAGCTTTTTTGACAGGAAAGGGGAAGGGGAGAGCGCAGTTGATGAATACTCCTCTTTCCGCGGATTTTGTAAAGAAGGGATAGCTGGTGAAAACCGTGTGGTTGTGAAACCACTTTGTTACAAAGGGTCTCGCCTGACTCATTAATTAATAGCCTCCCACGTCGGAAATATGTCGACGGGCTGAAACTTCAAATTCTCTTAATAATAATAAATAGGAGGAACGTATTTTTGCGCTTAGGTATAAAAGGGATTTTAATTACTTACACTATCGTATAAATGGAAATTTCTAAAAGGTCCATTATGAGAGAAACACACTGACATGTATACAAACTAGTTTGCGCAAACTTGACGCTAGTATATTACAGTACCAAATAACCATAAAAACAGGTTTCAATTTATCTGGTACAACTGATCTTAATTTTTTAGTTTTTGCTGTTCACTGTACAAAATTTATACACGTCACAATCAATAAAAGATCTGGAAGGAACCTGTCAGACACGGGGATGGTGATGGGAGAGAGGAGCCGCCCAATGGTAGAAATCTCAGGCGCGGTGCCCACTTGAGCGATGTAATACGCGATACGACACGTAATGCAATATGCAATTCGAAACCGCATCGCTTACAACGGTATTGGTATGGTATGGTATGGTGGAAAAGGTTATTAGGAAGCGGGGTTTGAATTCCCCAGGCACTGCAGCCTTCCGGCTTATTGTTCCTTCCTAGTTCCTTAGTACTGTCAATAGACTCAATGCTTCTTCTTAGAAGTATCAGGTCATTGACTGTTGCTGCTGCAATTTGATTCTGAAGAATCGTACAGGTAGATAGAAGTGAACGATTAAGAAGAGGGTATCTGGAAAGAAGAGCTTTAATTTTTACGTGAGGGCGTTATGCCACATGCGGTCAAATGTCTATGACTCATCATGAAAGGGACCACACAGGATTCTTGAGTTCGAGGGATGAAGTCCACAATGCGAAGTACTTGTTGGGTATGGTACAGTAAAAAAGGATACTAGGAAGCAGGGTTTGCGCTCCCAGGCACTGCACCTTTCTGGCTTATTCTACCTTAATAGAATCCTTAGTTCAGTACAATAGACTCAATCCTTCTCCTTAGAAGTATCAGGTCATTGACTGTCGCTGCTGCAATTTGATTCCCTAAGTTTTTTCCGTACGTTAGGTTAAACCTCCTTTGAACTGTTACTTCGCATTCGAAGATGATATGAGTAGCTGTTTCTTCCTCCTCATTGCATAACCTGCAGATAGGATCATCGTTGTATATACTCATGTTGTGTAGATGTTTTCTCAGATACCAGTGACCGGCGTCCTATTACTCCTTTGAGTATGGCCCTCTCCAATTTCAGCAGTTTTATGCCAGTCTTGGTGATGGTTGTTTCATCATAAGTTTACTATGTCTAGCACGCTAGAGTTTATCCAATTCTCCTTGTTTTGCTTGGATCCATTCTGTGATGTAGGATTCTATATTCGTTTTTGTTATCCCAAGAATAGGTTCGGGGCCTATGTATGGTCTTGCAGATCCTCCCCTGGCCAGTCTGTCTGCTGTCTCGTTACCCAAAATTTCCCTATGCCCTGGCACACAATATATCATCAGGTTGTTATGTTTCCTAGATTTTGGAGATTTTGGATGCATTTTTCATTTGTTTGAGCTAAGATCTATCTGATGGTTTTTGATTACCTACTCTCGATGTTTTCACCTATCAATAGCGTTTCGTACTTTTAAACCTCCAGTGGTTTGTCTCGGATAAAAATACCAAAAAATCAAGTCCTCGTCTATGAAGCATTGACTCTTGCCCATATGTAATTACTATTGGGGACCACTGGTATGGTATGGTATGGTAGAAAAAGCATACTAGGATGGGGTTTGCGCTCCCCAGGCACTGCAGCCTTCTGGCTTATTGTACTTGTCTAGTTCCTTAGTTCAGTGCAATGGTCTCAATCCTTCTCCTTAGAAGTATCTGGTCATTGACTGTTGCTGCTGCAATTTGATTCCCTAAGTTTTTTCCGTACGTTAGGTTACATCTCCATTGAGCTGTTGCTTCGCATTCGAAGATGATATGAGTAGTGTTTCTTCCTGCTCATTGCATAACCTGCAGATGGGATCATCGTTGTATTTACCCGTGTTGTGTAGATGTTTTCTCAGATGTCAGTGACCGGTTAGTAGTCCTAACACTAACACTCCTCTGAGTTTGGCCCCCTGAGTTGCAGCAATGCCTTTGCCAATCTTGGTGAGGGTTGTTTCACCACAAGTTTAACATGTCTAGCACTGGTAGAGTTTATCCTCTTCTCCTTTTGTTTTGTTTGGATCCATTCTGCGATGGAGGATTCTATATTTGTTTTTATTATCCCGAATATAGGTTCAGGGTATTGCAGATCCTTCTCTGGCCAGTCTGCTTTGTCGTTACCCAAAATGCCTTGGCACCCAAGATATCATCAGGTAGTTGTGTTTCCTCAGGTTTTGGAGATTTTGGATACATTCACTGACTAATTTTGATGTGATTCTTTTACATGCTAATGCTTTAATAGCTGCTTGGGTATCTGATCTTATGAGGATTGTTTTGTCAGTGTAACCGCTTTTAAGATTTTCCAGGGCACAAGCACTGATGGCATGTATTTCCGCTTGAAAGACCGAAGTGTACTTCCCTAATGAGTTTGATTGCTCATGTTTTGGGCTTGAACAGAAAAAACCTGATCCGGTTCCTTCGTTTGATTTGTAGGCATCTGTGTACCATATCATTGTATCTTATGCTCTCCTGTGTTCTTCCTCGCCTTTATAGTCCGTTGAAACTTTATAGGAAGTTGTGAAGATTGTTTCCGGGATCATTACAACGGTTTTCCTTGCCTAAGCAGTTGCTCCACCAAAACCAAGGCAGTGCACACGAGCGCGATTGCAATGCAACGACGATAATTATCTGCGGCATATCGGTTGGGGCGAATCAGGTTGTCAATTGCTCCAGGCGATAGATCGGCGCGACTCGTCAGTGAATCATTGCTCAGCAGGAGGACGTTTCTGCTGCTATTTCTTTTGACAAAATACATGTACAAGACCCATGTTTATTGAAATATTATTAGAAAAGTGATTACAAGAACTTATTTAACAAGAGTAGCATGGAAGAAAATGGCAGAAAATCTATAGGTGAAAATATTGTTAACAGTGGATAGGTGTACCCAATATTTTCTCGTTTTTTATTTCCGCTGACTTAAGTACCAGCATCCAGTGATTACCTCCACCTTAAGATACTACTAATAATAGTACAGATCAAAAATGGACAAGTGTCCGTCTGTCGAGTTTACTATGGAAACAAATAACATACACATACACTGGCAGGAACAATTTCCACGCAATTGAGTTTTTTTCGTATTCTAGTTAAAAGAAATTCTAACCTTAATTTGTTTTTATCAATAAATATAAGTTTATCCTATATTTTAGATTAGGAATATCAATTAGAGGTAAACACACTTAATCCTTAATCCAAAACAAGGATATAAAATGTTTACTTTTTATGGAATTTCAAATGTTTATTCAGTATCATTTGTATTATGAAGCAATAAATTGTTCATTGTAATCTGTGTTTTCTTAATTTCAATTTGAAAACTTAAAAATGCCACGCCGTCAGACGTTTTCGAGAAACTGGGTTCTACCATAAAGGCCCGGTCCTAAATGCCCTAGGGTAACAAAACCACAGGCTGACCGTTTTATGACTTTGAGAATTTTGTGCAACCGACACCTTACTGTTGTTCAAGCGATGCATCAGCTCCATTAAGTTCGAGGTGTCCAAATTTCCGAACGTACTGCTGGAAAAAGGTTAAATCAGTACGTACTGAAGGCTTTTTGCCCCGTAAGAAGACCAGAATTGACCAGAACACAGAGTTGTTTGGCTCGCATTTGCTCGAGAACACTGTCATTGGTCTTTAGTCGATTGGTCTGCTGAACGTTTTGCGAACGAGTGTAGATTGATCTCCAGAAGGGCGAGAAAAAGAGTGGCGAATGGGAAATGAAGCGTGAGCGAATATCAAAGGAGAATCGCACGCAGTTGGTTATTGGTCGTGCAGAGTCTTTGACGGCCACTCGATATGTGGAGGAAATTTTGGAACATCATGTGTAGCCACTCCTCGATGAAATCAGCGATAATCCTATTCTAATGCACGATAATCCACATGTCGCTTGCATTGTGCAACCTTCAAAAGTGTAACTTTTTGCACCACAGCGAACATTTATGGGGTAACTTCCAAACGCGAATAAGAGCTCGGCAGTTCCTGATGCAATGCACGATCTTGAATCGTCTTTTCGTGAAGAATGGGCTAACGTCAAGCAGAGAGACATTTCCTGACTGGTAGAACGTATGCAGAGGCGTCTTCGGAATGTAATTATGGTAAAAGTAGGAAATAAATATTGAAATGTTAATTAAAACACTAAAACAAAATTAAAACAAATTTTATTTGCCCTCTTATTCATTTTCCTTAGATTTATTTTTTATTTTTGGACTCTTTATTAAACGAACGAAAAGAGAAACAATAATTAATATACACAAATAAAGCTATATTACAAGTACATGGAATTTTATGCCTGTCAGTGTATTAAAATTAAGAAAATTATTATTTTATTTTAATGTAATAATGGAATATGAATAAAAATCATCCCAATTATCGCTATTTAAAATGACTAAACACTATTCATGTGACAAAGTTCTCCGGTTGTAATAAATTAAACGAAAGTCTCCAGGAATGTCAACGCCACACTAGTTTTCGTGGCCCGCTTGACCAAATAATATTTTTCAATTAATTAAGGTTTTTAGTTGAGATAAAAAGACAGTGTCTCGAGCGGTGGCGGGGTTGAGATGGGAAGTTAGTGTCCGATTGGATCGAGGTCTCGATAGCTCAAGTGGAAGAGCAGCGGCGTATCCAGCCGAAGGCTGTGGGTTCGAATCCCGCTCGTGACACTACTTTTTTATCTCAGCTAACTGTCTCAGGACATTGACATGATAATTGAATAGTATCATTTTTATTCTTAATTTAAAAAATAATCTAGCCTTATTTGTACTAATGGTTAATGTAATCTAGATCATGTCGTAACTGTTTGTCGTACAAGTGTGGCTGATACAATGACAAATAATCTGTCCCTTCCCCTCTATCTGAGCTTCTCCAAAAATGTTACACCGAGGCCTCTAATATATCCGGCATTGAATCTGTTTAAATCCTTGGGGATTTGGAGTTCTTGCGCTCTTTCCAACCAATCTTTATCCTCACACTTTCATGAGTAATCAATTAGGCTACGTGTTATGATCATTGAATGTTTCGGTAGGTGGATGGTGATTTAAATTTAAAAACAAATAAATTTGAAGTATGATTGGCTAAATAGATTGGGAAGGGATAATATTCTGTAATATAAATCTGTATGTTCTATTTAAACCTAATTTGGCAAGTTTTATTCTTTCAATCAAACGTATCGTGAAATTTAACTGTGATGACAATGAGTCTCCCAAATATTTATACGTTTCAACCATTTCTAAAATTTCATTTTTAAATATCTATCTTTCGTTTGGTCGTAAATACGTTTATTATTTTTAAATATCATAATTTTTCATTTAGCGGTATTTACTTTTAAATTCCAGTAGTCATAATACATTCCTAAATCTTCTATCACTTTTTCTACCAAAGAGATTCTCACAGTAATAACACATCTTCAGCAAACATAACAGTTTAATGTAAAATGTTATGGTATGTATCGTATCGCGTGTCCCTTTGCTCCAGTGGGTACGAGAATGTTGCGCCGATAAAAGTCGTATCGGGCGATTAAATATACCTTCATGTTGCATCACTATCGCATCGCTACAATGGGCACTGCGCCACAGTATTCAGAATTGTTGCTAGAGGTTAAGGATCGTCTTTGGAGGTCATGAAGGCATTGTCTATTTAGGCGGCGAGGAGGAGTGTTATGGTAGGATGGTGCAGACAGTGATTGAGCTAGTGGATTGATGGGTGAGAGATTGGACTAGATGTTGGAGTGGGATTTGGATCATGCCCGTCAATGGGATATTAAGCCTTTGTGGATGGTTTGGTTAATGACATACGATGCGACGGAGGTGTTTTCATTGAAAGAATTGGATTCAATGGATAATGGATGTCCTTAAATCCAAATAGTTCTAATAGTGTTTTGTAAATTATCAATTTGTTGTATGTACTCACTATGGATTTGGGTCCAAGTAGGCGTATAGGTTGTCCGTATCCTTCGATTCAATTATTGTCTTTTTTGTTACGTGTATGTTCCAAGAAAGTCTGCTGTCCAAGTAGAAATCAACGTAGCGGATTTGGTTGAATAAAGTATTACATTACCATGTGGTACTCTCGTGGGCAGATATTGTAATACTCTCGCCACGTGCCGACTTTGCGCCATCGGGTGCACCAGTCACTAAATAAATGCAGTCTATGTGTTTTGGATTTTGCTGCAAAGATAGGGTGAGGATATGAAGAGAGGATTGCGATGTCGTCAGCGGAGATCGTGCAGTGGGTGTCTACAGCATGTCTGTACATGTAAGTCAGGGTGCAGACTGTGTGGAGGATTGGACCTAGGATACTACCTTAGGGAACGCCGGCCTTGGTGGAACTTATTTTTTTGAATAATTTGTAAAAGTGACATATTAGAAGTGGAAAAATATTTTTCTTACGCCAGCATTTTAGTACAATTACGTAAGCTTTTTAAATCCGAATATCTTACAACTGATGTTAATTGTCCCTAAGATAAATTATTGTAATTTAACATAAAATTTGTATTTAAATCTTTATCCGTTTATGATAAGTTGACGAAATATAGAATTAGAAAACATAGCTTTAATTGTAGAGACAGATATACCACCGCCTACGGGTGCTGAACTTCGAAAACTAAAGGCAGGCAATACATTCTTTTTAACCGTTTAAAACAGTGCTCTGTGGTCAAAAGAAAGTTCAATATGGCCACTTTTCGGCTTGACTTATTTCCACGTTCTCTATTTAAAGGGTTGCGCCTTTGAAAAAATTGGCTCCTTTGCCGACAAGTGAAGGTCTCCTGAACTCATTTCCCGAAAAACAGGAACTAATTTAACAGAATAACAGTCCATATATACCGACCATCTGATGTTGATGTCATAATCATTTTCTACTCTAAATGTGCGATCATGATTCTTTTGGTGTATGATTATGAGGAAAGAACTAATGATTAAATATCAGCCCCAGATATAATCCGTTTATTCCAATCACCATTGAATTGCAAAAATAAATGTTGATGATCATATAAACCTGGCCATATCTTGTATGTTTTTTTCTTCTTTACTTTAAAAATTATTTATAAATAACAAATGCACTGTATAAATATCTATCTGACATTGAGAAAATACACTAGTTTTCGTGGTCCGCTTGAACAATTAATATCATTCAATTAATTAAGGTTTTTATTTGAGATAAAAAAGTCAGTGTCACGAGCGGGATTCGAACCCACGAACTTCGGCTAGATATGTCGCTGCTCTACCACTTGAGCTGTCATGACCTCGATCAGTCAGTTTTTCAAACCTTAATTAATTGAAAGATATTAATTGGCCAAGCGGACCACGAAAACTAGTGAATTTTATAAGTTTAAATGAAGTATACCTTCACTAAAGCTCTCCGTGGCCATTTCATTTGTCGCCAAGAATCAAATAGATTAAACGACATTTGAAAGATGGCAAAAATGAGTTAAAATTCAAAAGGTGGAGTTGAGATGGGAATTTAGTGTCCGAGTTGATCGAGGTCACGATAGCTCAAGTGGAAGAGCAGCGGCGTATCTAGCCGTCGATCGTGGGTTCGAATCCCATCCGTGACACTGACTTTTTTATCTAAACTAAAAACTTTAATTAATGGAGAAAATATTAAAAAAAAATTTTTTTTAATGTTATCCTTCTTTATTTTATATTTTATGGCAGATAATAGGAAGTAAAACTCACCATTCTTGTCATTTTAATTATGTATTAATTAATCGGCAATTAATCATTGAAATGACGGAATGAGATATTTTCTAAAGAATGGAGACGTTCTAAGCAGTTTTCTTTTCGTCAACATGAAAAGAGTTGGAAACAAGGAATTTTCTGGGCTTCAAGTCTCTTTTCACGAGGAAATAAATCGTCCATGTAAGATTAATAAAATTGCCGATTTCATGTTTAAAGAAATAGAAAAAAGCACGAAGCTCTTGTTTTTCCTGATGCCAATCTATCGGGAGTTCTGGAATAACATTTGCCAAATTGTAAATATAAAATCATGAAATCACGTTATACGCGTAATTAGACGGATACGATAAAGTTAGTGAAATAATCCGTGTTAATCCCAAGTGGATGTTTTTACGCAGTAAAATGTCCAATTTCCTGATAGGATTGATCAATAAATGTGTTATATGCGATAAACAGTTTGTTGTGACAATGGCTTTAACTATCTTTTTTTTAAAACAATTTTAAATATCCAACTATCTGAATTTTGTTTTGATTATTACGAAGTCATACTTCTTGTAACTAAATATTAAATTAATTATTAAACCCTCCAGCACTATCCAATAAGAAAAACAATCATTAAAAGTATGAAATGCTATTTCTTTATATCAAGGATGCATAAACTCTATTGTCAAACTGCAATTATTACAGTTTTTTTATACAATTTATTTAAAAAAAAAGTTTTTCGAATGGTAACATACATTTTTATTTGTAGATTCGTGCAGTTCATTCAGTTTTATTGAAAATGTTTTAAAATCGTATAAATAAATCGTAAATATAAATACGTTAGATTTACAGAATTTCAACTTGAAATATTTACCTTTTTACTGGTCTGTTACTCCCCAGAAAAAGTGCAAATAGAGAAATCTGAATTTTTAAATATTCTCATATTTTCTCATTGTAAATAAATAAACAATTCAATGTACTTATAGTACATTACTTTTAGTGGTCTATGCTACACACTTTCCATTTTAAGACCCACCATTCAATTTTTTCTCCTACCCCCATTCTTCGGAAAGACTTGTGCCATAAACTTTTAACACAGCGTCCTTTTTGCATTGCTGCTCAATCTTCAAGAATGGCGTTAAGTGATGGCCAGATATATTGAGTAAAAGCAGTCAACCCATTTTCATTTTGAGAATATTTTTCACTCTTTTTTCCTTTTTCTAAAGCCTTAATTTGAAATTTTGTCACACTTTTATTCAACATCTTCACTAATGAGCACTTAAATTCTTAATTAGCAGTGAAATTGGATTGCTATCAGAGTGTGGTTGTAAAAAGCATTAAATCGATATTATTTACTTTCTTGTAGTACTCCAGGTCCTTTAGAACTTATTGAAAGCAGTAAAGGTCTCAGTAAACATCCATGTTTAACTCTAATTTCAACTCAGTATAACTGAGCCAACTCATTATAAAAAAAACCTTATGTTTTTTAACCAAATTCAAGGGTATAATTTTACACACGCTTTGGATTGTTGTTATTTTAATAGAATGCTAGATAATTTATGAAATATTTCCCCGATATGCATACTGTAAAATCTAGCAGCACTATGTACAAATTTCTTCTATCAGATTGGACAGAAAAAGGACTGAGTAAACATTCATGTTTAAGTCCCATCTCAAAAACAAACCCCATTGCCAAACCTACTTTCATCCAAATTCAAATGTGAAACATCACATTCGTTTTAAATTTGTGTCATTTTACTAGAATGCTAAATTAGTCATTAAATACTAATTATTCATAATTTCTTTCAATTAATTAAGGTTTTTAGTTGAGATAAAAAAGTCAGTGTCACGAGCGGGATTCGAACCCAGGATCTGCGGCTAGATACGCCGCTGCTCAACCACTTGAGCTATCGTGACCTCGATCCACTCGGACACTAACTTCCCATCTAAACCCCACCACTATTTTCCCTCCTTTTTGCCCTTTTTCAAATGTCGTGTAATCTATTTGATTCTCGGCGACAAATGTTCATTTGTAATTCAGTTAATTAAGTTTTTAGTTGAAATAAAAAGAGAAAAGAGCGGCGTATCTAGCCGAAGATCGTGGGTTCGAATTCCGCTCGTGACACTGACTTTTTTATCTCAACTAAAAACCTTAATTAATTGAAAAAAATTAAGTGGTCACGCGGTCCACGAAAACTAGTGAATTATTCATAATGTCAAATGTAGCTATAAAATCTACAAGCGCAGGTTAAATTTTTTTGTCTTGTTGTATCAGGCTACAATTTACGCTTCATGGAGAAAGTTTGGGTCTTTTACCTAGTTCTTTATTATCTCTGATAGTAAAATAGTTAAATGTTTTTTGATGTTTTACCAAACAAAAACACGAAAACTTGTTTTTATCATATATTATTGAATGCAATGAGAGGATTAGTTCCTTAGGTCTTTTTTTAAAGTCAAAGTGGATTCTGTCACATCACTAAAATTTAAACTACAATATTTCCCAAATATCTAATAAACAAACCTAGAAACCATTTCCAAAGGCGCGTTGTAAAGAAAGAATGCAATCATAAGCGTTTATCCACGAGGGTGGTGTGGCTGCCGGCTACAGCTTAGTATTGATTAGATGAGAGCGGAAGAGGGGGCTGGGTTTTAGCACGATACAGCCGGGACTCCTGGTCCTTGGTCCCCGGGACCCTGAACCCCAGGGTCATCTTCGACAACTTTTCTTCCCCCATAAGACTTTCGAACTGAGTTTTATCTTATTCTACCCCCTGCCAGGAAACAGGGAAGCAACAGTTTTATTCGTTCTCCCAACACCAAGTTTAGAGAGTAATTCGATTTTATTATCTTACACAGTATTACGGATTTTTTTTAGTTTTATTGTTGAAATTATGAATAATTAATTTTTGTATAGACAAATAGAAAGTAAAGTAAATATATATACGTCTTGCTATAAAAAATATCAAAGAAAGTACGTAAAATGTTATGACGTTAATATAAACAATTAATAAACATTAGCTTTAAATATCCTGTTAAATATAACAATATCAATCGAGTAAGAAAATATAGAAAAATGAAATCTAAAAAATTATAATTCGCAATTTATTAACGACCAATTTATGCCACACGGAACTGTACCCCGTTGTAAAATAATTGAGATGAAGAATAATTGTAATATCAAAACTACCAGAATTAGAAGAATTTTTTTAAATTTAGTAACTTTTAAAAACTAAGACATTATGGCACTGGCTGTTCTAACTTTAAATTAAAATCCACTAATTTTCGTGGTTTTCTTGACCAATTAATATCTTTCAATAATTAAGGTTTTTAGTTGAGATAAAAAAGTCAGTGTCACGAGCGGGATTCGAACCCACGACCTACGGCTAGATACGCCGCTGCTCTACCACTTGAGCTATTTTGACTCAATTAAAAAACCTTAATTAATTGAAAATATTAATTGGTCAAGCGGACCACGAAAACTAGTGAATTTAATACGTTACAATGAAGTATATCTTCACTAAAGCTCTCCGTGGCCATTGCATTTGACGCCGAGAATCAAATAGATTACACGACATTTGAAAAATGACAAAAAGAAGAGAAAATTCAAAAGGTGCGGTTGAGATGGGAAGTTAGTGTCCGAGTGGATCGAACGTTAGCTCAAGTGGTACAGGAGCGGCGTATCTAGCCGAAGATCGTGGGTTTGAATCCCGCTCGTGACACTGACTTTTTTTTATCTCAACTAAAAAACCTTAATTAATTTAAAATAAACCTTAAACAAATCCGTTTTAATATTGTTGACACTGTTTTTCCCCTACACAGACTATATTTTTCAGGTTGACAGATATGACCCCTAGCTTTTCGAAAGCACAACCTCCGTGCGTTCTCTCCACAGAAGCTCCTGCCATCTTCTTATTATGTAATTCTAAAATTTTGTCTCACAAATTGTTTGTTGAATGTATAAACAGATTTAAGTCGGACCTAAGCCAGCGTCCCACAAGGGAGCATTCTGAGTCTCTTGTTATTTCCCATATATCGAGATAACCTCCTGTACCACCCAAAACCACCTTCCCACGCTTTTTTTTTTTTTTTTGGTTGGTTTTTTTTTCAAGGCTCAAAAGAAATTATGTATGTCGTAGATTTTTTCTTATAAGATCGTTGGGCCACTGTTGAGAACCTGAGAGATTGGCCCCTTGGACGTTGTCACAGTATTTATAATTTTTCTTTATAAGTAGCTATTTTTAATTAATCAGCTGGCACAGATCATAAACGTGTGTACAATTATTTATCGTTTTCTTTTCCTTTAAACACAATTTATAAAAAGTATTATTCAGTCCCTGGGGCCGTGTAAGATACCACAACCTGCTGGATCAATTGAACGCATGAAAATTTAAACGTGAGAAGTTCTAATGAAAGTTAATTTTTTAAAATTCAATGGATGCGCGTGACAACGCATTTAGAACTACCCTCCCTTTCTTAAATCGGCACAAGTTTTAAGATATATGCAATTTTCAGATATACCAAATATCGCATTTATACTTAAAATTTAGATAATGAGACTACCCCCTCACCCCCATAACATCATTACATTTGTGAAATTTGCAATTTTTACATATTCTCCTTTTTTACAATATTTGTCCTACCTTTGTACCAAATTTCATGTTTCTATCTATACAGGAAGTGTCTTATAGTTTAGATGACGGGACTACACTCTCCCCCACTAAAGTGGCTAAAATTTTTAGAAAATTGCTATTTACGATTTTTTTTGTTTCTTGCTATATAAACCCTATGTTTTTACCGAAGTTCACATTCTCCGTATATAGCAGCACTAATTTTAAGAAAAATGCAATTTTAATTTTCAGATTTTTCCTTTACTTGGTACATAAAACCTACCTTTTTAAAGAATTTCTCTTTTCTAGCTACTAGAGAAATACCTTATAATTTTGATAATGAGTGAGTCAGTCTTTAACAAAAATGCAAATTTTTAAATTCTTCCCTTTCAAAAAAGCTTAATATTCAATGCTCAAATTAATTTTTACAATGCCCTAAGTTACCTAAGCTTAATTTATATGTGTGGTGGTTAGTGACGTCAATCGATAATTATTCAGAAATCGTGAGATGCTGTCTGGTGTGATGTAGGTCTTAGAAAAACATTTTATTTTTCATGCCAACGTTTCGATCTTTATTGAGATCATCTTCAGGGCTCAAAGTGTTTGTCTTCTGTGTAATTGTGCCATTCTTGCGTGTCGTGTTGAGAGTGCCTCACGACACGCAAGAATGGCACAATTACACAGAAGAAAAAACACTTTAAGCTCTGAATTTTAAAAAAATTAACTTTCATTAGAACTTCTCACGTTTAAATTTTCATGCGTTCAATTGATCGAGCAGGTTGTGGTATCTTACACGGCCCCAGGGACTGAATAATACTTTTTATAAATTGTGTTTAAAGGAAAAGAAAACGATAAATAATTGTACACACGTTTATGATCTGTGCCAGCTGATTAATTAAAAATAGCTACTTATAAAGAAAAATTATAAATACTGTGACAACGTCCAAGGGGCCAATCTCTCAGGTTCTCAACAGTGGCCCAACGATCTTATAAGAAAAAATCTACGACATACTTAATTTCTTTTGAGCCTTGAAAAAAAACCGGGGCCAAAAATGATTACCAGTGTTTTTGGGTTTGTTTTGGGTGGTACAGGAGGTTATCTCGATATATGGGAAATAACAAGAGACTCAGAATGCTCCCTTGTGGGACGCTGGCTTAGGTCCGACTTAAATCTGTTTATACATTCAACAAACAATTTGTGAGACAAAATTTTAGAATTACATAATAAGAAGATGGCAGGAGCTTCTGTGGAGAGAACGCACGGAGGTTGTGCTTTCGAAAAGCTAGGGGTCATATCTGTCAACCTGAAAAATATAGTCTGTGTAGGGGAAAAAACAGTGTCAACAATATTAAAACGGATTTTTTTAAGGTTTATTTTAAATTAATTAAGGTTTTTTAGTTGAGATAAAAAAAAGTCAGTGTCACGAGCGGGATTCAAACCCACGATCTTCGGCTAGATACGCCGCTCCTGTACCACTTGAGCTAACGTGGCTTCGATCCACTCGGACACTAACTTCCCATCTTAAATTTAAAAAATGTTTGTAAATCCGAGGCCCTGAAGATGATCTCAATAAATATCGAAACGTTGGCACGATAAAGAAAATGTTTTTCTGAAACCTACATCACACCAGACCATATCTGATGATTTCTGAATACTTAATTTATATTTCAAATGCCCATCTACAGAGGAAGCTGGAATAGGAGGGTGAGCAAAACCGGGTGAATTGGTAATATGGCGGCTTGCTTTATCTTAACCTCTTCCGCCGATTAAGTAACATACTAATTATTTAGATTCAAAAACTGTAATAACCAGTATGCTGCACATATTTATTCAGGGGTACAATCAGAGGCAAAACAAAAACACAAAACATAATAGTTGAATATATAACGTTTTTACATGTGCTTGCTTATGAAAATCCACCACTCACGTCCGGAATATTTCAAAAGAGATTTTTCTAAATGTTTTTTATAAGACGGTCATTATTATCAATCCTTGGTCATTAGGATGAGGAATACGCTTGATATTTGTTTTGCGTCACGACGTTCTTGATAAGGAAACTTTTCAGCGGTTAACTCAGAGAACTTTCACTCTAAGTAAATAAACATAAATAGAACGAGTGGCACTGCGGTTTTAGTAATGAGTTTTATTCGGATAAAGTTCAATTCAGAAAAGGACTTTTATTGTAGTGTTTCGTTCCATTCAGGTGTTGATAGGGATTTTCCATTATTAATGTTATCTACTTTATTTAATTATTGTACAAAATAATAGTTAAACTAGGTACTGTAAACTTTGATTTTTGAATACCCGAATAGTGATCAAATTGAATATACATATTGTACCAAAGGAAATAATGTTTTATTTATTTATTTATGCAATTTAGTTTATTTAAGACAATTATAAAATAAAATCCATACTTCTGTCTTTGTAAGAAATTGTCCGATAGATTTTTCTCAGATAAAATATCAGTTTCTATTGTTATTACATTTTAAAATGGATTAAATGTGTGTACATTTCAATATTATTTTTATTTTTCAATTAATTAAGGTTTTTGGTTGAGATAAAAAGTCAGCGTCACGAGTGGGATTCGAACCCACGATCTTTGGCTAGATACGCCGCTGCTCTAAGTTAAAATGAAATATACCACTAAAACTCTCCGTGGCCCTTTCATTTGACGCCGAGAATCAAATAGATTGCACGACATTTGAAAAATGGCAAAAAGGAGGAAAAATTCAAAAGGTGGGGTTGAGATGGGAAGTTAGTGTCCGAGTGGATCGAGGCCACGATAGCTCAAGTGGTAGAGCAGGGGCGTATCAAACCGCAGATCGTGGGCTCGAATGCCGCTCGTGACGCTGACTTTTTTATCTCAATTAAAAACCTAATTAATTGAAAAATATTAGTTGGTCAAGCGGACCACAAAAACTAGTGAATATATAATTAATGTTGGCAGTAAACGTTTTAAAAGCAGCATTTTCAGGATTTGAATGTGGGAGAGCGGGTATTGTAGTAGGATACGTGAATGGGTGTTTTCTTGCTTCAAGAATGAAAACACGCAATACTTCCATGAGATAGGAGTATAATTGTTGAATAACATTGTATATTTTCGTTAAAACTACTATGACTTTGTGTAGATTGTTTAAAATCCTCCTACGCTGGACATACATAGGTCTTGTGAAGTTAATTTTATACTTTGCTATTTGTGTTGACCATTTACTCCCTACAAAATTATCTTTTAATCTATGATTAAAACGACATAAATCTCACTTCATAATATATCACTTCTCTTGCGAAATATTTCTACAAACCTATATAATACATATATTTTTGTGTAGATTAATTGCAGAACAATGTATGCTTTTTTTATGTAATTTTAACACCGAGGTGGTGGAGGATTGTTTGGAATTACCTTGACAACGACGTTAACTTCCAGTGTATATAAATTTCTATGGAGAATTGAATTTTTTAAAAACTCTGGACTCCTGTTGCTAGCCGTAAAAATCTTATGATCTTCGGTTTCTCTATACGACTCTGCAGTCGAGCCTTGTATACCGCAACTGTACTTCTATAACAGCAGAAATATTTTAAAATGAAAAAATAAAAATTAAAAAAAACCCGTAGTGGTGATGTTCGTTATAGTATTGATATACACTCGCAAGTAGGTCTCAGGTACAATGGAAAGCCTAAAAAACTAGGAGATAATCTGCTTTCAGGGTTATGGACCTTAGGTAGTAAGTCGTATAGATTTCTAATGATCACATATTTTGATTTCTCAGTTCATGACTATCTTAACACCATAGAAATAGGGGGGCGAATAAGTATATCACTTTTGATGGTGAAAACAAAAACATTCTGGGAGTACAACCATCATTTACAAAATTGAGCTCTTTACTATTCGAAGACTTGGGACTTGGACTTTCGGCTAATTGAATCTTGATTCAATTTCCACCTCGCCTCTGGAATTCGTGATACATAAATTGGCAACAACGACAAAAAGGTAACAGGGCAATTCAACGAAGATCTCAGAGTGGGTTCGAACTTTAGCGACCTTCAATTCTTAACCTATATTCTCTAACTCTTTGAGAATATAGGTTTCTTCTGTGGAAGAACATCTAGCATCGGATGGTTCGATCTCCTAATAATCTAACCCCATCGCAAAAATAGGTTTGTAGTGGGATTACTTGTTGGTTTTCTTATCCCAATGCTTAGGATTCTACATGCTTCAAGAAATGACTCAAGACACTCCCTTGTTGAACAACTACGTTGATATCATGTCTATATGAGAAAATATCGAATTTCACTTTGAAAGTTCAGTCTTCAAAATGATTTTATAGTTCTGCAATATGGTTTCATTTTGTACTGTTTCATTGCGTAACCATTCCACATGTCGAAGGCCTTCTCCCTGCTTAGAAACAGTCCAAAGCATACCTGTTCATCCCCAAAGGCATTGAGATTTTCTTCACCACGGTTGCTACAGGTAAATGTGAAAAAAATCTGCAGAAGAAATTACCTACATGCGGATACACAAATAAAAGATAATTAAGTGGTGTACCAGCCTGTATGGTGTTTTTGAGGTTATGGATTACAACAACTGCTGTTTGCACTGTTTGAAAAATAGTCACTCACAATAATGCATTGCCATAATATAATATGGCCAAAAATAGTGCAAACAATATAATCGACGCGTATCAGGTGAGTGGTTTGATATCGATCTGTAACACATCAATATTATGTTGTCTAGGGGTTTGTGGTTGCGGCAATCTATTCGATGCGAAGACAAAACAAATCAGCGGTCTGACCTATCACAACTTGGAACTATCTAGCTGCTTGCCTTCAGGTATTCCTGTTTATGGAAATTAATTGAAGAATATCTGATGTGAAATTTTTCCAGGGAACAAATTCATATGATCAATACCGATATTTGAATGCTTTGAAAAACTTATAACAACGATGCGCATTAAAACAAAGCGTCCAAAAAATAAATCTCACGCAAGAAGACCCTATCCTTTGAAGGAACATCGAATAAAACGTGGTCGAATCTTGTTACGCGAGACAATTTTCAGCGAGTTGACGGGTGTCACGCTTTACCCGCTAAACGCACCGTGGAACGCAGATTCTTATTTTCCCCTTTAAATAAAACAAGTTTCTCTTTTTCGGACGGGAAATAAAAAGTTGGATGCGGGAATTGTATTGTGTATTCAAGCGGTTCAAGAATTTTATATACACCCTCGTGCCCGAGCAACCATCTGCTTCTTTATCCTTGTAAGCGGAAGTAACTTTTTACTTTACTTACAAAAAGGCAACAATTGATAAGACTTGCTAACACTCTAACTTTCGGATTTTACCTTAATCTTACAAAAGAATACATAAAATTATTTTGAATTTGTACATACTGGAAAAATAATATTTAGGTTGTAAGTATTTTATCGAGGAATGTTCTTGTATTGTTACGTGTTTTTCAAAATTAAACCAATATATAAGATAAATGGAAAATTCTAACCTCCTGAAAGATGAACTTTTCATGTCAGGAGAGCCTGTATCGACGTCGTAGGTTCGCCTCGGGGTTGATTGGTTCAGTAAATAAACTCTTGGAATTCTTACCGCAAATAGGCAATAACTTTTTTCTAGTACCACCCATTGACCTGGTCCTTTTAAGCGATTTAGCATTCTTGCCATGTAGAAACGTAATTTATTCAATTACTGATATGTTATAAAAATGTTTCTCTTTGTAAGTATTAAAAGGCTTTTTGGTGAAAACAAGTGTTATTGTTTAATTCACTAGTTTTCGTGGTCCGCATGAACAATTAATACTTTCAATCAATTGAGGTTTTTAGTTGAGATACAAAAGTCAGTGTCACGAGCGGGCTTCAAGCCCACGATCTTCGGCTAGATACGCCGCTTCTCTACCACTTGAGCTATCGTGACCTCGATCCACTCGGACACTAACTTCCCATCTCAACCTCACCTTTTGAATTTTCCCTCCTTTTTGCCATTTTTCAAATGTCGTTAATCTATTTGATTCTCGGCGTCAAATGAAATGGCCATTGGAGGGAAAATTCAAAACAACGTAACAATATGCCCCTATCTCATGGAATATTCCGTGTTTTCATTCTTGAAGCAAGAAAATTCCAATTCACGTATCCTTCTACAATACCCGCTTTCCCTCTTTCAAACCTAGGAGCCATGTTCCACACAAATCATATACATAGGATTATATACATAGCTAGCAGACTGAAGTGGAATGGGCAACAATTTAGAGAAAACATTTTAACAAAAGTTGTGTGATTCCAAAAATTCATAAAATGTCTAAAGCACCCGATCATTCTTATCAAAAATCTTATGACAAATTGTCAAAGCTGTCTACCATGGCACAAACATTTCTATCCACAACGACCTGAACATCTTTCGTTAAAGAGTATATTCGAACCTGCATCCAAATTGGGTTTCACCAAGCTTTCGGCGAATGTTCTCCCATCTTCAGGGCCTAATTTGTTAAAAACAAAATTTACATGAACAGAGTTACATAACACATCTTACAAAAATACAATTACGTACTTAACCCAGTTGTTAGGAAAATTAAATTTATTTGTTGTTTGTTGTTTTTTTGAAGTGAAGGTGAAAATGAATCTATATACTAAAAACAAAAAACAATCTTGCTTAAAGTCTAGTGACACTCTTCGGTCCATCCTTTGGTTTCATTTTTTCATAAGTTAACACTCAATCTCAGATACATGTATTTCTTTATCATGAATGACCTTAAGAAGAACCAATACAACATCAGTTTAAACTACGTAGGTCGATCAACTTCAACTAGAATTCTGCATCCAAAAGTTCGACGCTAAGGTTTCCATCCTACCTAATTCTCCTGCCCGTGCCTTATCTGCACTTTCCTGTTCTATGTACCTGCCTCGTTGTTTTAGAAAATATTTTCTCTTAAGTGTGTTCGGAAAAAAACTTTAGTTATATATATATATATTTATGCTTCTTTTATTATATGAATATCCCATTTAAAGTATTTTTGTTGGATAATGTTTTTCATTTGTCTTTCTATCATATTCGTTTTTATGCTTTATTCAGTTATTTTTTTCATATATTTGCATCAGAAAAAATAAAAAAATAACAAACGACATTTAAAAAGTATCTACAACAAGCTGCTTACAACTTCCATTCAAGTCCGATAGCTGGGGACCGCGGTAGCCGAGTGGTTAGCGTGAGATACTCTCACGCCGCGGTCGTGGGTTCGATTCCCACCGTCGCCTCTAGCCCTTTTTTCCCGATAACCCCCAATTTGAACACACAAGAATTCGTACTATGGCTAATATGCAAGATCATAAGGCCAATAAAAAAAATAAAAAAATTCTGACGGAGAACCCCACACTCCTCAAGTCTCAGAGGACAACTTTTTCATGGATTAATGTGGATTTTTCTGCAATTTTCTTTATTTACTCATTACCTTCATGGAGGTTTTGTGCGATGTAAATCCGCTTCGAGAAAATTGTCAAATGTCGTGTAATCTATTTGATTCTCGGCGAGAAATGGCAAAAAGGAGGGAAAATTCAAAAGGTGGGGTTGAGATGGGAAGTTAGTGTCCGATTGGATCGAGGTCACGATAGCTCAAGTGGTAGAGCAGCGGAGTATCCAGCCGAAGTTCGTGGGTTCGAATCCCGCTCGTGAAACTGACTTTTTTATCTCAATTAAAAACCTTAATTAATTGTGTCCATATATGACAATATTAAATCCAACAATTGCATATACACCCAGAAGATGGTTTAGCGATGGGAAGCTAACACAACATTGACCACTCTTGCAGAAGTGTTTTCAAAACCTCGAAGAGTACCACTTCCCATAAAATTTTGGGTGAAAACAAAATTCTCCATCTATTAAGATAAGTCGACGACATACTTGCCATTACAGACAATGCCACAGAAAACGTACTTAGGGACTTAATGAAATACATGAAACATTACATTCATCATAGAAACTGAAAATAACGTCAGCATCAACTTCTTGGACTCAACCCTCACCAGAATCAAGAATATAATCGAATTTCAAAAATATAGAAATCCCACTGCAATGGACAACTTCATAGAAATCCAACCAGCCACACCAACCCGAAATTGCTACGACGCATGATCCACAGACTAAGGTCAATCACAATCGACATTGAAAATTGTAATAAAAAACTACAAACAACCATGAATGTAGCAATAAAAACGAATATAAAATAGCACGAAACTAATAAAAAATACAACACAAAAAGTAAAAAAAGATTTTCAATATTCACATACCCAGGAAAAGAAACCTACAGACTAAACTGGGCTAACAGCACAAAGGATCAATAATAACACAGAAGAAGAAGAAGAATAAGAAGAAGAAACTCACATTACACACTATTTTTATACCGCTCAAAACCCAAACGTTGAGAAGAAAACTAAAATCAAATCCAACTAACATCAAAACAAATCCAACAAAAACTAAAAACTATCCAATAATAATTGCTGAATACCCCCTAAAGCAATCGCCCCTACCGACTACCGTCGAATCGAACGGAATATAAGCCCTTCTCAGACAAAATAACCGGAAGTGCCTCAGTGATGGTACCGCAATGCCGAAACGCGTTTGAGCAGTTCGACAAACCCACGAGTAAAGAAGGACCAAGTGCCAGGTGCAGGATAAAATCGTATATGTCGATTGTAAAAATCGGATCGAAGACAGATTTATAAAAAAACTGAAATAGAAATACGTATAACCATCTAAATATTTAAAGTAAATATGAACATTCAAATATAATAAAGAATAAAAGAAGTAACGGCAAAATGTAAGGGTTTCTTTTATTGCTCGGAGTCTTTGCGGTAAACAAGAACTTTTTTATCACGTACACTCAAATAAATAAAATAAAAATAGGGATAGCCGCTTAATTGGGCCGTGCACAAACTACAGGGCAAGGTAAACAGTGTCGAATGATAATTGAGAAAATAAAAGGGGAAAGTTCACATTTCTACGTCAGTACAATTGATTTACAAATGGAACAAATTGTAATTCTGACCTGCGGACGTATTTGTGAGGTTGTGTTTAATTTGATCTTGGAACCTTTTCGCCATTACATTTCCCCAGGTCGGAAAACACTCAAATATTTAATTGGATGACCCACAGAGGGCACGTAGCTCCCTATGGAATCTATCTCTGGTTTGCAGCGGTTAAGGCTGCCTCTCTTTTAAAGGAGTAGCCTTAAAATCAAATAACTCGGTACAAAACTCTATCTCAACGTATGGCGGAAAGTTGAATCCCATATTTTTGAATTTTCTTTCAAAAAGGTTGAAAGTCTGGGGAAGAAAGTTTCGCAGTTACATTCCATCCGATGTTGCCGGCTTTAAAAGTAAATTCGCTACAATCTACCAACTTAACTGCATTGAATCTATTATTCAAAGTTTTAGCATACGTCACATAAAGATTTTCTGGTATGTTCTGAACCTCCTTCTGTAACGTAAAAGAATTTCAAATGAGAGGGAAAATGACAATGTTTTACACCAATTTGCATTCTAATACTACTCACCCGTCTTATGTCCTAATGAAAATTTGTATTTTTCAAAAAACAAAATAAACAATGACAATAACTTCTAAACATTTGAGTAAAATGTTGTAACGATAAAAAATGGTTTAACCATAACTATAGTTTCACCATATTTTATTTATCCTGATGTGCAAATACTCTCTGGGGTAGAAACGGGTAACCAACTTATTAAGACTAACATAATTTTCTGCCTAGCTTCTACAAAATTTATTGTTTTACATGTGTACCTCAAAAAATTGATTAGTAACACGGTTTCTTGACCGATTTAGATTGCTTTGATCAATTCAGTAGCCGTTTGTTCAACGTTCCTCACGAAAGAACATACTCAAATTCATTATTTTTTATTGGAGGGGGAAATAGAGAGAAAGAGAAAGAGAGAGAGAGAGAGAGAGAGAGAGAGAGAGAGAGAGAGAGAGAGAGAATTAGAAATTGCGAAAGTAAGAAAACGAGAGATATAAAAAAGAGAGTAAAAAAAGATAGAGAGTGGCACATTTGAAAAATATAGAGAAAATAAATAGAAAGATAAATGAGTAAAGAGAGAAACTGGTATTTAAATAGAAATGGATAGAAAAACTATTAGAAGAATTAAAATAAATAGGTAAATAGGGAAATAAAGCTAGAGATTAATAAATATAAAATGCATGTGTTCAGACAGAAAGAAAAAATGAAGTAGAGATAGATAGTGAGAGGTAGAGAGAAAAGGGAGAGAGAATGAGAGAGGGAGAAAGGGAGAAAACGGAAGTGGAAGAGACTCAGGCAGTTAAGAGAGAATGAGAGAGAAACGAAAACACGTTTGTTAGAAAGATATAGGAAAAGTGAAATAGAAAAAAAGTTAATTAAGTGAGGGAGAAAGAAAAGAGAAGGAGAGATAACGGCACCTCCGGTAAAAAGAAAAAGCTATAAATAAATAAATTATTAGACGAGTGGGTTCATTGACGAAAGTAAATTAGAGAAAGTGAGTGGGTTTGTGTGTGTGTGTGTGTGTGTGTGTGTGAGAGAGAGAGAGAGAGAGAGAGAGAGAGAGAGAGAGAGAGAGACAAACAGATAGATAAACAAAAAGGGAGAGAGAAGTAGAGAGATATTAAGTTAGTAGAGATAAAGAGCAAGAGAGAAAAAAGGAGAGAAAAATTGAAAGAGAGAACGTGTGCGCCTGAGAGACAGTCAGACAGGCAGATAGCCAAGAGAGACAGAGTGAATACAGAAATAGATAGAGTCTTTTTAGAGTGATAGTTCCTACTCACAGTAAGTTGTTTTCACCGATCCGGATTTCGAGCTTACAGCTCATCATCAGGTTGTAGAACTCCTTCAAACCGATGATGAGGTATTAGCTTGAAATCCGAATCATTGAAAACAACTTTCTGTAAGTAGGAACTATCTTTTTAAAAAGATTGAACAACACACTCACTCCACCATTCATCATTTTTATTAATTTGGATAGAGTTTTGTTGTTTTTAATTCAATTGCGTTGATTCTGTGAGTTTCGTCGATTTTTCGGTTTTAATGAATCACTATTATACCAGAATCCCAGAAAGAAGATCAACCGGTTCAAATATTTCTCCATTTTCAAATTAGAAATGTGCGGTGATTAGTGAATGGCACAATTACGCAGAAAACCAACACTTTGCGTGAGTAGAAATACTTTGATTGAATATAAAAATATTTTTTTCGATTGTATAAATTCACTTTTTTCCACATCTTACAAGTATGTGTTAAATTTAAACAATGTTTGTAAATCCCAGGCTCTGAAGATGATCACAATAAAGATCGAAACGTTGGCACGATAAAGAAAATGTTTTTCTGGAACCTACATCACACCAGACCGCACCTCACGATTTTCAAATTAGAGTTCAATGAAATTTCATTACACGCTAAGTTGTACAGGTGTTACTAAAACCAACGTTTAAAGAATTCAAATAAAGTAATAAAAATACGGGTATATAAATAAAAATAATGTTTTAATTTAAAAAAATGATTTTGCCAAATTATTGTTTGAGGTTAAGGTAAAAGGTCCGTGATTTATATACAGTTTTTTCTACCGATTAAACGTTAAGGAGGATATAAAGGTCCGGGTTTGCAAATGGCAAACGAGCAGCTTGGGCAAGCCATTAACCCCAGATACAACCAACTTCAACAAGTGCCCTTCAAATAAATGATACCTAGGTCAGTTATAACAACGAGTCTGATCACGTAAGTACTGTCCGCCATGTCAAAAACATAAACTAGGTTATTCAAAAATTGTTAAAACATTGATATGGAATTTCATTGAAATTTCAGTTAGACTGCCAGTGTTAGGACTGAATATGTTATAATAATTAACCAAGGGGGGCGTCGGTGGCCTGAACGGTTTAGGCGTTGACACGGCGCTCATGCGGCCCTTCATTCGAAGCCGACATACTTATAAATGGGCTCAAAAACACCGGCATCCCGAGGGTTGATATGACCTCTGCTGTTGCAAACCCTCTTTAAAGAAAATTAAACAATATACATAACAGAACCGCTCCTTACGGCGTCAACAAATTAATAAACAACCCATCACGAAAAAACACAATTTTAAACAGATATCACCTTTAATAATCTCGAAATACATCCAAGATATGTAATTTTAATACATCCTACATTTTTTCCCTTGTTTTGTTCTTTTTATGAATAATTTAATTTTTTTTGTTGAAGTAAAATTAGTCAAAACACTGATATTTTTAAACTACTTGAACTGGTTTTAAGCACTGTAATACCAATTAATAGGTTTAATTAATAGGGGTATTTGCTGGGAATATTTTTTCAAATTTGTGTCCAGTGTTCCACTTAAAAATGCACAGCTCTTCTGGATTTTACATAAATTGAGTGCCTGGCTATGTCCTCAGAGACCAGATTTACACCATTTCAACTGTGAAATTTGGGTGGACTAAAAAAAATTACTTTACTGTTTTATTGTACCAAAATTCATTTTTTTTTTAATTTACGAACACGACACTTGTGTCATACATGTAGTAGTTTATGAAGTCCCCATTGTATCTTGGGGTGGATTGAAAGTCATCCTAATCTTTTCAGAGGATCTTCGGAAGAGGTCAAAACAGAGAAAACTTCCTTACGGTTTTCGCCGAGCTTTCGACAGTTTTATACTGTCATCTTCGGTGCTTTAAAACCTTAATAGGAAATAAAACAACATGGTGTTTTGGGCCCAGAAGTACATTATGTTTTTTCCGGCTCAGCATCTCATATAAATCTAAAAACCAATAAAATCCACCTTTTTTAGTTTTTCAGGTACAAGTGATCACAGTACGTTTTCCAAATATATATACAATTAACTTATTTTAAAATTTAAATAACAGTACAGTAGGATCACAGATCAAACCAATAAAAACCGATAAACAAATCTCTACGACGAGGGGAAGTCTCTGTTTTGACCTTTTCCGAAGATCCTCTGAAAAGACTTCTTGTATCCAGCAGGTCGATAATCTAGATCATCGTTATAAGTTATCCTAATTTTTCGGACTGTGAGAAAAATCGGAGGAATTTACAGGCGAAAATTTTTAATAAAATGATATTTCTTGATTTTCCCAAAAATTTGTATTCGGTCGATTTTCGGGTTTCTAAAAGTCTATAAATTTGGTTTCTTGTTAAAATAATATTATAACCTAAATTTTAACAAGATCTCTCACAAAGTGAAGTTGCGAAATGTTTATTTTTTTACATAGATTCGAGGAGGCTTACTTAATAACCTGACCATCTTATTTGATATTTTTGATTAATTATAAAAACAAAATTAAAAGTACGTTTTTATGCTTGTTAAATAATTATTATGTAACCTAAACACAGTAGATAATTAGATAAATATATTAACTAATTAACCACTGTTTGATCATGTATGTATCCAGTACTCACCTACTGTGAATATCAACAATGAGCTCAATTTTAATGTAACTAGGTACAATAAATTAAAATATGTTTTGTACAAGCAGAGCTAAAACTGTATTAGCGAAAGGTATGGACAGTGAAAATAAAACAAAGATCACCGGTCATTTTGCAAATGGTCACCTATCATGTTTCAGCACTTACACAGGACCCTTCGTCATCAGTACTGCTGTATAACTCATTTTATCACAAATCTCCTCTAATTTGTAATGTTAGAAACAAGCTAGTAGGTAAAAAAGGGCTATATGGAGAATACATTTTGCTTCGGCCGATCCCGATGATAAAAAATAAAGTGCAATTAAAAAAGAAAAGATAAGAAAAAATCGAAAAATTATCAATAATTAATTTAAAGAAAAGGTTCAGCATTGAACGGGCAAATCGAATAACACTGGATAATGTATTTTATAATTGTGATTTACTTTCTTCCTTCCTGTACGAATTTCTGCACGAAACGCAGCGAGCTCGATCCTTCTGACTTTTCGTATTTGTTTTGACGGATGTCCAGTGGATTGGAGCGATGGTCTCATACAGTAAAATATCTGCGGAGGTTTCGTGATATTAATAGTTTTATGGAATATGTAATACAATGAAAAAATAAATAACTTATTCTCGTTAAACCTGCTCTCATTGTGTGCTTCGCCGAAGACACCTGTTTTCTGTTTTCTGATGACTGCCACTCAATTTTAGAAACAACAATTAAAACAGAATTTAATAAAATTAAACAATGGTTTGACAGTAATTACATGCTAATCAATATGAACAAAACATCACATAAACATAAAAACATATGATACACATATAAAAAAAAAGATTATTAACCATATAATTTTAATTCTGAGAGGCTAATAAAATAAACAGTGAAGTTTGATTGCAAGTAAGTGTTTTCGTCCCACCTACAAATTACTTGCTCTTATTGGTTTTCTAAAATATAAATCTGTTAAGTTAAACTAATATAAAAATAGAACAAAATAATTGTCGTGAATTGCTTTTTAATACACGCACAAATACATGTGATCATCATAATCATTGGCCCAATTCAGTAAAATATTGTTTATTTGATGTAAATTTTTCGTTATGCCTGGTGTACCTATTTTTTTAATTTTCTTTATTTATTTTACTCTAAAAGTTTACGTATTTTTACGAACGAGAAATGTGTATATTTGTGTTAAAAAACCATCAACTTAGGAAAAATATTGTAATATTTTCAAAAACCGGAACTGCGTATTATTTAATTTAAATCGAATTAAATATTTGTACATTTAAATTTTATGAAATAAGTTTCAAAAATGACTTGTGGTTATGTTAATAATTACTCGTACCATCGTGCTCCTAAGTTCATTTTTAAGCGATGTAATTACCTTAATTATATGTTTCAATCTTTACACTTGTTAAGTCATTAGTGAATTTAATTTGATATGATAAAGCATGAATTAAATATAAAACAGAATCACTTTTCAATCACCGCTTGTTTGGGGGTAACGACTATCTTTTTTTGTCAAAGGGGACACGAAAAGTGGTCCTACAATTTAGATAACGGTATCGTATGTCATTTTCCTCCTAGACACTGAGCCATTTACCTAGAAAATATCGGCACCTGAGAGAAGTTCAATGAAGCTGAAATCGATGCGATCCTGGTCGTTCTTCGTCTTAGAACTGCCTCTGATTGAAAGCTCTGGGATATTAGGCGCCAAAATGACCCTATAAACTTTAAAAGCTGTTATCGTATTTTGTAAAATGGTTCATATTTTCTCCTATAAATGGAAAAAAAATTATATTGTTTTCTAATTGAAGGAATTTCAGCCGGGAATCAAAATAGGACTCGCTGTATACACTTTCTTTGTTCAATTTATCAATTTTCACATAAAGTTTAATTCAAATTCAACCAATTCTCTTATAACCGGTCATTAACAAAACACCTTACCACGTAATTAAAAAACACAAAAAACAGCAATATTTTGTTAGATGGTTCTAACGATAATTGTGTTGTAAAGATTTAAATTATTTACCAACAATTAATTAAGGGTTTTAGTTGAGATAAAAAAGTCAATGTCACGAACGGGATACGAACCCACGACCTTCGGCTAGATACGCTGCTGCTCTACCACTTGAGCTATCGTGACCTCGATCCACTCGGACACTAACTTCCCATCTCAACCACCACCTTTTGAATTTTCCCTCCTTTTTGCCAGTTTTCAAATGTCGTGTATTCTATTTGATTTAACTTATTAAATTCACTTGTTTTCGTGGTCCGCTTGACCGATTTATCTCAACTAAAAACCTTAATTAATTGAAAGATGTTAATTGGTTTCAATTCAAAAAAATTCAAAAGGTGGGGTTGAGATTGGAAGTTAGTGTCCGAGTGGATCGAAGTCACGATAGCTCAAGTTGTGGAGCAGCGGAATATCTAGCCGAAGGTCGTGGGTTCGAATCCCGCTCGTGACACTGACTTTTTTATCTCAACTAAAAACTTTAATTAATTGAATGATATTAATTGGTCAAGCGGACCACGAAAACTAGTGAATTTATTTACGAACACTCAAAACATTGAAAAATGTTGAAATTAATTTATTCAAAATGAGTACGAGCTGTGACAAGTCGAGTAAATAGGTAAATAAAGATTAGTATCATTCTCCCTATTTGTTGAATAACTAGCAAAAATATAGTTTTGACAGTTTTTATGGCAGTAATTAAGGCTAGCCTCTATAATTAAATAGGTCAGCGAATGACTAAAAGCACTAAAAATTAGTAAGACGCAACTCGACAATAAGCCACCAGAGCGTCAGCCTTGAAATTAAAAACAAAACATATAATAATAACTGAACGGATACATATAACCAACCACACGTGGTATATCTCCATTTTGCAGTGTGAATGTATTTATTAGCGTGGGTGATGAGGTAGGTAGGTCTAGGCTGTAACTGAATATCGAGTNTACCAACAATTAATTAAGGGTTTTAGTTGAGATAAAAAAGTCAATGTCACGAACGGGATACGAACCCACGACCTTCGGCTAGATACGCTGCTGCTCTACCACTTGAGCTAACGTGACCTCGATCCACTCGGACACTAACTTCCCATCTCAACCACCACCTTTTGAATTTTCCCTCCTTTTTGCCAGTTTTCAAATGTCGTGTATTCTATTTGATTTAACTTATTAAATTCACTAGTTTTCGTGGTCCGCTTGACCGATTTATCTCAACTAAAAACCTTAATTAATTGAAAGATGTTAATTGGTTTCAATTCATAAAAATTCAAAAGGTGAGGTTGAAGTGGGAAGTTAGTGTCCGAGTGGATCGAAGTCAGATAGCTCAAGTTGTAGAGCAGCGGAATATCTAGCCGAAGGTCGTGGGTTCGAATCCCGCTCGTGACACTGACTTTTTTATCTCAACTAAAAACTTTAATTAATTGAATGATATTAATTGGTCAAGCGGACCACGAAAACTAGTGAATTTATTTACGAACACTCAAAACATTGAAAAATGTTGAAATTAATTTATTCAAAATGAGTACGAGCTGTGACAAGTCGAGTAAATAGGTAAATAAAGATTAGTATCATTCTCCCTATTTGTTGAATAATTAGCAAAAATATAGTTTTGACAGTTTTTATGGCAGTAATTAAGGCTAGCCTTTATAATTAAATAGGTCAGCGAATGACTAAAAGCACTAAAATTTAGTAAGACGAAACTCGACAAAAAGCCACCAGAGCGTCAGCCTTGAAATTAAAAACAAAACATATAATAATAACTGAACGGATACATATAACAAACCACACGTGGTATATCTCCATTTTGCAGTGTGAATGTATTTATTATCGTGGGTGATGAGGTAGGTAGGTCTAGGCTGTAACTGAATATCGAGTAGCTCCCAGGCCCGCCAAATTAGTTTAGGTAATTATATATTTGTTGCGTGATGAGAGGGACAGGTCACCGCTATCAAGGTTGTAGTAATACTACCGAGATGCTGCGACCTCTCCAATATGAATGTATTTATTAGCATAAAAGGTTTGTTTAAATGGATGTCGAGGAATATCGAGTATTCCACAAGCACGTCAAAACGAAATTAATCTAATGGATGAATGAAATTCTGTACATACTGTATGAATGTACTTATTAGCACGAATGGAAGGAAGTCGGAAGGATTATGACTATCTTACCGACTTTTTAGTTAGTCGTAGAGGCAGGACCTCAGTCGTGCACCTGTATTCTGAGCACTGCCAACTGTAGATTAGGTAATCATTTTCTTAGCGTCAGTGGGTATTGTTATTGAGTCTGTAAATTTTGAATTTTTAATAAACCACGTGTGGGTTGGTAGGAACGAGCACCAAAACACTCCTCTGTTTCGTCGGTAGGAAACAAAATTAAAAGTAGGGATATAGTGAATGAGATAAAGATGAAATGAAACAAAGAAAAATGCGACAAACCTGCCGACAATGACCCTAGTAGTTAGCAGACAAAAAAAAAAAAAAAAAAAAAAAAAAAAAAAAAAAAAAAAAAAAAAAAAAAAAAACTGAATGGGAGGTGGCGTCGGTGGCCGCAACGGTTTAGGCGCTCATCATTGTAGGGTAAAGGGCCCGTGTTCGAATCCAGTGGCTCTGCATTCGTTCCTGACGTACTTACAAATGGGCTTTTTCGCAAAAACACCGGAACCCCGAGGGTTGATATAACCTCTGCTGTTGCTTGTAAAAAAAAAAAAAAATAAATAAATAACTAAAAGGGCCGTACCCGGAAGACCACTCGCTTTGCTCGGAAGGCAAAAACAATCATTTGAAAAAATAAATAAATGAAAATGCAAAAATCACGTTCAATTTTACCAAAAACAAAACATTATTCTTATATAAATATTATCTTAAAGGCAGCAACCAATAAACAAAATAAAACAGAAGTAAACGTATCTCGATGTGCATTTTCCAAGAGTATTCTTTTATGGGCAGGAAAGCGAAAAAACCAAGAGGTGGAGTAGACTAGGTTTAGGAAGGCTCTTGGTACTTTCAGTGGTAGCAACGTCCTGTATCTTGGAAATTTGTATTTTGAAAGAAAAAAAGAAGAAAAAAGGCGGATAGATCAATGTGGCTTAAAAAGTAATGATGGTCCAATTAAAAACAAATCAGGCGTTAATGTCCGCAGACCGAGTAACAGTGAGTTAAAACTCTCAATCTGAAAAATGGGATTAATAAAAAATCAATAATAAATAAAACTAAATTACTTCCTTTCCCAAAATTAAAACTACGCAATAACAAGTAAATAAAATTTGAAAATAGAGACATTTGTCTACTGAAGTTGAGGCAATGGTTTTATCGAACGAAAAGCAATCAATGGTTTTTAATGGCCTTTAAGCTAACTTCCCTTCAGAAAACAATGTACGCGTGATTACCGTTGAAATAAAGAAAAATTTCATATAAAATTCAAAATCAGTCATAAAATCAATGAAATCAATAGATAGATCACATTAGAAAAAAGTAAGCAAGATTTAAACAATATACTGCAATTATGCATTTTCTGGGGTAGCTTTAAAAACTAGACTATTATTTTTCTGAAATAATTTCAAAAGGAAACTAACTGTAATAAGGATAAATGAATTTTACTCTAATTTAATAACTCCAGAGCGGTTTTGGTAATTTACTACGGGTAGTCAGCATAAATTTATTTAGAGAAGGTTAATTAGTTATAAATAATGTGTGGTCATTAGTAACCGTGAGAAAATAATACAGTAATATCTTACTGCCCTGCCACTCTCAACACGACACGCAAGAATGGCCCAATCACGCAGAAAACAAACTGAGAGAGTAGAAATACTTTGATTGAATATAAAAAATAGTTTTTTGAATTGAATAAATTCATTTTTTCCACATCCTACATGTATTTGTTAAATTTAAACAATGTTTGTAAATCCTAGGCGCTGAAGATGATATTAATAAAGCTCGAAACGTTGGCACGATAAAGAATATGTTTTTTCTAAACACTACGTCACACCAGACCGCATCTCACAATTTCCGAATCGTTATAAATAATCTTGGATTAATAGGTAACTGTTGAACAGTAGAACAGATAGATTTTTGTCATCCATCCAGCGGAGCCGGCTGACAAACAGCAACTTGACGGGCCGTTACAGTCCGATCGGACTACACGAATAGACCCGCGGTTGTGGCGAAGTAGGGTGAAGTAGGCGAGGCCGCACTACAGGATAGAATACCGCAGAGACCGAAAAAAGATATATTTTTGTTAAGTATTCAAGAAAAAATGAAAATGAAGAAACGAAGGCCCCCTTGCACACTGAAATAAATACTTTGTCCGACTATTGTTTTTACCTTTGTTGATAAACTTTATTATGTTGTTCTATATGTTTGTTTGAACAAATTTAGAATGACTTTAATAACAGACTAGTAAAAATAATTAACTTCCATTATCATCAAGTATTGATTTCTCATTTCATAGAAATTGATGTGGGAAGTTAATCAAATTAAATTAATAAAAAAAAATTATGATGTTTAAACTGCACATGAGGATTACACAATCAATCAGAATTTTATGCCATAGGGTTCAGAAAGACGTAATCGGGTCAATCGTAAACTCTACTCGATTTTGTTCGGAAACATCTACAGCTGTTTGGAATGTTCTTTAATCTTTGCGTTGTTTATGTAGCGCTCCATTATCAAACCGGTAGTCACTAGCCATTTTTTTGAATAAAGTTTTAAAGGTTTTTTTAAATTGCTTCGACAGCATTTACCTGGACAAAAAGGCTCTTCCGGAACTTAGATCCTTTTTCGATAAAGACCTTCTGAGTCGAGATAATCTTTGAAATAAAACTAACCGACGTTAAGGAAAAAAATACGTAAGTGAAGCATTTCACGCCTGAAGTTTGAGCCGGGCTTGGTAAGAAAGTTAAAAAAAAAAAAAAAATACAAGGCTCCCTGTCAACCTGTGCGTGCGCTGACTTCAAAACACCGATAGAACGTGGGGGTTTTGAAACTCTCGCCCCGGAGGGTGAGACGGACATATTAATGTCAAGTCGAAAGCAGACATTTTTTTGGTGGGGAGAAGGATTTTCTCGTTTGCTTTCGTCGTGTCCTCGGAGAGGAAGTAAAAGCTGCTCATGTACCTCTGCAATTTTCCTTTTGATCGTTCCTGAACACTTGGCCGACGGTTTAATAATTTATAATGGCTTAATATTGAAAGATTGAAAAAAAATTAAATAACAATCTCTTTGGTATAGTTACAATGTCTGTCACATCTCTGATAATAAATAAAAATTATTTATAGATAAACTCGGTGTTATTGCCGATACGGCGCTACCCTCTGTTAAACCCGCACAACCGATCCGTTATGTGGTTTTAATCTGTAGTGTGCCTGGCGAAAAAATCCAATTCGAGCTTCCCTTATTTCATACATGCTACGCGAAAAACATTGAATCATGTTCTTAAACAGTGAATTTGTATAGTTAATTTACATAATGAGAGCGATTTTGTTCCAATTAGAATTTACCATTAATTACAGCAATTTCCGATTACGATTTTTAAGGGTTTATTCATACAAAATAATGCGGTAAATCTATGTACCCAGCCAGAAAACGTATTGATCAAATGAGTGCTGATAAGGTATAAATTGTCAGAACTTTATAATTAAACGTCAGTCATACAAATTGTACACAAAATTATAAAGAAAATGTTTAACAGTATCTATTATTCTTATCCTTATTCAACTGTATCTTACAAACTTACCAAAAGGATTTAGATACTAAAATAGAAACATAAAATGGTAAACATAAGCGTGGGTAGGTTGAATGTTCTGCGGTGTGACTCTTGACAATATGAGATCCAGGCAGACATTGAACGAACTAAAGGAGTAAAATATTTGAAAAAATTGTCGACTGAGTTTATAATGCTTAATAATGAAATGGAATAAAGCATTTCATACGATATCAGTCGAATTTATCCCTGTAATTTGGTTTTTCAAAACAAGCGTTGATAGGCAAAGAAATGTTTATCTTACTTTTGCCACCAATGTCACAAAAGGAATCCGTAGTAATAGCCAAGCCATTGAGTTTTAGAACATTATTTCAAGCAATTTAAATTTATGTGTCAGTGAGTGAAAACGCGTTTTTAAAAAAATATCATAAGAAGGTAAACACAATATTTTTAAATTTCATTTTCTATCACTTTCCTGTCAAATAAAATAAGTCCGACAAGTCACAAAAGCTAAATTTTAAGCCCATTCACTAGTTTTCGTGGTCCGCTTGACTAATTAATATGTTTCAATTAATTAAGATTTTTAGTTGAGATAAAAAAGTCAATTTCACGAGCGGGATTCGAACCCACGACCTTCGGCTAGATTCGCCGCTACTCTACCACCTGAGCTATCATGGCCTCGATCCACTTGGACACTAACTTCCCATCTCAACCCCACCTTTTGAATTTTCCCTCCTTTTTGCCATTTTTCAAATGTCGTGTAATCTATTTGATTCTTGGCGACAAATGAAATAGCCACGGACAGCTTTCGTGAAGATATACTTCATTTTAACTTATTAAATTCACAAGTTTTCGTGGTCCGCTTGATCAATCTATATCTTCCAATTAATTAAGGCTTTTAGTTGAGATAAAAAATCCAATTTATTCTCAACCTCACCTTTTAAATTTTTTATCTCAACGAAAAACCTTTTTTTTCTCTCTGCTCCTTGGGCTTGAAGGCTTTATTTATCAGAGAATAATTCCCGGCAATATAATTTTTATGCTCTGCCTGACAGTCATGCCCAGCTCCATCCGAGATTTTGGCCACAAGTATATTCCGCACGGGATGGACCATCGTGTAGGTATCTCTGTCGGGAGTATGGAGCGGGTTTAATTAAATTCCTTTTTTCTTTTTTTTCCATTATAGTAGCTTGTGTAGTTCTATATTCCGTTCATGTATATTGATGATTGATAACTGGTTCGTATCACGTTTGGATTTCGGCCAGCCTTTTTTCTCCAGAACGATGTTAAAAAATTCTGTCGATACATTCATATTTATTTTCCGAATAATTTCTTTCCAAGATGGCTGAATGCCAACAAATTTCATTCTAGTTAACCATTTTGCTCTTTCTTCCTGGTATAGCTGACATCTTTGGGTAACATGGTCGACATCCTCTACTTCACCTTGACATGAGCTAACTTTCTTGGCAAAGAAATATAGTTTTCTAGCGAAATCGCCATGCCCTGACAAGAACTGCGAGACTGAGTGGTTGATTGCTATTTTATTTTCTATTCTTTCTTTGATGTCTGGGAAGCATTTGTATGTGTGTTGTCCTTTGCAGCTCGCATTCCATCGAGTTTGCCAGTCGTTTATGGCCCATACATGTGCCTCCTTAGGTGTGCTGATTGGTATGTTGGGTGTCTTATTGCTGTTTATGTCCCATAAACACATAGTTTTTCTATCGCAATTTCTACGAGAAGCTGCCCCGCGATTACTTGTAGTGCTTCTGTAGATAACATCTGTAGGCTTTAGTGCAAATTAGCAATGAATTTCGTTGGGCTGTGATGATATCGCTTTTGCAGGCTGAACTCAAATTTCTTGCCCATGGAGGGCAAGCATAAGCAAGAACACAGATGCTATGCTTGTAGCTACAGCCTTAGGTTTCACCACAGATTCTCTTGGCAATGGATCTGGTTTTAATCGATTTGGTGTGTTCCCTCAAATTCCAGTGTTCCCCTATTATTATGACAAGGTACTTTCCTGTGCGAGGGCACTTGATGGTTCTTCCTTCTATCCGCAGTCCTGGTGGGCTTCTAATATTTAGCTTGCCTTTAATAAAATGAGAGCTGTTTTCTCAATAGCAAGCTCCAGTTTCACTCTTGTGCACCAAGTTTTGACCATGCTAACTGTTTGACAGAGACGACATTGAACACAGTTCTTCTCTGATGAGGCTGTTTGAGTTAATGGTGAGACTGTGCCTCTTGAGTCTTGAATAACGCGCTCGTCGGCTAGGCCTCAGGTGCGGTGCGACAACACTCTGCACAAAGTACTAGATATACCAATGGTTACGTGAAGGCTAAAAGGTGCTTACCTCAGGCTGATTGGTGAAGGAATCGCACAGTGCGAGCTCCATGCGCAAGATATAGCCTCAGGCAACAGAAATAACTGAACTTCTAATACCTTAAAAATGCATTTTTTACTTTTAATATTTATTACTTAGAATGTTTATTACATTTTGATTTAGATTATCATTTACATTAAGATTATGTTAACTTGGTAATTATTGTTTATGTTAGGACATCCATGGTTCCCAGAATCATTTTATATGCCAATTAGTGTATTAAGGCGACTCCAATAAGTCGCTCCAATGCGTTTGTAAGCATTACTGTACAGACCTTAAAATATTTATGAAAAAATTAATCGATATATCCGTCAGTAAATGGACGGATTAAATAGCAAAATATGCAAAACCCAGGAGGTAAAACACAATCATAAGTGGAAAGAAATGGGATAAGCTGATGACTGATTGAAAGAATATGATTTATTCTCGTAAAATACTTAAATAAAATTAGATTATTTCTATACAGATCGTACTACAAAGTTTTAGAAAATGATTCTGCCTACTGTAACAAATATTTTGAGTAATTTCTTCGAGAATACTGCGCTAGTTAAGGAGTTAAGGAGTTAACATTAATTACATTAATTTAGTAAGCGTTGTACGTACGACAAGAAACATAGTTAGTTGGATGAACTGACGAACGAGGCTGTATTACCGATGGTTGAATTCGCCGCAGACGACCTCTTTGTGGAAAGGAGACAATATCAATCAAACCTCTCCAAAATCAGATTATAAGGATCATCTATCTATAAACATCACCATAAATGACAAAAGTGTATATTTTATTCATCAGTTTCAATCTTATATTTCAATGAATTAGGAACAAGCTAAAAATTAAAATCCATGATGGATCGGTTCGTGAAGCATGATGACACTCTGGTTCATAAAAGCTGATCGTATGTGATCCGTTGCTCTCCCGTAGTCTGATCGTTTCGTTTTCACTCCTTCATCACTCAATGTCTTATGACGTGAATGGGCGAGCTCTCAGGGCATAAGATGCGATAAAACAGCTGACGTGAATCTATCAAATATCAAACGAATATGTTATACATATTTATGATGGTAATTTAATTTTTTTTTGAGAAGTGTAACTTAGAAAGTTTTTATTTTTCCTGTATTGAAGTTTATGAACCCGTGAAATTTATTCTGTCGAAGAATTGTTTACTACACAATTTATAGCTTTTATAGTTTGTATCATATATAGTACAATAAGAGTATAATAATAATAATATAATTTTTATTTTTATTTATGCTGGGTTATGAACCCGGTAAATGCTTGTAAATGAATACAATTCATAATTCACTAGTTTTCGTGGTACGCTTGAACAGTTAATATTATTCAATTAATTAAGGTTTTTAGTTGAGATAAAAAAATCAGTGGCTCGAGCGGGATTCGAACTCACGACCTTTGGCTAGATACGCTGCTGCTCTACCACTTGAGCTAACGTGACCTCGATCCACTCGGACACTAACTTCCCTTCTCAACCACCACCTTTTGAATTTTCCCTCCTTTTTGCCAGTTTTCAAATGTCGTGTAATCTATTTGATTCTCGGCGACAAATGAAATGGCCACGAAGAGCTTTAGTAAAGATATACTTCATTTTTACTTATTAAATTCACTAGTTTTGGTGGTCCGCTAGACCAATTAATATCTTTCAATTAAATAAGGTTGTTAGTTGAGATAAAAAATTCAAAAGGTGATGTTCAGATGGGAAGTTAGTGTCCGAGTGGGTCGAGGTCACGATAACTCAAGTGGTAGAGCAGCGGCGTATCTAGCCAAGGTCATGGGTTCGAATCCCGCTCTTGACACTGACTTTTTTATCTCAACTAAAAACCTTAATTAATTGAACAATTCATAATTTTAATATTGTTGATGTACTAGTATGATTAGACTTAATAATTTTCATTAGTTTAAACATGAATATTATAAACTAAAACATTGCGAGATTTTATTTATTTAATTTCAAACACTGAACATCAAATGGGACCATCTGCTCCCGTTAGGAGAGTAATGTACTTTGCAATTCAACGTCGAATTTAGGACAGTCAAAGAAAATAACATGAGGAATTTACCTTTTTTACACTTTGTTCAAATTAACATTTTAATTAATCCGACAATGTAAGAGAGTTTAGACGTTTAAAACGCTTGTTCCTGTTCCACAAAGTACAAAGCTTGATCGTTAAATTTTTCCAATTGCTACACTGCCCACACCATCAAACAGAACAAAAAGTAAATGTGATTGAAAGCTTATAAAACCCCTTAACTTTAAATTAGAAAATGAAAATTGAAACATTTTTACTAGCAAATTGTATGAACTAATGAAATAAAATATTTGTGTAATAAGGCTAAATATTTTTAAGTTATTCAGCTAAAAAGTTTCGAAATATGCAAAATTTATGTTTAAAATATCAAGAGGAAATTGGCTTCCTCATCACGAGAGAAACTTCGATAATGGTGATGAATACAAAAATAACTATAAGCTAAAAATTCCATAATGACCTTACAAAATTTAAAAGAAATGGAAAATTACATACAATTTTATGGCTTCATGTTGTTTTATTAATTTTTTAATAAATTTGAGTAGAATGATTAGACGAAATACAATGTCAATTTGTTTTTGATTTTTATTGTCTATATGGTTATTAACGTTTTTGAATTTGTTAACCCAATACTTACAAAACTGGAATCAATACTTCGAGAGGTATTACATATCAAACTGGACAAAAAGTCCTTATTATGCAAAGTTTGATTCTCAATTAAATTATAGGTTTATCAATTTACATGCCAGTCTAACCTTCTCAACATTATTCCGTAAAATTTAACGTATTTCATAAAATTTTAATCCTACGGTACACCAATTCAGAAAGAGCACTGACAGTCTTACGAGATTTTTTTTTTAAATTTTAATCTTATGAAATTAAGATAAAAGACAGTGAAATTGTGAACTTTTATGACTTTTCATAGTTCTTTTTTAAATTTAAAGCTTACTGAAATGTGGACCCAAGTCATGAACTTTAAACACACTTAATTTCTCAATGTGGAATCATAAGAGTTCATTCACATTGATCAACTGATTAAAAATTAAAGAGAAAAAAATTAAATCTTACAATTAATTAAGGTTTTCAGTGGAGATAAAAAAGTCAATGGCACGAACGGGATTCGAACCCACGATCTTCGGCTTGATACGCCGCTGTTCTACCACTTGAGATATCGTGACCTCGATCCACTCGGACACCAACCTCCCATCTCAACCACACGTTTTGAATTTTCCATCCTTTTTGCCATTTTTCAAAAGGTGTGGTTGAGATGGGAGGTTGGTGTCCGAGTGGATCGAGGTCACGATAGCTCAAGTGGTAGAGCAGCGGCGTATCAAGCCGAAGATTGTTGGTTCGAATCCCGCTCGTGCCATTGACTTTTTTTATCTCAACTGAAAACCTTAATTAATTGTAAGATATTAAATGGTCAAGCGGACCACGAAACTATTGAAGTTAAATTAAATGTTTACAATTTTTAATTTCTTAGCCTTACATTATTTCAAAGGGTGGACATATTGAACATTTGATCATATTTTTAGAAACGTATTCTTTTTTATATTTATAATTTTGTACTAAACGTCTATTTAATTTATTTTTTATCATTATGTTTAATGTAAACAAATATATTGATATAACATCTTAATGATTATTTTTTATACCATTGAGCGAAAAAATCCTATTTTTTGCAATTGTACATTAATTTTTACATTGGTGACCTTATCAACATTACAAATAAAGTTCACTTAATTACAGTTCATTAATAGGTGTAACATTTCTGTAAGCTTCATATATGTCGGAATTTACAGGACCCAAAAAATCTTCTTTACACGTTAGACAAGAACTTCAGAAACTAGTACAAGGTTATATTTTAATTTCACTAATTTTCTTGGTCCGCTTGACCAATTAATATCTTTAATTTTTTTTAGTTAAGATAAAAAAGCAGTGTCACGAGTGGGATTCGAACCCACGACCTTTGGCTAGATACGCCGCTCCTCTACCACTTGGGCTATCGTGACTTCGATCCACTCGGACACTAACATCCCATCTGAACCCCACCTTTTGAATTTTCTCTCCTTTATGCCATTTTTTTAAATCTAGTGTAATCTATTTGATTCTCGGCGACAAATGAAATGGCCACGCAATACGCCGCTGTTCTACAACTTGAGCTGGGTAAATGAAGTATATCTCCACTAAAGCTCTTCGTGGCCATTTCATTTGTCGCCGAGAATCAAACAGATTACACGAGGAGGGAAAATTTAAAGGAGGGAAAATTCAAAAGGTGGGGTTGACATGGGAAGTTAGTGTCCGTCTGGATCGAGGTCACGATAGCTCAAGTGGTAGAGCAGCGGCGTATCTAGCCGAAGGACGTGTGTCGAATCCCTTTTTTATCTCAACTAGAGAACCTTAATTGATTGAGTTATATTTTAAGTTTTTTTTGTATCGGGTTGTCCGGAAAATAATGCAGGATTTTAAGTTTTCATTAAAAAAAATCTATATAAAATATTCTGTTTACGTTTACAGGATTACTCATTTGTATGAATGTCAACACTTATTAATCCTCTTCCAAATGATATTGTTTGTTTACCTCTGTAGCATTCCGCTACTTGGAAATAATTCAGTCATCCTTATAATGTCAAAGCGAGAATTTCGTACGATTTTCTTTTACGAGTTTAAACTCGGCCGAAGCGGAGCCCAAACGGCTAGAAACATTAACCAAGTCTGGGGCGAGGGTTGTGTTAATGAGTGCACTGTGCAAAGGTGGTTTAAAAAATTTCGGGAGGGAGATTTCAGCCTTGAAGATGAAGAAGGTCGTGGAAGGCCTTCCTCTCTTAATGATGATGTTCTGCGATCAGTGGTGGAAGAAAACCCCAAAACAACTGTTCGAGAACTTGCAGAGCAACTCAAAGTCAGTAAAACGACCGTCGCTGACCACCTCAAGGCGATTGGAAAAGTGAAAAAACTCGAAAATTGGGTTCCACACTCATTAAACGATCGCCAAAAAAATCAGCGCTTTGATGTTTGTGCATCACTTCTTTGTCGAAACAAAAATGACCCATTTCTGGCCAGAATTGTTACATGTGACGAAAAGTGGATTCTCTACGATAACACTAGACGTTCTGGACAGTGGCTCGACAAAGGAGAAGCTCCAATACATTTTCCAAAGCCCCCAACTCATCAAAAAAAGGTAATGGTTACGGTATGGTGGGCTTCATTTGGTTTAATACACTACAGCTTCTTAAATCCTGGCGAAACCATCAATGCTGAATCATACTGTAACCAAATTAATACCATGCATCAGAAATTGGCAGTAATGAAGCCCTCTTTGGTCAATCGGAAAGGGCCCATTTTGTTGCATGACAACGCTCGACCACATGTGTCACGTGTAACGTCACAAAAATTATTGGAGCTTGGCTATGAAACTTTGCCTCACCCACCCTACTCTCCGGACCTCTCGCCTACTGACTACCATTTTTTTAGACACCTGGACCACTACTTACAACACATAATATTCAAAAATCAAACGGAACTGGAAAATGCATTTATTGACTTTATCAATTCTAAAAATTCTGAATTCTACTCAGACGGAATTAATAAGTTACCAACACGTTGGGAGAAATGTATTGAGAGTATGGGAAATTATTTTGATTAAAGAACATTGCTTTAAAGTAACTAGTTTCTTTTTTTTTGTTTAATACCAAAATCCTGCATTATTTTCCGGACAACCCAATATTTCGCTTGGGTAATGTTACAAAAAAAAATAAGATTTTCAATGTTTTTTGCATTAGTGTAATTAAATTCACATGTTATGAGAGACAAGGGACTTTATGCGAAAAAGTTTTAAAAGGTTGAAATAACTAAGTATCTCGTCAGTAGTGTATAATCTGGTAGGATTCGATATTATCAGTTATGTGTAAATATTTTTTGTTATTAATTGCTTTTAATTAAAATTCATCTTATTTTTGAATAAAAACAAATTTCATTGAATAATGAAACTTATATTTTCTGACCTGAAGTGGATTTTCTTATGTTGGGAACGAGATTCTCAATTCAGGATAGCCGAACACAAAGGAGGTCCAAGCTTCTAAGGTTCTCAAAAGGGCAACCACCTCTCGATACTCTCCCATCTACACAATAGAACACTAAAGTGATATCTTTTTTTAACAGTTTTTTATTTTACTTTCTTCAGTTATGTTTCGGGAAGAGAAAACTGATACAGAATGACGGAAAGATGCAAATTTAAACCACTGGCCGCTTTCAATATTTCTGGCAGGGTTCGAAAAATATATATAACGGTTTTAGTTTTTGCGTTTTAATTAAAATTTCTTTATGTTAATGAGAAGAAAAACAGATTGCACCGGCCGCTGAAACCGAGATTGCCAGAGTTGAGTTGAATATATAACCTTGGCCCTTAGCTGCAATGAATTCCAACCCTGGGCTCACTTGGAATTCTAATTAATTTAAATCTAAGCATCAACGTCCTAAGAGCCACCTTGGATTTTTATTTTCTTATTCAAATCCTACAGTGTTATATCGCTTAAATGTTTGAAATATAAAATGTCGGTATTTTACTTTTCACGCATTCTTGAGGTTCTAGCTTCGTGTAAAACTATGATGAAATATAAATTAAACATTCAAGACCCTGCAGCAGGTCCTGAGCAGAGAACTGTCATATTAGTTTGATCCTTTTTGGACCCAAACGAATCGCTTATCAGGTTAATCTAATACTCCCAGATTCCAAGTTGAATTTTGATTGGGGAAAAATAACAAAAAACTTGTATCCACCGTGACACAGAAAATCCACGAAAATAGGCACGCAATCATGGTTTTATTGTTATGAAGCTTGAGTGATTAGAGAGTTAAAGTGCCAATACTATCGACAAGCAGCAATATAGTTAGATATGTGCACTTATAACACTCAAATATTTAAAAAAATTTAATTAATTAAGGTTTTGGTTGAGATAAAAAAGTCATTGTCACGAGCGGGATTCGAACCCACGACCTTCGGGTAATGATGCCGCTGCTCTACCACTTGAGCTATCGCGACTTCAATCCACTCGGACACTAACTTCCCACCTCAACCCCACCTTTTGAGTTTTCCCTCCTTTTTGCCATTTTTCAAATGTCGTGTAATCTATTTGATTCTCGGCGATAAATGAAATGTCCACGGAGAGCTTTGAAAAATGGGAGAAAGGAGGGAAAATTCTAAGGGTGTGGTCGAGATGGGAAGTTAGGGTCCGAGTGGATCGAAGTCACGATAGCTCAGGTGGTAGAGTAGCGGCGTATTTAGCCGAAGGTCGTGGGTTCGAATCCCACTTGTGACACTGACTTTTTTATCTCCACCAAAACCTTAATTAATTGAAAAAGAATTTTTTAAAACTTTATTTGGAGATCGTGAGGTGACTCCAGACTAATCATCATTAATCACACACTAAACATCACACATGATTTTAATGTGTTTAAACGCCATCAAGTTGTATTTCTATCAAAACTCAGTCAATGAGATGAGCATTTGTGAATATCGAGAGGAAAGTAAAATATTTCCCTTGGAAAGGCGGTGGCGTCATTTGGAGTGACGCCTAGCGAGATGGATGTCTTCAATATTCAGTGACTTTTTGCACCATTAACCAAAGACTGCTTCCTTTGAAAAAAGTGCCTTTATAACTATATAAACCCGCTATCATTGAATTATCCCTTTTAATGGCATAAAATTATGTTACATATATTTTTCATATTTATCCTCTAAGTTAGTAACTGGCCTACTTAATAGCTAAGGAATAAAATACTTCAATTAAAAGAAATGTTTCTTTGTAATATTTTTATAGATTTAGATTACGTTTTGTTTTATCAAACATAATTAATTATTTTAAACGGCAGAAATCAAACTTTAATTTAATTTAGAATTTCAGACTTTAATGAGAATTTAAATGGAAGCAAGTCATAACATTTACGTTTATTGAATACCGTAGTTAAATTTTTTGGATGATAAAAATTGATACCAAAAAAACAAAAAATAATTCAATAAAATTGTTTAAAAATCGTAAAATACGAAATTTAATATTTTATAAATTTTAATACTCTGATTGTTTGGGAACATAAATGGAAGTTTTTGTAGATACACACTAAAATAAATCTTGCATCACACATTTGATATGAAATGGACATTTTTTGGAAGAGGAAGAGCACGCCATTGGGCCGGCTTCCATCTTCTAAGAAATTTATTTGAGACATGAGTTATTTATGAAAAATTGATCTAATTTACTGATATAAGAAAATCGTTAAAGTTAGAACTATTTTATTACAACTTCATTTATTCCATGGTCTGAACACCTATCAAAAATACTTTTGAACTGCAAAAACACTTTTTTTTCAATTCACAAGTTTTCTTGGTCCGTTTGACCAATTAATATCTTTCAATTAATTAAGGTTTTTAGTTGAGATAAAAAAGTCAGTGTCACGAGCGGGATTCGAACCCAACACCTTCGGCTACATACCCCGCTACTCTACCACTTGAGATACCGTGACTTAGATCCACGCGGACACTAACTTCCCATCTCAACCTTCCGTTTAGTTGAGATAAAAAAGGTGGGGTTGAGATGGGAAGTTAGTGTCCGAGTGGATCGAAGTCACGGTAGCTCAAGAGTAGCGACGTATCTAGCCGCAGGTCGTAGGTTCGAATCCCGCTCGTGACACTGACTTTTTATCTCTACTAAAAAGCTTAATTAATTGGAAAATTGTTTTTTATGTTTAATTTTTATTACCGGCCCATTCTGCTTATAATGACTATTACAAAACGCAATTTCTTTGAAAGATTTTTTTGAACAATCGGTTTATATAATTAATTTCGCATAAAGAATGTTTAAAGCTAAGTATTGCATAAAAGTAGGATACTGTTCATAGTTGCCTACAATTAAAAAATTCATTATGAACAGCAACCGATTAACGCTGCTTGATGATTTGGTCATTTGAGACTAGATGGGGACTCAGTGGCTATGTTAACTTTTAAATTTATGGCTGAGGTGCGCTCAGTAAATTTTAAATAAAATATTTTTTAAAAAAATAAGAGGCAAAGTCACCGGGAAGTTGTTAGGGATGGATTAGATATTTTCAGTATTTTGCTTTCATTATTACTTCTCAACACCATTTCAGCCATAGGATTCAGAGGCGTTAAAGAACACGGCTACGGATAAAACAAATCGTAGGTGAACGAACGGCGGGTGTTCAATCAGTCTCAGCTGGGTCAGTGAACCAGATCAGGGGACGGATCATGTCCGAATTTGTAGTGGTTCCTTTATGAGACTCATAAAAGTTACCTAGGTTAGCTACCTTGTCTCTACATAATTTTGTGGTTCTATTTATCAGAATGATTGTATGAACGACTGCGCCACTCTAATAACGTAATGTGTCCAGATGCGGTCGAAGAAGAACCTCTTCCACTTTCAGGCGATGCGGCCCCTAAAAAGAAATAAATGGAGGAAATGCAATTAGATTTCTCGAGTAGCACAATTATGGCATTGGTCCAGATTTTCGCTTTTCCTTCATCGTTAATAAAATTGCAGTATAATGTCATTGCTAAAACATACATAAACTATTTTTTTTCATCCAAACCCAATAGAAATGATTATGATTATAACAGGAGGACTTTGCATTCCCTAAGCACTGCATCATTTTTGTTATTGTACTTTTTGTAATTTTTTCCAGTTGAATTGGCTAGATTTTCTCATTAGGAAGTAGTAGGTCATTAACTGTTAGTGCTGTAGAAAATCACATTTTCTCATTCCTACATTTTAGGGTATCCTAGATCATGTCTATATTGAGCCGTATATGTCCACAGAACAGCTATGAGTTTTACGCTGTCTTAGTGTACAATGTGATGCTCAATTCTTCCGAGAGTTCTTGAATCATGTGTTTCTTGTGTCTGGCAACTTTGAAGTTCGTCCACTGCTCCTTTTGTTTTTTGTGGACTCATTTTGAGATGGAGGAGTCTATGTGAGCATTCTAAGTTAATTTAACATGTTTTTTCCCGTAATTTATTTTACTTTCTTATTTTATAGCCCTTTAGAAAAGCAGTTTCATTCATTTAATGTTGTAATAACATTTCTATCTATAAACCGACTTCAATGAACATTCTTGCATGCTACATTTTCTGCCTCTATTTTGTCAATTTCGATTTGTCTATTTTTAACGAAATTCGGATTAACGATTTTTCAAAATCAGCATTTAATTATAAATAACACTTTAAATTCACTAATTTCGTGGTCCGCTTGACTAATTAAATTAAATTAGTGAATTTAAAGAATTAATGTGAAGTACACTTCACTAAAGCTCTCCGTGGCCATTTTCAATTGTCGTCGTGAATCCAAACAGATTACACGACATTTTGAAAAATGGCAAAAGGAGGGAAAACTCATAAGGTGGGGTTGAGATGGGGAGTTGATGTCCGAGTGGATCGAGGTCACGATAGCTCAGGTGGTAGAGCAGCGGTGTATCTAGCCGAAGGTCATGGGTTCGAATCGCGCTCGTGCTACTGACTTTTTTATCTCAACTAAAAATCTTAATTAATTGAAAGATATTAATTGTTAATCCCGCTCGTGCCATTAACTTTTTTTCAACTCAACTAAACACCTTAATTAATTGTAATAAATAACACTCTTTGCACAGCAAGTAAAATGATGTTTTTTTTAAAAGATTAACACAAAATGTTTTAAAAAATATTTCAGGTTCTAAAAAATCATGCTGATGTATTAGTGCACGATGTGTTTTCAAGATGTTTATAATTTATTGAACACATCTCTTCATTCATGCGGCCCCTTCCGGGTTTTCTTACGGAAATTACATCAGAAGTTTCTTAGCCAGAGGTTTATCATTTCATTGGATCCTGAACTTGTAGAAAATGGTTAAAGTTTCTTCATTCAGTTAAAAAAAATTTGTATTTTAAATATCTTTCAATTAATTAAGATTTTTAGTTGAGATAAAAAAGTCAGTGTCATGAGCGGGGTTCGAACCCACGATCTTCCGCTAGATACGCCGCTGCTCTACCACTTGAGCTATCGTGACCTCGATCTAGTTGGACACTAACTTCCCATCTCAAATGCATCATTTGAATTTTCCTTTCTTTTAGCCATTTTTCATATATCGTGTAATCTTTTATCTCAACCCTTAATTAATTGAAAGATATTATTTGGTCAAGCGTAAAATAGTGAATTTTAAATTATGTTTTTTTTGGCTTTGGCCAATTTTCCCGTGTTTCTATTGACTTTTTCCAGAGCAAATATTTAATTTTAATCGATTTTGAGTGCAGTAATTACACTTTTCTTACAATATCTACAAGGTTTTGAATATTTATGAACTTTTAAAACTATTACAAACTGTGCCAGATGACTATCATAGCACTGACATAGACAAATGTTCAAGAAATAATTGATAAATTTTTAACACTGTCAAGGAATGTTTGCGATTATACTCGACCTGTACAATAAGAACGTTTCAAAACTGGGTTAGATGAAGCATAGAGTTCATCTCCAAAGAGATGGGTCGGATGGAATTGGGCTTATCTTACTCAACGCGTTCGGATCGCTTGCTCCTGGGGAGGAAAATATCACTCGAAGGTCCGCCTTTACCCATCAGTTGTAAATCGTATCTGATTATCATATTTTTCACATATCCGGTTTTATATATCAGTGAAACTGTCATCCCGGTCAGTGATTTTCCTTAATATTGAGACACAGCATTTGCATGACTGATTACAAATTAAAAAAAAAAAAATAAGGTACGAAATTTATCAACGTTATCGAAGTCGATAAAATCACATTTTCCGGTCAATTCGTCCAGTCGTTCGACAAGAATAAGCTCATGGCCGTACAAATCATTCACATGTAATTTATTCCATACAAAACAGAAGAACAGACGATCACAATAACCGACCGGAAAAAACAGAAATCCATCAAAGACGCCGGCTGACAAAGGTAAGGACGGCACTGCCCTTTCACCTTTCACGAACGCATAAAAGGGACCCGGGTCAAAATGAAAATATCAAACCAACCCACTGAAGATGGCAAAGTCTTGAAAAGCTTACTGTCAAAGCAGTAGAGGTACAAGGACCAGTATGTTTTGGAATGATTAAACAACACTCAAATATATTTCTTCCAAGAATTATCATCTTGTGAGAATTTTTTCCTTCTTATTTATTTTAAGTGTTAATAATACTTTCGTCAACTTAACTTACTAGCAATTGGAATCTATTAGTCGCCTAATGAATAAGTAATTTCACATATTATTTTAATATAAATTTCCGCGATCCTTAATTATTTTGTAACCGATAGATTAACATTTATGACATTCAACATTTTTCAAAGAATGCGTTTAAAAAACTAATTAGATTAACATACAAATGAAGTACATTAAAATTAAATCAAAAAGTTCAAAGGTGTTTCATTTGCTGTTTTATACTTTTAAAATATCAACCAAGACATCGCTACATAATGTATGATGTTGATATTTTTAAGTAGTCATTTCTGATATTGAGAAACTTTGGTAATTAATTTTAAAATTTAATTTGATGGCCTGCGATCAATTAACAAGATAATTATTATGTGCCAGGAGTTCGTTTTAAGTTTCATCGTTACATCGTTCATCCATCTTGGTTTGCCTATCTTTAACAAAAAAAAATACAAAATACCAACTGGCATAACATTAAAACCAGTTCGAACTTAATACATATGCATAACCAACAAATAGTGATATACATAATTTACTAATCGAAATTATACAAAAAAACTAGTTCAACAGCTGTACAAAAGGTCTACATGGGATATGTTTTTATAGATATCGCTTTTATTTTCTACTGGATTAATACTCAACCAGAACGTTGATAGGACCGCAATTTCTTCGCCAGGGTGTTTTAACAGTTATCAAGGGACGGTTAAGAGGAATGTTAGTGGATCAGTTATAGCTGTGACTATGTTAAAACGACGAAGCAATTCTCAGACAGCTAACCCTCTCGAACACGCTCTCATCAACTTGCCTGCCCGTTATCAACACCGATGGCCATACAGATGAAGATCCGGGCCTGTCCACTGCGAAATGAAGGGAACCAATTATATAAAAAATAGTCCGCGATTGAATGTTCGTTTTCACTTCTTAACATGTACATAGGGGAAGGAAATTGTTTTAATATATTAGAAGAAATAATTTTTTTCTAAAATTTATTTGTTTGTAGCCTATACATACTTGTACATAATTCAAATGTGATCACAATGTATTGGGTTGTCCGGAAAATAATGCAGGATTTTGGTATTAAACAAAAAAAAAGAAACTAGTTACTTTAAAGCAATGTTCTTTAATCAAAATAATTTCCCATACTCTCAATACATTTCTCCCAACGTGTTGGTAACTTATTAATTCCGTCTGAGTAGAATTCAGAATTTTTAGAATTGATAAAGTCAATAAATGCATTTTCCAGTTCCGTTTGATTTTTGAATATTATGTGTTGTAAGTAGTGGTCCAGGTGTCTAAAAAAATGGTAGTCAGTAGGCGAGAGGTCCGGAGAGTAGGGTGGGTGAGGCAAAGTTTCATAGCCAAGCTCCAATAATTTTTGTGACGTTACACGTGACACATGTGGTCGAGCGTTGTCATGCAACAAAATGGGCCCTTTCCGATTGACCAAAGAGGGCTTCATTACTGCCAATTTCTGATGCATGGTATTAATTTGGTTACAGTATGATTCAGCATTGATGGTTTCGCCAGGATTTAAGAAGCTGTAGTGTATTAAACCAAATGAAGCCCACCATACCGTAACCATTACCTTTTTTTGATGAGTTGGGGGCTTTGGAAAATGTATTGGAGCTTCTCCTTTGTCGAGCCACTGTCCAGAATCCACTTTTCGTCACATGTAACAATTCTGGCCAGAAATGGGTCATTTTTGTTTCGACAAAGAAGTGATGCACAAACATCAAAGCGCTGATTTTTTTGGCGATCGTTTAATGAGTGTGGAACCCAATTTTCGAGTTTTTTCACTTTTCCAATCGCCTTGAGGTGGTCAGCGACGGTCGTTTTACTGACTTTGAGTTGCTCTGCAAGTTCTCGAACAGTTGTTTTGGGGTTTTCTTCCACCACTGATCGCAGAACATCATCATTAAGAGAGGAAGGCCTTCCACGACCTTCTTCATCTTCAAGGCTGAAATCTCCCTCCCGAAATTTTTTAAACCACCTTTGCACAGTGCACTCATTAACACAACCCTCGCCCCAGACTTGGTTAATGTTTCTAGCCGTTTGGGCTCCGCTTCGGCCGAGTTTAAACTCGTAAAAGAAAATCGTACGAAATTCTCGCTTTGACATTATAAGGATGACTGAATTATTTCCAAGTAGCGGAATGCTACAGAGGTAAACAAACAATATCATTTGGAAGAGGATTAATAAGTGTTGACATTCATACAAATGAGTAATCCTGTAAACGTAAACAGAATATTTTATATAGATTTTTTTTAATGAAAACTTAAAATCCTGCATTATTTTCCGGACAACCCAATATATTGTTGACCGCTCAGTCACAGCACTAACAATGATGCCAGCGCTGCACCCGGAGGACGCATGCCATGAGAAGCCAGCCAGTGCTGGCACTCATTTTAATGGATTAAGGGGTAAGGAGGTCTCGGGGCCATTGTCGTTTTAGGCGACGTGGTGGATTCTCGGGATGGGAATATGTGGAGAGGGCTCTAGCGGTAGGGTTAGGATGGATCGATAAATGGATCAGTTCGTGGACAAAAGGAACGTTGAGGTCTTTGTGGATAGTGAGGTTAGAGACGTAAAAAGGAGCTGTGACGATTTGTCTTAGGACTTTTGATTGGAAGGACTGAATACGCTGGATAGTGGATGGTTTGGCGGAACCCCACAGTTCCACACCGTATGTCCAAAGTGGTCACAATAAAGTCTTGTATAAGGTCTGTTTAGTGCTGATGGTCAACCCGGATTTTGGTCCTAGTAGTCTGCCTAATTGTCCAAGTCTTCTGTTGAGTTGTTGTCTTTTAAGTCTTGTGTGGGGATTCCACGTCAGTCTGCTGTCAGGGTATAGTCCTAGGTATTTGACTTGAGTGGAAGTCGGTATCTCTTCATTGTTGATGTATAATGGAGGGCAAGACTGTTTTTTTCAAAGTGAACGTACATTGGATGCGCTTTTCTCCGTTTCATCTTGTCCTCCACTTTTTGCACCAACCTTCGATGAGCTCAAGGTAGGTAGAAATAATAATATGGCAAGCATTGCATTTTGTTTTCGCATTTTTCTTACAAAAAGAACGCCCAACTTATGGCCTTTGCTACAGCGACGTTTGATATAAATATAGAAAAATTTAATTTTATTTGAAACGCTTTAATTATAAAACTTCGAATATAAGTTCATATTGAATTTTCTTACAATCGACGGGTTTTATTTTACAAATAATGAATAAATTCCCAATAAATAAACAAAATCTAGGGAATTATGAAACACAAGATCAGTGTTACTAAAACGTAATATGTAACATGATATAGATCGAGATAGTTTAATTTTATTACGAGCAATGTATGATTTCAATTTCCAATGCGACAATATTTTAAAATACATGGAATATGAAATAATAATATAATCTTTCCATTAATTAATCGTATTTAAGGTATTGGTTGAGATAAAAAAGTCAGTGTCACAAGCGGGATTCGAACCCACGTTCTTCCGCTAGATACGCCGCTGCTCTTCCACTTGAGCTATCGTGACCTCGATCAACTCAGACACTAACTTCCCATCTCAACCCCACCTTTTTGAATTTTCCATCCTTTCTGCCATTTTTCAAATGTCGTGCAATCTATTTTCATTCTCGGCCACAAATGAAATCGCCAAAGAGAGCTTTAGTGAAGATATACTTCATTTAACTTAATAAATTCATTAGTTTTCGTGGTCCGCTTGACCAAATAATATCTTTGAATTAATTAATCTGCATTTAAGGTATTGGTTGAGCTAAAAATTCATTGTCACAAGCGGGATTCGAACCCACGACCTTCGGGTAAATACGCCGCTGCTCTACCACTTGAGCTATCGTGAATTCGATCCACTGGGTCAATTCAAAAGGTGAGGTTGAGGTGGGAAGTTGGTGTAAACATCTTGTACTTCATTCAGGATCTGCTAGACGCTATGGAAAGGGATAGGGCAAGACGGAACCCTTTCCATAGTGTCCGACAGATCTTGAATGAAGTACAAGGTTTTTCCGCAATCATTCGTCCATGTCGGTTTGCTACTGAGTGTAGATTAGTATTTTACTGAAAGGATCGTTTGGGTCTTTCTAGAAGTCCAGAAAGAAGTTTGTATCGATTATTGAGTACTTGTCGTATATGTCTAGTACGCGGATTGCACGTGAGGCTTTTGCCGATTTATACCCTAAGTAGCAAACACAATTTGTCGTGGGTAGAGGAACACCGTTCAGATACCCGAGAGGAAGGATTACTCAACGTAATGTAAAATAAATGCACTGGAATTTATTTTTATCCTCCACTTTTTTAGTAGTAAGTTCAAGGATGTTAATGTGATACTGTACGAAACGAACGCCGGTAGATTGGCGGTGGTTTACTACAAAAAATCGTATGATATAAAACTTGAATATATGAAAATAGTAAGGTAGGAAACTTTTTTGGTCAGACTAAAACCTCTTTTGGAAGTCAAATTCATGAAAAACAAGTCCCTAGAGACTGTAATTAGTGGTAGGCTGTTGTATGTTTTGCATCGAAACATTTAAAACATTGAAAAACAACCAATTCACCTAGATTACATTTGAAAACTAAAAATTTAAAATATTACTCAGTATGGTACAAAAATGTTGAAGATCGCAAAAACAAGAGTACATGCCAAGTCAATTATGAATCTTAAAAAGCTAAAAAGTGGAAGGCTTATTGTCCAACAACCCGTTGGGTGTTATTCATAAAGGGACAAACCAAAATTTTGTAAACCCTAACAATTTTTCATACTACTTTTAAAGAAAATCCACCACGTAGACTCCTTTTAAATGGTGAAATATCTTTATTTTTTTACAGTAAATGCTACTGTTATAGGAGTATTCCGCTTTCATTTTACTAAGTTTCGAGTGGGTTGGGATTCGAACCCGCGATCTTCGGCTAGATACGCCGCTGTTCTACCAGTTGAGCTATCGTGACTTCGATCCACTCGGACACTATCTTCCCATCTCATCCCCACCTTTTGAATTTTCACTTCTTTTTGCCATTCTTCAAATGTCGTGTAATCTATTTGATTCTCGGTGACAAATGAAATGGCCGTGGAGAGCTTTAGTGAAGGTATACTTCATTTTTACGTATTAAATTCTCTAATTTCGTGGTCCGCTTGACCAATTAATGCCTTACAATTAATGAAGGTTTTTAGTTGAGATAAAAAAAGTCTATGGCACGAGCGGGATTCGAACCCACGATATTCGGTTAGATACGCCGCTGTTTTACCACTTGAGCTATCGTGACCTCGATCCACTCGGACACTAACTTCCCATCTCAACCTAACGTGTAAACTATTTGATGATGTGAATTAGAAAATTACAATATATTTTAATGGAAATACTGTTTTATGTTTATTCAATAAAACAATTATTGAATGTTTTAATGCCTAGTTGTTTTATTACTTAAATTAAAAATCCAAAACTATTAATTCTTTCATAAAACTGATATTATACCCTTGCATGAAGGATCGTTAAAATTTTATAATCATTCTGAGCAGTTAATATGATTGAGATCTAATTTACATCAATGCTTTTATGATCAGCAATGGTCTATTAATAATAACGTGTTGTGGCATCGGAAAAACATTATGAATTAATTAAGGTTTTTAGTTGGGATAAAAAAGACAGTGTCACGAGAAGGATTCGAACCCACGATCTTCGGCTAGATACGCCGCGGCTCTACCACTTGAGCTATCGTTCCTTTTATTTGAAAAATGCAAAAAGTAGGGAAAATTAAAAAAAGGTGGGGTTGAGATGGGATGTTAGTGTCCGAGTGGATCGAGGTCACGATGGCTTAAGTGGTAGAGTAGCTGCGTATCTAATCGAATTTCGTGGGTTCGAATCCCGCTCTTGACACTGACTTTTTTATCTCAACTAAAAATCTTAATTAAATGAAAGATATTAATTAGTCAAGGGACCACGAAAACTAGTGAATTACGAATTAATGTTTTGTAGCAACTATTATAATTACACACAAATATTTTTATTTAAATTTATGTGAAATTAATTATCAATGCTTCAGCAGAAAGGGCGATAATGTTTAATTTTTCCATAGATATGTTTACATAATGAAACTATGCATACGAAATTTATAATAAATATCAATGAATAGACAATACTTCCTTAATAAAATTTTAGACAAACCAATCTGATAGTATTTTCACCCAGGAAAGTAGTATTGAATGTAATTTAGGAACTGGCACAGGATTTTGAACGCCGTATCTGACAAGATAAGTCTTGATATTTATCTTAGGGATTTTGACCGTCACCTGTATCAGCATCACGGTCATTGTTGACCTCCGATATTTCACCTTTTCGCCAGGGATTCTTTTTCGGGAAGGACAAGGCGGTTTAAAAGAGAACGGAGGTGACGGCAGTAATCCAACATTTCATCGAAATAAAATCAAATATTAACCAAAATTATAAAGATTACCAAAAACTTGTTCTAAATAAAAATTTTACGTACGATTTTGTGAGTTGCAAAAGGGTAAGGAATATTGGACAAATGAACGTTACTCTTTATACGCGGAGACTTCCGATTGGTCATTTCCATTTTCCAATACCATGGACAGGATAATTACAGACCGCTAAGAGATTTGAAATATTACCGTAATTACCCCCCCCCATCAAATAAATAAAAATTGAAGCATTTGGAATAAACTTTTTCTATCATCAATTTCAACAAATAAAAATTGTTTTATTTCCTAGACAAAACCTTGACGTTTGTTCTCCATCGACCGCTTCGTTAATATTTCCTTCATTAAATTTTTTGTTATTGTAAAATGTGTCTGATTGGTTCTTTTCTTACTTAAACAATTATCCTTTTCAACGTGATCTTCACACATCAACTGTTCTTTCATCTATTTAAACTTACAAAACGCAATGCCTTCTTACAAAAATATGAAAAATTCCATCTCCGGGCAGAGAAATTCGAGCTGTGCACTGAAATAATTATGTTGTGAGTGAGAAAAGTATCAAAATAGGGTAAAATATTTTTTAAAGAGACAAATTGATACTCCTTTTGTGAACCGCAAAAACAACTACATATCTAATAATTTTGTTCTCAGGTTTTTCGCCTCAAAAATATCTCTATCTTTCCAAAAATTACAAAAATATTGATGTAGAACAGCCTGACCGATCTACAGAAAACGTTAGAACTCATGACCTGCACGAAATGGCATAAACCTTGCCTCAAGAAATAAATCAGAAGGGGAAATATAAAAAAACCTTTAGGGGAGTTTTTATAGATTTCATCCTTATTTTCTTTTTTAAAATAACATAAAAGAAATATTAGGTTATGGTTAAGGTTGAAAGGAAGCAGCTTACGACCTTGCCCACCGCGACCAATATTGGTCTATTGTGCTAACTCTATTATTATCTAGAACTCTTCGTTAAGGCTTCTTATCGGAACCAAATACTTTCTTACCTTCAGTATCATTCAAGCCTTCGCTTTTCCTCGGCCAATGTTGAAAAAACTCTCAGCCCTCTGACCCACAGACGACATACGCCTCTATTTCTTCTACTTTCTGACAATGTCGGTGTACGTTTGCTCCTGCTGCCCTGAATGTACACATGTACACACAATTCTCCGGAATCGTCATTGAACAGCAGCCGTACTATTATTTTAGTCTTAACCCGTTCAAGGTTTAGAATTTCTAACGTCAGTTTGTTGGATGGTCTTTTAATGAACCGAGGCCTTATTCTTTACCCATGAAGAGATCAATGCTGAACCCCGAGCGATTTGGTAGCCGCTAAAGGGTTCAGGGGCGATAGATGACCACTTCGAACTTTTTTTGACAAATTTATTTGCTCTTAACCCAATGTGCCTTAGTACTCAACCAAGGGTAATTTTGTTTTTGTTCTAAAAGTCTGATAGGTCCTTAATGACGGCCCAAGGAAGTCTCGAGGCCATCGTCGATTAACCCAATGTGACGGTTCTATACAGTCCACTAGTCAACTATCATACAACAATTATTTTACCTTAGTTATTTTTTTCTTATTTTAAAGGAGAATGTTGTCATTTGTCGCCGAGAATCAAATAGATTACACGACATTTGAAAAATGGCAAAAAGGAGGGAAAATTCAAAAGGTGGGGAGATGGGAAGTTAGTGTCCGAGAGGATCGAGGTCACGATAAATCAAGTGGTAGAGCAGCGGCAAAAATTTATATATTTTCACTACAAATGGTTGAGAAATTGGACCGAATACTTCCAAAGCAAGACTCCCTTGATTTTTAATGTATCTGAAATTAATGAGAAATTCGAAGCAGAATTTACGGCATTAAAAACATAGTTTTGAGATAAAGAAATGTACAAATTCAAATTGGGTAGGGTGCATAAAGATACATGGAAAATAAATTTCAATTTACACGGAATGTAAACTCGGAATGTTTGGAACTGCATGATAGGGTATTAGCGAAATTAACAAACTTAATTCAACGTTTATTTTATTTTTTATGTTTTTTTAATGAATTTGGGTGTTCCCATTACCCATCATTACCCAACCCCAGAACCTCAAACACATCGCTCCTCCCTTGAATGACACCAAGGATTATAAATTAAAGGGCATATCAACGAAAAAACCGTCTTCAAAAAGACTTTCTTGATGCTCTCGTATTCCGGACATTCCATTCGATAGGTCTTCCGCCTGATCACCAATAGCTCAGTTTCAAACTTAATAATTTAGACAACATAGTAGTACAACACAAGACCCCCCGAGGCCAGAGCCCAAAAAGTTCAATACTTATAAAACACACATCAGCACAGGCTAGAAATACGATTCTACGTAGAAAAAGACTACTGTCATCTGAAAAAACCTTGCCAAATATAATATTAAAAGAATACTATTCGAAGGAAACCAGAAAAATCAGAAGCAAACTTCTTAGCTTAGTATCAAAGCAGTTTAAGAATGAAGGATACGAGTAAGGCTGGAACAAGACAATTATTGGTGGAAGGAAAACTATAAAATTTTCAAAACGCTAAAAGAAGCTAATTTTAATATAATTAAAAAACGCCGAGCATAGAAAATTCTACAGAGATCTGCCAACACGCAGCGTCACTCATCTTAAAGTCAAAGGAACAGTCTTAAAGACAAATAAAATGGAAAAGAAGGAACCTAACGAATCGAGACTAGTTTCCCCCAGTTTTATCCTCTTTGTATTCATTACTATAGCGAAAAAATTGAAACAAAAGCTCCGGATAAAGAAGCGTCATCGGAAACACCATTGCAATGACAGAATAAGAAGCATAGACTTAAGATTATGGCATATAATTACATGGACTAGAAAATTATGTACGGAATAAGCGTATAAATTTACACAGTGTTTTTTCCTTACATGTTTAACATAATCAAATAATCACCAACTTCTAAACATAGGTAATAAATTACTTAATTTATTACCTATGTTTAGATGTTGCGATGTTGTATGGAAAAAACACTGTGTAAATTTATATGCTTATTTCGTACAAAATTTTCTAAGTTCCACGATAAACTAAGTAACGATAAAATAAGTAAGTAATTAACTAAGTTCCACTCACCCCAAACTACTAAGCCACTCCTTGTCCAACATAATACGTCCCTATAAGGACTAGCCAGTATTTAAAGTTGGGAAAACAAAAATGGTCGTAACTTAATTATATATCATATTCCAACAAATTAGAAAATGTATTATTATACAGATGGCAATAAATTTTTTGTTAAGAAAAAATTATGGGTCATTAAATTCGCAAAAAGGTCTAACCCAAGCTGTTCCGAAAATATCAGAAATTTAAAAGTAAATGAGTCTAAAATTTCAAGAAGCAAACTTAGAAATTATTAGGGGACAAAAATCTTGAAATGTTAAATGAATTGAATTTATTTTTCGAAAAGAGATGTGTAAAACAAGATTTGGTGGGAGTAGTTACATTAATATCAAAAATGGTTCATCTGATATTTATTATAGTTTTATTCATGCTGAATTGATGAATATGTGTAGTTTTAGAATAGGCAATATGATATTCTCAAACTAATTACCACTGGAGACTGTTTTAAGTTTATAACGTCACTTATAAATGTGTCGTCTATTATAAAAATGCTCTCTGTTAATTTAAACAATATTGTATACACACAGCATGTATTGCATTAATAGTATAAAATTCACTAGTTTTCGTGGTCCGCTTGACAATTAATATCTTCAATTAATTAAGGTTTTTAGTTGAGATAAAAAAACCATTCAGCACGATCTTCGGCTCTATGCACACGCCGCTACTCTACCACTTGAGCTATCGTGACTTCGATCCACTCGGACACTAACTTCCCATCTCAACCCCACCTTTTTGAATTTTCCCTCTTTTTTGCCGTTTTTACAAATGTCGTGTAATCTATTTGATTATACTAGTATTTATAGTATTTATTACCGAATCAATTATGTACATACCGCTCGACAGACTAGTCTTAACGATATATGACCAATATTTGTCTTTATGCAATGAGTTAAATATTCAATTGTTAATATGTTCCAACAAATATAGACTGATAAGTAAATAAAAATAGTGAATAACAAGAAACTTTGAGGAGTTTACTACATAACTGCTTTGACCGAGAAAGGCCTAAGTTAATTGCTTATATTCGTTCACAACTGAAATAAAAGTGGGTGAAGAACTGAGCTCACTCACCATCGATTGTAAACTCTATAAATTTTGAGAGGTTCGATCCATGAAAGGTTAGATTACTTCGACTACTGCTCTGTGGCCGCGGGAGTATCCTAGGGTACAGCGTTCCGGCCAATCGTCTATTACCTTCATACCGCAGATGACTACACCAACCACTCTCCTCGTTGGTTTTACTATATCCTACAGTTGCTTCGGAATATCTGCAGACATATATTGTACGCATAGCAGACTCGTGTAGGGAATTGAAAATGAAGATAAATTAAAGTAAGGGCGTCTATGTCTTGTTACCTAGATATCATATGCTGTTAAGCCATTTAATTACATTTTCCAATAGCTCTTAAAGAAAAAATTGTAATAAAAAAATAATAATTTCTAACTTTTTCCAATCAGCAGTCTATTCCTACAGTTCACTAAAAACATCACGCAATTTAATAGTTCTCTTACTTTATGATTAACCAATACGAATTCCGTTTTGACCAAGCACATATCTTTGTCATAGTTATTTTATTTTAAAATTATATTTCGTTAAATCTTCTACGATAAATATTGTTAATTTGTATATTAATGGTAATGCATTGTTTTCTAATGAAGAAATATTGCGTACGACGAATATTTCACTTAGTTTTTATTTATACATTTTTTAATTTTTTATGCGTGGGTTCGCAACAGCAGAGGTTATGTCAACCCACGGGGTGCAGGGCCCCTGGATTCGAACCCGGGAACTTTACCTGACAGTGATGAACGCCGTGTCAACGCCTAAACCGTTGCGGCCACCGACCCACCCCTAAACTTAGTTCCTGGCGTTGGTAAAAATATTAATGTAGCAAGGTTTTTCTTGGTTTGCTATTATATTTACTAGATGAAACTATAAATGTGAATACAAGACATGAAATTGCATTTGTTCTGCCAAGTTGGAAATTTCCTCAATCTCATATTCAGCCGTTTTCACCATCTATAAATTTCAATTTCTTTCCCTACTTTTGAAACTTGTCCTGAATGAAATTTAATACCATATTTTTCGGGGAAGTCGAGGAAGAATTTAAGCCAGTTTACCGATCTAGAGCCCAATATCTTTGGTAGACCGTCATCCATCAAGATTAACGTATGCAGTATATATTTTATGTTGGAACCTATAAATATTATACATTTATATTGAATTTCGCCTTGTTTATAGAAATAAAATATCGTTAATTTATTACTGTTATAAATTGATTTACCAATTTTTGACGTGCATTTTTAGGCCAATAATTAAAATTATAACTTTAATTACATCAAGGAAGTTAACTGGGGTAATTAACTAGTTTACTAGTCGAGAATATGTCTGGCCCAGTTTCCATCATACTAGGGGAAAAACGGTTTCCTGTCTGGAAAATTATGCCAACAATCCATCAAGTCCCTTAGAATTTAACGTTTTATTTAACTGTTTAATGAAAACGTAATTTCTTTTAATTTATTGTTAATTAACCGCAAGTGTATAATTTTCAAAACCTTCTAAATGTCGATGCAATGCAGCCAAGGCGTTTTATTCCTGTTCTCGCGAGTCTTCTTATGGATCCCTAAAGGTTAATTGGTTCATCACTAATGACGATAGCAAAGTGTGTAGTGAATGCCAAAAAATAGCTGGAGAAGGTGAAACATCGTTCACAGAAATTTGTAGATAGAGTGGTTAGTGAAGTAATAAGGAAATTTGACGATTTATTTGAGGACTTTTGTTTGAAAGAGTTGGTTGGTCAGGATGTTGGATATGTTGGCACAACCCGCAGTTCCTCTCCGTAGATTCAAACAAGTCGTAATAAAGGATATTTTGGGTTGACGGGCAACACGAATTTCCGTCCTCGAAATTTTCCTAGTTTTCCAAATCTTCTGTGAATTTGTGGTTTCTTAAGCCTTTTGTGAAGTCAGTCAGCTGTCTAGGAGTGATCCTGCGTTTTTAAGTATTTGACGTGAATGGATGTCGGTTTTTCAAAGCTCTCCGTGGCCATTTCATTTGTCGCCGAGAATCGAATAGATTACACGATATTTGAAAAATGGCAAAAAGGTGGGAAAATTCAAAAGGTGGGGTTGAGATGGGAAGTTAGTGTCTGAGTGGATCGAGGTCACGATAGCTCAAGTGGTAGAGCAACGGCGTATCTAACCGAAGATCGTGGGTTCGAATCCCGCTCGTGACACTGACTTTTTTATCTCAACTAAAAACCTTAATTAATTGAAAGATATTAATTGGTCAAACGGACCACGAAAACTAGTGAATTTATTATAAAAATAACGTTTTTTTAGTTCAAAAGTATTTTGATAGGTGTTCGTTAGACCATGGAATAAATGAAGTTATAATAAAATAGTTCTAACTTTAACGCTTTTCTTATATGAATAAATTACATCAATCTTTCATAAATAACTCATGTCTCAAATAAATTTCTTAGAAGATGGAATGCTGGCCCAATCGCGTCCATTTCATATCAAATGTGTGATGGAAGATTTATTTTAGTGTGTATCTACAAAAACTTCCATTTATGTTCCCGACCAATCAGAGTATTAAAATTTATAAAATATTAAATTTCGTATTTTACGATTTTTAAATAATTTTATTGAATTATTTGTTGTTTTTTGTATCAATTTTTATCATCCAAAAAATTTAACTACGGTATTCAATAAACGTATATGTTATGACTTGCTTCCATTTAAATTCTGATTAAAGTCTGAAATTCTTAATTAAATTAAAGTCTGATTTCGGCGGTTTAAAATAATTAATTATGCTTGATAAAACAAAACAATCTAAATGTATGTATCATATAGATTATACGCCATTTGAAAAAAATGGCAAAAAGGAGGGAAAATTCAATAGGTGGGGTTGAGATGGGAAGTTAGTGTCCGAGTGGATCGAGGTCACGATAGCTCAAGTGGTAGAGCAGCGGCGTATCTAGCCGAAGTCGTGGGTTCGAATCCCGCTCGTGACCCTGACTTTTTTATCTCAACTAAAAACCTTACTTATTTGAAACGTATGAATAATATTAACTTGTAATTCATGACATTTTCCTATACGTAATTTTTTTTAAATATTTCCTTGTAAGTAAATTTTTTTGCGATATTTGTTGTTTTTCAACAGTAAATGTTAGCGATAGGCAAGATCCACTTAATTAGGGGTGATGTTACGTCTGGGAAAGCTTAAAGCGACACTGAAAACGCTTCAGCTTTCCAAGCCCTTCATTAGCCAAGTCAGAGCCTTTCGTCGGGCGGGTTGGGGCTTGACCAGATTTATTGTGATCACTTAAAAAATTTACATTTATTCTAAAATTAAACAAACGTCTTTTTAAATTAGATGAAGAAGATTAGTTGATTTGAAATCTTGAAAACGAATATTTGTTTTCCTTTGCACTTTTAATTGTCGATAATGGAATAACTTGTATATAATTAATTATGCGAGTAGTCGTTCTTGCAATTTCATTCAAAATAAAATATTGAGAAAAAATAACGTTTACAATAAAAATTTTTTGGTTATTGTTCACTTCAAAATATCCGAAACATATCCGCCATTTCTTGTGAACAGGTGATAGGCCTTGATTCCCCCAAAGACCAATTTTAAAAGTTGAAATTTTCCGTTATTAAGTATTTTTATTTCGCCGTTTTCTTATTCAACTCCACTATGTGAATATATCATTTTATAGAATGCTTTTATGTAGATTGCAATAAAAATATATTAAAAGTTATCGAAGTATACCAATAAGAAAAAATTCCTAAAAACCACAAATTTTTCCAAGTCATAAAAATTATTTTCGTGATATTAAAATAAAATTTCGTTCGTTTTGGCACCTCTAGAGACACCTAAATATAAATTTGGTTTGAATTTAAATTTATCGATTTTTTTACTCTTAAAATTTATTCAATTTTTAAAAAGTCGTTCGCGAAATATCTAAGTGAAACGGCTATAATTCAGTAACAGCTGTAAGAATTTCAACGTCAAATTTGCAAAAGTAAAATGCAGAAACGTTTTAACAATATGTGTACCATAAAAACGTATAATATATTTCTATTAGAAAATAAAATAAGAAAGACTTTTGTCGGAAATTAACTTCGTTTTATAAATTGAAATGAGTCTGATTTTAGTTTTGTAACAGTTTTAAAATACACTTGAAAAAATGTCTTCTTAAGTCTCACAACTTTATGAATAAGTGGTAATGAAGGGTGAAAAATTTGCGAAAGGTCTGCTCAAGAGGAAAAATAGGCATGTAATTAACTCAAGGACAAAAACCCTTCTTCCAAATTACACCATATTGTCTGTCAAATGGTTTTCCGGAATAAATATTATTACATATTCATTTTAAATTGAATAATCTGTTTTTGCGGACACGCCAGAGTAAATGGTTCGAAGGATTTTTTAACGGTAGTAATGAAGGGTGTTTTTCGGCTCTTATGTTTTATTCTTAGGCTCCTTCTTTTATTAAGTCACACACATCAAATAGATTTGCCTATGTTATGTATTACTTTAAGCTCACCTGGTACTCTCTTCTGCATTTCTATAAACACGAAGCAATCGAGCAAAATAGTAACGTTTTTAAGGAATTAACAATATATGGAACAAAGCACTTTGTAAAGCTTCCTTAAAAGACTCGGAGTAAACTTGCAGATTCGAATAGCTTTTAACAATTTTTTGTTTGTTTCAGGTAAGTACCGAGGAAGAGGCTCGTTTGTAAGGTAAGTGGTGGCATAAAAGTTCGACCGTGTTAACACCAAATTTATATCTGTACATTAAGTACAGTGTTAACTTTTTTGTGGGTGGTCAAACGAAACTATTAACAGGACTAAACTTTTTTCATGGATTTTTTCCACCTTTTGGCAAATTTGCTCATAGAGAGATTAACATAATTTGAAAGTGTGCGTTTTATGTACGCGTATATTGTGACTATCACTTGAATATCACCTGACAACTCTCTACTCAGCCATGCTCCTTCAAAAGCCACAGGATGTGATTTAACTAAAAAACAAGTACTATAAAATTTGCCCTACAGTGGTTTTCTTTATTTCACATACCTATACAATGCCATACTTAGAAAAATATCTTGTCAATTTCAATAGAAGTTATAAATAATTAAAACTATTCATAAGCGAAATCTACCTCTCTAGTCTTGGCCCTATCAATTCTAGCCAAAATTCTTGAAATTTTTTTCTGGAACATTATTTCGCATAATTCAAAATTCCTATATTATTCCCGATCATCAGTTATGATTTCACTCAACAACTCAACATTGCATCGTGTTGCAGAAAATATCTCATTATCCCTTGAACAACAACAGCGTTAATATTATTATCTTTTTCAATTAATTAAGATTTCTAGTTGAGTTAAAAAGGTCAGTGTCACGAGCGGGATTCGAACCCACGATCTTCGTCTAGATACGCCAGTGCTCTACCACTTGAGCTATCGTGACCTCGATCCACTCGGACACTAACTTCCCATCTCAACACAACCTTTTAAATTTTCACTCCTTTTTGCCATTTTTCAATAAGTGAATTTAATAAGTTAAAATGAAGTAAACCTTCACTAAATCTTTCCGTGGCCATTTCATTTGTCGCCGAGAATCGAATAGATTACACGATATTTGAAAAATGGCAAAAAGGCGGGAAAATTCGAAAGGTTGGGTTGAGATGGGAAGTTAGTGTCCGATTGGATCGAAGTCACGATAGCTCAAGTGGTAGAGCAGCGGCGTATCTAACCGAAAATCGTGGGTTCGAATCCCACTCGTGACACTGACTTTTTTATCTCAACTAAAACCTTAATTAATTGAAAGATATTAATTGGTCCAGCGGACCACGAAAACTGTTGAATTTATTATCTTTCTTGATTTAGGACAAGATTTTCATCGAACTCGCGCTTGCTTTGGAAAGTAAAGAAATCTTCCCTCAAGCGGACTATCTCATACTGAGATCATATCTGACAAACCGATTTTACGATAATTAATTAAATTAATTACAATATTTGTTTATGCACTCGATTGACCGTTTGTCCATGTCCTGGCGAAACCGTTGATGGAATGCAATAAAAAGCTGTTAACTAACTTGCTTAATCGGGGCAAATTTCATCATAATCCGTGTTATGATTTCAGAGATACAGCTGAGTACAGGATTTACGTTCGGGATGAGCTGGCAATACCGTTGATCCGATTAGGATGAAATTCATAGGGGACTTTCTAGAGATCAACTCGCACAATGAACAAAAATTTCATAAAAATTGGTTTTATTGTTTAGGGTTTTGCTGGTTACAATGGATTGACATGGATTGACCGACGGACAGACACGGAACCACATTTGTTCAGGAAGGTATAAAAGTCAAAATGCGAGTGAAAATTTTGATATTGTGAACTAACAAGCTACATATTTAGTAGTAACAACAATTTAAAAAGCCGTGTCTAAATAAGGGCAAAATTTAAAACATAGGACATTTTAATCAGGCCAGGATGAATTCGTTGTAATTGCTAGCTAAGAGTAATTTCAACAGCCCTAAAAAACTTTCGAAATCTATTTATAATAAAAGATAATTAAATAATACACTCTTTGATATTTAATACACTAGGTAATTTAAAATTGATTAATTCATGGGGCAACGGGGAGTAGCGGAAAGCGTAAGCTCCTTTAATATCCTTCCGCCCTGGAATCTCAGCGAGACGCCACATTCGCGAACATTCAACCTCGTTCCTGCCCGTAAACATTCACCCTTAGGCGAGGAATTTCATACGAGAAATTCCGAGCAGTTACCGACTTGTAGGCATGCGAAAATACTGTTTATACATTTTAAATTTTCCAAGTTTATGGCCATTTAAAACGAACTATCGAGCTAGTGCTAATTAAAATCTATAGGCTACGTTATGATACAATTGACCATCCATTATAACAGGTAGCATATTTATTCTCTGCCTATGATTATTTCGAAATGGATGTTATTGATTCTCTAACTGCTATTGACTGTTGATAGCCAGTAGTCTTCCCTTAAATTATCACTTTTTAAATATCGTTATTTCTACTTATTTATAATGTCAGTAAAGATCTCGCTCAACACACGTTCAATACGTGGCCATCGGAGAAGATAGACTCATCAGACTGAGATTAAGCCATACTAGGTTGACCGTTTTAAGCTTTATTGTGGGCCAAAGCTTTCGTAAGTGTTTAGCATGTCGAGGAAGATTCCAGCTTCAAATCCTCAATAAGCAGGATTCGATTTCCCAGATATATTCTCACGAAACAAAAGCTTGGTAGCCATCGGAAGGTCTGAATCTTAGATCATCCATCATCCATTCCCTGTGCAATGCGAAGTTCACTCACGAGCACTTACTATTTGACGAAAGCCCTCATATGTCACCCCCGGCGTGTAAAGAAAGATTCATTGATCTGTCTCACATAATTAAATGGTAAGATTCCTTGGCTTCGTAAAGAAAGAGAATAGGGACGCCTTCCATCATTGGTCGATGAGCTCTTAGAGAATCTGATGTGGTATAATTCTTACCTTCTGGGTGTGAAATGAACGCATATACATATTCTGTTAGTGCAAATCTCACGTATGATCGGCATGAAGGAAAAGGTTCTCCATGAGTATCACATAATTGGAGGGTGTCGTTCCAAGGCTCCATTTAGAGAGCGAGTAAGATGCTAACTCATATAAAAATCATGTTAGTATATCGATTATTGGATTATTGGAGAGCTTATGCACATAGCACTAGGCCGATAACTCCTTTTGAGACTTATTTCCTATGTAATGTGAAAGAATGTATTTATTAGAGTGAAGGACGGCCAATGGTGGAATATTGAGTACTTAATTGATTCGATATACTATGTGTAATGGAGATGGAATCTAGTATTCTACCCCCTTACTTATAAACATAAAAAAATTTAAGAACGAACGAGTGGTTAGATTTATAAACTACACGAGGTAGGGGCTCAAATAGCCAAGCAGTTGACTTCCACTGGAGCATAACTTCGTCCCCGGGAGGGTTGTTGATTCCATTCTTCTATCTAACCTCGTATAGTTTTCCCCCTAGTTACGGTCTGAAAACTTTGAAGTGGAGATGTGTTGTGACTATCAAAACAATAATAAACTTTGGTGTTAATATTAAAGTTTTGAGATGTTTAATTCAATTGAAAAATTTTCCTGGGCCAAGAAGAACGTGTGATTTCTTCAGTTGATTTTGTTGAGAAACTATTACATATTTACAATTATTTCTAATCCATCGTTCGCGAAAACCTCATATTAAATGCAAAGCCTCCTTTTTCGTAAAAAATGTAACAGTTTTAAATTAAATTTTTTTGTACTTTTAAACTTTTTTTAAACTTTATTCCATATAAGTTTCCCCATTAAGTATTATCTACACATTGCAGTCAAAGATAATCCCACTGCCAGTCACAATAAACTAATAGACATACGGTAAACATGAGAAATTATGATTGACATTATGGTCGAACAAATAATTAAAACTAAAAATAAAAATATTCACAAATTATCATCAAATGTTTACAGAAAACGGAAAATAAGGTAAAAAACCATTTATTTAAGCGGATTTAAGAAAAAATTCTATCTTTGAAGTGTATTGAATTTATATGTAATTTAAAAAAAAATTGTTAGTTGAGAGTAAAATTTAGAAGAAATTTCATGGAAATCCAAAACATAGATGTATATTTTTTTTAGTGGCATTTTCAGGGATATTCAGCCAGATTCAGGTACCAGTGACTAACAATCTAAGCCACGGCTTCTTTTGTAATGTTGGGAACGATAGAACTTCTTTACTGTGCCCGTATAGTACCAAATTTGCCAATTTCTGCACACGTCTCTTTTGACATTGTTTGTCACGTGTCCGACGGTTAGCTGCAAACATAGATATCGAATTTAAAACAATTCAAAATAAATGAATTTCACAGAAAAATGAACAAATCCATTACAAAACTTTTACAGATAGGACACACTTTTTCACTAACTAAAGAAATTTTTCTACACGAATTTTTTGATTAAACAATGCTTTCGTATTGGAGAACATAATTTTATAAACTCACCTTTTCTTTTATAAAGCGTCAAAAGTGTTAGTATTGTTTAAAAATTAATTAAGGTTTTTAGTTGAGCGGGATTCAAACCCACGATCTTCGGCTAGAATCGCCGCTGCCCTACCACTTGAGTTATCGTGACCTCGATCCACTCGGACACTAACTTCCCATCTCAAACCCACCTTTTTGAATTTACCTTCTTTTTTGCCATTTTTCATAATTCTTCTTAATATTTTTCTTAATTAATTGAAAGATATTAGTTGGTCAAGCGGACCACGAAACTAGTGAATTTAATTATTTAAAAAGTATTGTTTAGAAAACACGAGACAAGATTTTATTATATCTAACAAAAATAATATTAGTACAGTATTAATCATCGCTATGTTTTGACCTTTATTACAGTTTTCTTCAAGGGTCTACAAACAATTAATAACAATTAGGCACACGTATAAATAGGTATATTACAGTACTTGACAACTCAAAGGTACTTAGACAAAATATCAACTTATTAAACAGGTTTTTCAAACTATACTAGTATTTAATAATATAATTTGGAAAATAACTATATCAAATATAAATAATAAAACCTACACTTAAAAGGTATATATATCACATGAGCAATGACTAGGCTTTTTTCCTTCATGGGAAGTTATAAACACTGCCACCACGGATTTTCCTCTTTTCTTATTAAACTATTATTCCATCACATCCTGTTTTTTTTACATATAAATAAATATATAAACAAATACATAAATAATTGTTTATGTTTTGTTCCCACCATTTAAAACAGATGTATTCATTTTTTCAATTAATTAATATTTATGAAAGGTATTGGTTAAGATAAAAAAGTCAGTGTCACGAGCGGGATTCGAACGCACGACCTTCGGCTAAATACGCCGCTGCTCTACTACTTGAGCAATCGTGACCTCGATCCACTCGGACACTAACTTCCCATCTCAACCCCACCTTTCGAATTTTCCCTCCTTTTTGCCATTTTTCAAATGTCGTGTAATCTATTTGATTCTCGGCGATAAATGAAATGGCCACGGAGAACTTTAGTGAAGATATACTTTATTTTAACTTATTCAATTCACTAGTTTTCGTGATCCACTGGACCAATTAATATCTTTCAATTAATTATGGTTTTTAGTTCAGATAAAAAAGTCAATGTGACGAGCGGGATTCGAACCCACGACCTTCGGCTAAATACACCGCTACTCTACCACTTGAGCTATCGTGACTTTGATTAATCCATATCATCCTCTTTATACTTAACGAAGGATATGGAAGTGGATGGGAAGCTTCTTTTCTAGACTTGGCTATAATTAGAGACGGGAAAAATTGTTAACTAACTGGTATATGAAACCAACTAATTCTACAGGGTTTTATACTATTCTTTTGCTTATTCATTCAAAATGCAAATTAATATTATTTAATACAGCCTGATTTATAGGGCACTAAAACACAGTGACATTGGCTTCCTTAAGGAAAAGAAAAACATGGTGCAATCTATATTAGATAGTATATACCCAAAATCATCAGTATATAGGTTAATGAAAAGCCAAGCTACTGTAGATGTCGCTGAGATGGCGTCTTTTCGTTTCAATGGATGAACTTCTGCTTAATGTGAAGCATTTTCTTTGTAAATCTCCTGCTCAAGATTTTTTCTCAGTCAACAACCTTCATTTCATCAAAATTTATGTCACCGATTTTGTTAAATTGTTAAAGGCAATCTTCAGAAGCTGATCTGTCCCCAACTACAACTACCGATAAACGGTATGGACCAATTGGCTGGAACGACTTTTTTATCTGGCTGGCTTCTTTTTCCTATTTTGCGGTTTCGATTCGTTTAACCATCTTTTTACCTGGTTGATCTCATCCTGATGATATTTATAACGGAGTATGTTTGTAATTTCATTTTTTAAACTTATTTTCCTGCGTGAGAATTTGAATCTGCCAATAAATTTATACACATTTCTAAGGTGGCGATTAAAAATTTATAGAAATTATCCCAGTTATCACAATATTTCATGATATCTAAACACACGTCTAAAAATTAAACATGAAATCAATAATTCAACTGTTCTAAATATTGAGACTCAAGACAATACTTCGGTCTTGGCAAATTGATTTCAATTTATCTTGCACGACCGATCAAATATGATTGAAAAGAAATAGTCCAATCTCACAATTCCAATAAAGAGATAAAAACTAAACATTTGTAATAGAGTTTATTTTCTTCCTTTCAGCAGATGGAGAAAAACTATTTCAGAAAGCACACCCAGTATGAATGATTTTATTTATCAGACCTAAATGTTCGTCGCAATGGTCTCAGAATAAATTTTTGTCGGATACTAGTTTTTAAATAAATGATTTATTTTTTTCTAAAATGATTTTTGTTTAAGAGATACTTTTATTCGTTTATGTAAATGGAGCTTTTGCTTGGTAATAGAAATATATATATTACATTACAAAAAGTATAATATTTCCCATGAAAAAAATTAATAAATAAACCAAACAAATTCGTTAAAACCGTGCAAACTGATGAACAGATTTTATTTTAAATAAAGTACAAATCAATGGAATTTTTTTACTTCAGCCTTTATCCGTAAAATTAGTTTGTTTTAATGAGTGCTAATGAAAAATAAGAAGGGTCTGTTGCGCGTAGGATGCCGTTTATCTTGTATAATGAAAGTTCTGTCAGAGGAAAGCTTCTACTTAAGTTGGAGAAAGAATATGAAAGTATCCCATGAATAATTTCTTCGTGTACAACATTAAATAGAAACCGTTGGAAGGAATACATTTACTAAAATGAAAAAACTTAATAAGCCATTTTTCAAATACAAGTTATCAAATAAATATTGTCATACATTAATTAAAAATAGCGAACATAATTTAAAAAATCAATAATATTGAAAGATGGTAAATCCGTCTTGTTGATATTAGCAACTTTTGATGATATATTAAACTGTTCATTTATCTGACGTTAAATTAAAATAAGAGAAACTAAAAAAATAATATTGAATAGTAGGAATAATTAATTAAGGTTTTTAGTTGAGATAAAAAAGTCAGTGTCACGAGCGGGATTCAAATCCACGATCTTCGGCTAGATACGCTACCACTCTACCACTTGAGCTATAATGACCTCGATCCACTCGGACACTAACTTCCCATCTCAACCCTACCTTTTGAATTTTCCCTCCTTATTGGCATTTTTCATATGTTTTTATCTCAAGTAAAAACCTTAATTAATTGAAAGTTAATTATTGGTCAAGCGCACCAGGAAAACTGGAGAATTTAATAAGTTAAAATGAAGTATACCTTCGCTAAAGCTCTTCCCGGTAATAAATGTTTTTTACTGCTGAGACTATAATTTTCCTTCTCAGTTCCACTCTAATATACTGTTTTGTGTGAATGTGATATGTTGTAATATTGTAGCATATAATGTTTAAATTTAGTACCCTAGCGAATAATAACATACGTTGATATTAATCTATTGAAGTGATAATTATTGTAAAGTCGTTTGTATAAACTGGCCTTGGAAATAAAAACAATAATGTAATCCCTAGAATAGCATTCATTATAGAAAATGTATTTGAGAACTTTAGTTATTCTTGGAATCGGCATACAACGCGGAAATAATCTGTAAGACTTCCGTTGAAAGAATGGATAATCAAGCTAAAAAAACGAAAATCCGGCCTTCCTAACTTTTACGAATCAGTTTGATCAAGATGACTCTTATCAAATTTCGTTATAAAAGTCTTTTCTTGGGCTGGGATGAAGAGCCTTTTTATCCTCAATTGATCCATGATAAATAGAATTCACCATCGGCTAATCCCGGACTATAATTTGTGTCGTTTACCGGTCTTTCATACCGGCTAAAAGGCAAATAATGCGATTTTCCACTGTATAATTTTTTCACGAATTCAGAGGAAATTAGATGGTTCAAGCTGAGTTGAAATTCTGTTGGTGCTTTTTATAAATGTTCTAGGCATCCGTTGCTGAGATTATTTTAATATTTCGTCTAAATAGAGCGGTTGCCTACCAGCTTGCCGTTTTTGCCGTCTGTTTTTATTTGTAATAAATCAGATTTTTTAAGAATATGTTTCATGTCCAAAATTCCTGGCGTTGGAATATATTTTTTTTAATATTGAACAAGGCCTTCATGGGGTGTATTATTATCAAGTGTAACAGGCTATACCAGTATTTTATATTTAAAAGCGTTGTCATTATACAATTAATTAAGGTTTTTAGTTGAGATAAAAAAATCAGTGTCACGAGCGGGATTCCAACCCACGACCTTCGGCTTGATACGCCGCTGCTCTACCACTTGAGCTATCGTGACCTCAATCCACACGGACACTTACTTCCCATCTCAGCCCCACCTTTTGAATTTTTCCTCCGTTTTGCCATTTGTCGCCGAGAATCAAATAGAATACACGACATATGAAAAATGGCAAAAAGGATGGAAATTCAGAGTTGTCGTTTATATTTTTACATGGTATTCATTTTAATCTTTGTCTCTACCGATTTTTCCCCAAATTGACAATTATATTGCCTTTTATTTTTAACGAAGTATAAACAAGTATGAAGTATAATATTTTTCTTCCCTCACTCACCTGATTTATTATGAAACTCAAGGGTGTATTTATTCAAATCGCTTGGAATTAGTGAAACATATCATTTTTATTTTTAAAAAAGTCGACTGCTCTGACGGGCCGAATTCATTGACGTAATAATTCTTTGATACACACTGAGTGGGAATTTTTCAAGGTGGAAAAAATACCTGTTAGAACTGTTTTAATGTCTGGCAGGCGTATGCCAACAATATATTTTAGTGATTACATTTGGTATGAAATAACATAGCTGGCTGATAGCGTGGGCCACGGGGCTCGTTTATTAGCTTAAAAAGGAAATAATATATCCCCATTTTTGGAAAGCTGCTTTGCATGAAGCGTCACGCCAAAGTGTGGAGATCTATTTATTTGGAAAACTATTCTTCCTTGCGATTTTTTATAAATAAAGGAAAATGGTGTTACATGTTTTTACGATCTTAACGACAACTTGCTGCAACCAAGTTGCCTTTTGGCATCATTCTAGTTGATTGGATTATAAGCACAGACATCATTATATTTCTGACACTCTTAAACATATTTTTTAACGAATTTTTATCATTTTTTAACGGGATTTCAACATAAGAGATGATTAAGGTTTACACCACTACACGTTGAGGCCACCGAGCCTACGCTAAACATAATCAATCTTTTCTTATCATTTCTAAACATAATCAATGAAAAAGGCAACCAATCACATATTTATCAGTTTTTCCATATTTTGTTAATTCAAAAATGCAGTGAGCAGCCCACATACAAAATTTATAAAAATTGCCAACATGATTTTTTATTGATATTTCCGCATGTTCAAGATACAACGAGTACATTTGAATTTATTCACACGCGAACAATGGTTGTTTACACTTCCAAATAAAAATATTACTAAGATTTTTTCAATTACTCACTTATGTCAGTTTTCTGTAATAAATACACATTATTGATCCAGAAAGCGACAACAACAAAACAAACAATACCTTTGATGCAATTTTAATTAAAATAATGTTATGTTTTGTTGCGTCGTTGTTATTACGAAAATTTTTAGTAATTCCAATCAGTGCAAATATTAGGAGTTAAAATGAAATGTAGGGAAAAATGCTATTAATTATAATCTTAAAAAGTACAGGTAAATATAATCGAAATATAGAAATATATGCATTAAATAGTATGTGTGAAATGAGAAAGAGATAGAGTGGGAGAGGGGCGGAGAAAGAACGAGGAAGAAGAAAAAGAAAGAAAGAAAGAACGAGAGAGAGAGAGAGAGAGAGAGAGAGAGAGAGAGAGAGTGAGCGAGAAACGAGAAAATAAGAAAAAGAAGAATGAGAGTGAGGTCGATAAGGGATTATGCGAAATTGACCAACATGCAGCGTCAATAATGTAAATAAATTAATAAGAAAAAAACAAGAGAGATATAGGAAGGAAAAATGGAAAGTGAGAAAGCACAGAGAGAGAGAGAGAGAGAGAGAGAGAGAGAATGTGAGAGAGAAAATAAACGAGAAAAACGGAAAGTAGTAAGGAAGAGGAAGAGTGAGAGCTAAAGAATGAGAGAACGTAACAAAAAATGAGTAAGTGAATGAGAGATCGAGGGGAGAAAATCATTAAACCGTAATTATCACTAAACTTGTGTATTTAAAAAAATTCTATGTTTGATGGATAATCGTAACATTTGCGACATATTTAGACAAATCTGGGTTGATTTAAATTCCTATATTGACTTATAGATGTTCCATGTAGTTTGTGTATTCATTAGGTTTCATACATAACAAGAGTATCAACAACCGCGCATGCTTGCTTAACTTGTGGGAATCGACAATACGCATTGACCGATTTAAACATAACGCGAATTACGTTTTACTTACAAATTTCACTAGTTTTCGTGATCCGCTTGACCAATTAATATCTTTCAATTGATCAAGGTTTTTAGTTGAGATAAAAAAGTCATTGTCACGAGGGGGATTCGAACCCACGACCTTCGGCTGCTCTACCACTTGAGCTATCGTGACCTCGATCCTCTCTACCGTTTCATTTGTCGCCGAGAATCAAATAGATTTGAAAAATGGCAAAAAGAGGGATAATTCAAAAAGGTAGGGATGAAATGTTAGTGTCGAGTTGGATCGAGGTCACGATAGCTCAAGTGGTAGAGCAGTGGCGTATCTAGCCGAAGATCGTGGGTTCGAATCCCGCTCGTGTCACTGACTTTTTATCTCAACTAAAAACCTTAATTAATTGAAAGTTTTATTTCGGAGTAAACGTCAACGGCAATACAATACCGTTAGAGGTAGGTGATATAATGATCATCTATGATGAAAAAATATTTTTGCAGTATATCCGAATTTATTTATTATTACATTGTTTATTTATTAAATTCGGATATACTGCAAAAATAGCTTTCAAACTGATAGGTGCTTGTTATTATACATGTATTATACATAGGACAAAACAATCAACATACGTTTCAGGAAGTTCTTCTTGATAAAGGGATAATAAAATACAAACAGATTGTGGGACAATATAGAGTTCGTTTTTCATTTTTCGAAATCAGATGATAAAGAAATTGTACAGAGCCAACAATGGAAACGGAGAAAACCTGAATCTCGGCTTGTCTACTAAAAGATCGGAGATGATTAAACAACATGCCCACTACTGTATAGGCTCCAAGAAAGATTTTAAAATTTTATTATTATAAAATCGTTTTAGCTGTCTTATCAAAAAATTATTAATTTCTTAGAAAAATTAGATTTTATTTATTCGGAAAAGGTAGTATCCGTAGTATAAATTTTTGTCATTTGACTACATTTTTAATTATTTTCTTTTCATGATTATATTTCATTTATCACTTTTTGAATTTTGTGAATTTTGTCAAAAAGCGAACGTTAGTCATATAATTTTTGTCATTTGATACATTTTTAAATTTCTTTTTCAAATTAGTTTGATTTTATCTCTTTTTTAAATTTTGTATGAATACTGCAAAGAAAATGTTGTATAGATTATTTATTCATAATTTTACAAAACCCCTCACACTGTAGAAAAAGTTGATTATTCGAAATTTCTTTAAGAACGCGTTCAATTTTTGTTTTAGAATAGTCCGTTTTACAATTTAAGATATTAGTAGTTTTGCCCCTCTCTAAAAATCTCATTTTCACGCGTACTTTTTTTCGGCATTTTCCTAACTGATTATTATAATCGACTTTTAGATTCCTTGATCCCTTACGTTCTTGCTGTTGAATAGTTGTGGCTAAAGAATTGCAAAACTAATGTATAGTTTATGAGGAAAAAATCAATTTAGGAAAACAACAATTGTCATTTTCCCCCCTTTAAATTTGAATTTTTTATTTAATTGAGATTAATTCCATTGTAAAGATTGTGCTAATTGTAAATCACACATTAACAAACAGTCATATAACCAGTATTAAAATGAATTAAATGGTTTTTAAAAATGCACAAAAAATAAATAATAATTTTAGAGAATCCCGCTCACAAGTGACACTAGCTTTTTTATCATAACTAAAAACCTTAATTAATTGAATGAGTTTATCCAAGGTTAAGTTTGGCCTTGTCTGCCTTTGAACTTACTTACTGGTTTCTGCCCTTGAAAAGTGAAACACCAACAACCAAGAAATCTTCATTTTTGCCAAAAGTGAAAAAGGTATGATCAGTTTTAAACCGAATAATTTTGAATTAATGGGGTATCTGTGTTTCACAAGGGTACCTATTATGTTATTTTAAAATCTATACGTGGTTTTCATCCTAGATCCTTTTTTCTTTCATAGAAGATCACTAAAGCTAAAAGGCCACATTTGCTTGAGAACGGTTTTATGCAAAAAAAGAAACAGATATAAAATCATTTGATATGTGGAATTATAAAATCGCTTTGACCAGAAATCACATTACAGAAAATAATCCTATTTCATTAGATAAGATTTAACTATACATTTAAGTTCCCATCCTCCTTAATAATGGATAGTTTACGAGGGTATCTGTTTGTACCAAAAGTTATGAAACTTTTTGTTGATCTTATTAGCAAGATTCTTGTTTTCGTGTGTAAACTTTGGTACACTATCTATAATTAAAGTTTAAGTTTTCCAAGTATCGAGATTCTCTGTATCGGTTAAAAATTTATTCAGAGCGTGAAAATAGTTTCTTTTACAGATCCAGCATCCAGTTAGCGTTTGACTGCAGTATTCCTTTCTTCATTCCCTCGAAGTTAATATTCAAAAAGTAAGAAAAACAGTAAATTTAGATGAAATATATGTTAAATTATATAACTGCGTTACGGCTTTTCTGAGCGAAACCTAAATTCAAAATCCGATTCTGTTCCATATTCAAGTTAGTTCTCTAATCAGCTTAACAACTGCGCGAACTCGATTTTCCTAACGTCGGATGACTTCATGAAAATTCACACGGATGCAATGTAGAAGATAAAATTGACGCGTAGAAGTCGATAGAAGTTTACCAAATATTTATGTCATGATATGCCCACTGGGAAGCAGAAGGATTTTTGCCCTAGGGGTGAGAAAGGATGAAATCCAACGGATTGCTTGCTAATCCAACTTTATCCTTTCATCTCAGACTTCTTTCTCTTTTGTTTTTCTTCGTGTGAGATAATGTTTAAAATCCTTGTCATTTTGGTTAGAGATGTTTTACAATTTTATGAATATTTCAAATCTAGCTTTTTGTGTTATATATAATTTATTTATTAGGTTTCGTGATCCGCTTGACCAAATAAATTCTTTTCAATTAATTAATGTTTTTAGTTGAGATAAAAGATTACACGACATTTGAAAAATGACAAAAAAGAGGGAAAATTCAAAAGGTGGGGTTGAGATAGGAAGTTAGTGACCGAGTGGATCGAGGTCATGATAGCTCAAGTGGTAGAGCAGTGGCGTATCTAGCCGATGATCGTGGGTTCGAATTCCACTTGTGACATTGACTTTTTTATTTCAAGCAAAAACCTTAATTAATTGAAATAAACCTTTTAAAAAACTTTTTTATCTCATCCACAACTTGAAAATCGCTTTTTATAATAATTTTTTGAAACAAAGCTTTAATTTTGTTTTAAGCTTTAGTTTTTTTCCAAATATACACAACGATGAGGAAATTAGAAGTGTATGTCATGAAAATGAAAAGTTTAATTCTGAAAATTGAATGTTCTCTTTTCCGAGGCCATGATATTCAAAGGAATGAAAAAGTATGAATAAAATGATCGTTAAAATGAAAATGACAGTGTCAGGGGTTTTCCAAATTTCCGCAATTTTAAAAGTTCTTCCGATCATGCTATTAACATTATTTATTTATTTTATTTTTATATTATTTTTCTTTTTATTTATTTTTGGGAACATGCTTCTTCTTGAAAGCACTTCTTTTCATTGGTAGGAATCCCTATGTCTATCTTTTTCGAATCATAGTTTGGAAAGTAACACTTTTTGCCCCTGTGAGAGGTTTTTCTCTATACCACCTTCAACTCAGCTCCATTCCAGGGAGTTTCACTTTCTACTCCTTAGTTCAGTGCAATTGACTCGATATTTCTTCGGAGGAATGTTAAGTCATTGATTGTCGATGTTACAATTCCTCTACGTGTGTCCCATTTTTATACATACATTTAGCAGTGGGTTCGCATTAGAAGATGGTATGAGCGAACATACAAATGCGTTCATCACTGAATATACCCATGGGTTTTCACAGATGCAAATGACTTATACCTAGTGCTCTTTTGGGTTAAGCCTTTCTAACTGTAGTAGTTTTTTTGCCAGTCTTGGCGAAGGTTGCTGTAGAATGAGCTTGCTGTGTCTAGCACCTCTAGAGTTTATGCACTTTCTCTTTTTGTCTGTTTAAGATCCATTCTGCGATGAGAATTCTACGTTTGTTTCTGTTATCCCAACAAAACGTTCACGGCCTAAAGTCAGCCTCAAGCTAATGGCTTTTCGTTACACAAAATTTCCTTATGTTTTGGTACCCTAGATACCATAAAATTGTTTGATCTCCCTAAGTTGTTTGAGATTTTGGATGCATTCAGTGACTAATAATGATGTGATTTTTTTACGTGCGAGTGCTATCATAGCTGCATGGCTATCCTGTATGAGGATTTTCCCCCCTCTACGACGTAACCCACAAACGGAGTTCCCTATTGAGTTTGATTGTTATTTTGGGATTGCAAACAAACCTGATCCGGTTTCTTCATTTTTTTGGAGCCTTCTATGTATCATGACCTTCTATCTGATTTCCTTCTTAAGTATTCTTTTGGTAAGTTGATTGAGAGAAGGGATTTCTTGAAGTATCTAATTACTAAATAATCACAATTGTTTGGAGTAGTCCAAAAGAACGATGTCTTCTTTCAATCTTCATTCTTTAGAAAAGCCAAGAAGGTTCTCCATCTGCTCAAAGATTTATATGATCTCGAACAAAGCGGACGAATTAAGCCACGTTAAATAATCCTATGCAGTGTGTGCATACAATAGTAACTAAATAAACATTGTTTCAACTATAAGGAAGATGAAATGGAATTATTGAATAAGTCAACAAAGTTCCAACCCAATATAATACGTTTACGACAACCCTTTATAAGTTGTTTTGTTTATGATAAGCCTTACTTTCTTTCCCCTTCCCTTTTAAAATTATATTTAAAAAGTTTGAAACCTTTTCCCTTTCATTGCAGACCAAGAAAGAAAGAATATATTTACATTAAGTGAATTTAAAATCATCAATGCCAGCCCTTTGTAATGAGACCCTTGAGATGAGGGCTGGTGTTGCCATGTACATATTANTACAATAATTAACACAAAAGACTATAATAAATAACATCACAATATAAAACTGATAATTATATACTTTTATATCAGAATACACTCACACAATATATATGTAATTAATAGATAATTCCATTAAAGAGTAATAACTACTCCTCAGTAAGTTTTGAAGTGACGATACAAAAGGGTTCTGAAAAGTTACAATTTTATTCTTTGAAGTACACTCATCTCCAATCTTGTGCACTCTAGTGGGTTTGTTTTAGTCTTTTTTATTAAAAAATTAAGGGTTGATGAAATTCAAAAAGTTTGAATTTATAGCAACTTTAGGGAAAAAAATTGTAGAAGTTTTTTATCACAATTTTACCGAGTAGATAAAATTGTTCTGTTCGATTTGTTTTATTCAAATTCATTGAAATATTTAAACAACTACAAGGAATGAATAATAATTTTTTTAATATCCTTCATGTACCAGAAAAAAGCAATATTTTGAGCCTTATTGAACATTTTTCGAAACAATAAATTTTTAATTATTTTATCAGGTTCTACTTAATTATATTAATAGTCAATTAAATATACACTTTTTTTTCGTAATGAAAAATTTATGTCACGAGCGGGATTCGAACTGACGACTTTCGTCTAAATACGCCGCTGCTCAACCACTTGAGCTACCGTGACTTCGATCGCCCATGCCACAAACTTCTCATTTCGACTCCCCGATTTTATTCCAATTGTATGCAAATCGAGGCTTCGTGTAGGAACACTTTTTATTAAAAATTGAACACATCAGCGGGACTGTGTACGATTCACAGGTGTCATTCTAAATTAATACTAAATGTTTAATTATTTTATCAGCTTCTACTTAATTAATTGAGTATTTTTTGCAATTTCCGTAATTGTAATTTTTATTAATTCGGAATAAAATTATAGAATAAACTTCAGTAATAAATGACGAATAAAATTAAACAAGAAGCAAAGTTTTGTAGAAAAAAGATTGAATGCGATGTCGTGCTATTCGCAAATTGACGGTATCCTTCCTTTAAGACTTCTTTATGTCAGAAATTACATTTATATTCCTAAATGAGAGCAGTATTTACCTCACTAAGAATGGAAATGACCATAAACTCTTTTAAAAGGTTAAGAATTTGTTGGCGATATCGGTGGCAGCACGGTTTAGTCGCTGACACGGGCTCATGACTGGAAGGTAAAGATTCAGAGTTTGAATCCTGCAGAACTGCATTCGAACCTGATACTTACAAATGGGCTTTTTTCAAAAAGACCGGCACCCCGAGGGTCATTCATATGACCTCTTTGTGGGGAACCCTCGTTAAAAAAATAATTTATTACTTTTTTCAATACAGTGGAATACACATTCCGACATCTCACGGCGTTTATCCTCACGGCCTATCTTAAGGAATGACCTATTTACTTCCAACATTTAAGTGATCTAAACATAGCTGACATGTAACATAGCTAATAAGTTATTGATTATTCAGAAATCGTGAGATGCGGTCTGGTGTGACGTAGGTTTTAGAAAAACATTTTGTTTATCGTGCTACGATTCGATCTTTATTGAGATCATCTTCAGCGCCTGGGATTTATAAACATTGTTTAAATTTTACAAATATATGTCGGATGTGGAAAAAATGAATTTATCCAATGCTAGAAAATTTTAGATTACAAAAAAATTATACAATGTTATCACATAAATTAAACACATTTCTCTCTTCGGATAACTTTAAAATAACCATTTATTAAGAAATCGTGAGATGCGGTCTGGTGTGATATAGGTTTAAGAAAAACATTTTCTTTATCGTGCTAACGTTTCGATCTTTATAGATCATCTTCAGGGCTCAAAGTGTTTGTCTTCTGTGTAATTGTGCCATTTTTGTGTATCTAGCCGAAGATAGCGGGTTCGAATCCCGCTCGTGACAATGGCTTTTTTATTTCAACTAAAAACCTTAATTAATTGAAAAATATTAATTGGTCAAGCGGACCTCGAAAACTAATGAATTTGGCAATTATTTTCGTCAGCTCCTTTAAGAAAATAGTTGCCGTCAGTGAAATTAAATTGAGCACATTATTCAAGTAACTACGTCCAAAAGTAACTAATCTTGTGCAAAAAGCAAAGAAAAAGACATATGGCAAGATGGTTATAATAAATATAGAATAAAGTCTTTTAAAAAGGAAATGTAACGGGAACCTCAGACTTTTGTAAAGAAAGAATAGGCAAAACCCTACGAAAATGTATGGAGATCGACCTAAGTCTTACGTAAGGAATGGTTCCTAAATTTAACCCTGAATCTTTATTATCCGGCAAGTATTTGAATGTAAAGTGTATGAAGCACGTGGTAATGATGTGCCGAGCAATATATTAAAGAAATGCAGTCAGATGAGATTTAGTTAACCGCCAATTTTTTCTATTCTTCAACTACATTTTTTTACGACTCAACAAATCTGAAAATAAAAAATATATTAAGGTTTTTAGTTGAGATAAAAAAGTCAGTGTCACGAGCGGGATTCGAATGAAAAATGGCAAAAAGAAGGGAAAATTCAAAAGGTGGGGTTGAGATGGGAAGTTAGTGTCCGAGTGGAACCAGGTCACGATAGCCAAAGTGGTAGAGCAGCGGCGTATCTAGCCGAAGATCGTGGGTTCGAATCCAGCTCGTGACACTGACTTTTTTATCTCAACTAAAAACCTTAATTAATTTAAAGATATCAATTCGTCAAGCGGACCACGAAAATTAGTGAATTTAATAAAAAATAAAATTAATAAGTATTAAAGACACTCCAAGAAAAATATACACGTATTTTGTTATTTATTTCAAACTATATGGAGTTTCATTTTTATGTTAATTACAACATAGTTATTTTAAAGTAAACTAAATTAAACGGGATCAGAAATTAATGAGTTTTAATAAAAATTATTTAATTGTGATGGCTGAAAGAAAATTCATCAAAAAGCCTTAAAACCAGGCTTTTTAAGAAAAGAAAAAACTACTGAAATTTATATTTAAAAAAACTATTGACCTGAGTAGAAATGTGACGTGATTAGTGACAATAACAAATAAATCTTACTTTATCTATAAAATCAATTGTTTAAATTGTCCGGCAACTTACATCGGTCTTACATCCCAATACCTGGATAAGAGAGTAAAGCAAAATATCTATGATTGCAAAAAACCCAAACAAAATACCTACAGCACTGGCTACCCACCATTTTGAACACCAACACATTTTCGACTTTAACAATCCAAAAATATTACACACAGAACAAAACAAACATAAACGTAACTTTTTAAAAGTGGTTTACATCAACAGAGGTAAACACAGCATCAATTACAGAACATATACATATAAACTCAGTTGCAGCTACGCTAATATCATTAATCAAATTCAATATCGATAACATACATATATCATCATCACGTGACACAAAAAATATAATATAACATATAAAATAATCATTACATTTCACTCATCAAACATTTCTACATATTCTAATTCTTCAAAGATTTGGCTTTCCTTTCCCTAATTATCTATATATCATGAAAGGATAATCAGGTAGTATTATTAGTAATAGAGGATGGTGTTAATATTGAGTTGTAATTGTTGATTATTATGTTGACTCTCAACATGACACGCAAGAATGGCACTATTATGCAGAAAACGAACACTTTGACTCGTGAAGACGATCTCAATAAAGATCGAAAGGTTGGTACCATAAAGAAAATGTTTGTCTGAAACCTACACCACACCTGACCGAATCTCACGATTTCTGAATAATTATGTTGATTACGTGTTTAGGGTAGTGTTTCTGATGAAGGGTATGTTTGTATTGTATATTTTTATGTTCTTGTGATGAAATGATTAATGGCTTAGGGTAATAATTCTGTGAAGTATCCCTTTGGCCGTGTTTATTATTGAGGATGTGTGATGTAAAGTTGAGGTAGCGATCTGTGTTTTTTTGGTTTTTGATATAATCTATGATTAATGTGCCATCTGGTTGTTTTATTAATCACAGACAATTTGGCTTTCCTTACCCTAATTATACCCGTCTAAATAATCCTGAAAGGATAATCAGGCAGAACCATTACCAACGTTTTTCCCATTGTCGGCTCCTTTCACCTCAAAGCCGACTCCTCATATAAAAATGTCTTTCTATTTCCGACTTCCCTCCCCACCTTTTCAAAATCCAACGTAAAAAAGCACACGCAAGACTGGCACACTTACGCAGAAAACAAACACTGAGTAAGTACAAATACATTGAGTGAATCTATAATTTTCTAGCATTGTATAAATTCATTTTTCAATCAAAAATTTTTCTTGTATTGTTTAAATTAATTTTTTTTCAATCTAAAATTTTCTAGCATTGTATAATTTTTTTTAATCTAAACTTTTCTAGCATTGTATAAATTCATTTGTTTTTTAATCTGAAAATTTCTAGCATCGTATAAATTCATTTTTTAATTAAAATTTTTTCTTGTATTGTATAAATTCATTTTTTTCAATCTAAAATTTTCTAGCATTGAATAAATACATTTTTAACCAAAATTTTTTTCTTGTCTTGTATAAATTCATTTTTTTTAAATCTAAACTTTTCTAGCATTGTATAAATTCATTTGTTTTTTAATCGGAAATTTTGTAGCATTGTATAAATTCATTTTTTAATCAAAAAATTTTCTTGTATTGTATAAATTCATTTTTTTCAATCTAAAATTTTCTATCATTGAATAAATACATTTTTAATCAAAAATTTTTTCTTGTATTGTATAAATTCATTTTTTTCAATCTAAAATTTTCTAGCATTGTATAAATTTTTGTCATTAATCTAAAATTTTCGAGCATGTAAAATTAGGATCTGAAGATGATCTCTATAAAGATCGAAACGTTGGCACGATAAAGAAAATGTTTTTCTAAAACCTACGTCCCACCAGACCGCATCTCACGATCACCGAATAATTATTGACTAATTATCACTAAACACTTCACATAGCTCATAAGAATTAATAAAATTCAACCTACTACGAACTAGATGACTAGGACTTCTATACACATTTCAACTTCCTTTAGACCTTACAATTGATTAAGGTTTTTAGTTGAGATAAATGTTTAAAAAAAATTTAGTTCTTCCGCCAAATAAGGAGGGGAAATTCAAAAGGTGGGGTTGATAAGGGAAGTCAGTGTCACGAGTTGGATCGAGGTCACGATACCTCAAGTGGTAGAGCAGCGGCGTATCTAGCTGAAGATCGTTGGTTCGAATCCTGCTAGTGACACTGACTTTTTTATCTCAACTAAAAACCTTAATTAATTGAAAGCTATTAATTGATCAAGCGGACTTCTGACTGTTTTTATTTTTAATAATTTGATTATTTTAATTTTAATTTTATAATTTTGGAGAAAAGAGAATCAATAATTTTATCTAACGTAAATAATGTTGTTTTCTAATTTATCGGAATCGTGAGGAGCGGTTAAGATGGTTTTCACCGCTCCTCAGGGATCCAAAAAATTATTATTATAAAACATTTTTTTATATGAATAAAACCAATATACAATTTCGTTTTGTAATATAAAAATAATTTGAATTTATAGTAACTTGGCATCTTTCTCTTATTAGCTCTAGAACGAATCCTTTTTTACTCCAGGCCTGGGGGAAAGAGCGTGTACTCATCACTGCCCCTTTATTCCGTCATTCCCCATTCAGGTGGCCTTAATTTTTATCAAAAAGTTTCAATAAAATTTTTCAATTTATTATTTAAACTTTATTTGCATTCATTTGTTTGTTATATATTATTTATTAACCATATTATTATGTTTCCTAAAATACTACTTTTCGAACATCTCTCTCTAAGGGATGTTACATATGTATCATCATATATTTTTAGAAAATTAATTAAGATACATTCCGCCCTTTTCAAAGAGGTTGTAACTTTATATTTTCCTGTTTTATTCATATTTCAGACTGTATGTTTTAATTTAAATTGATCCACATAAAGGCAAAAAGGGCTCACTCGAGTAGAAAAAGAATTTGTTTGTTTTTTTAAACAGAGAAAGAGAAAACTGAGATGCCATTAGAAATGTGACACTAGAGTAGAGGATAGAATAGAGATGAAGTGTTTGGGCCGAAAGTGATTAGAAACGCTCCTCCTAAGATTCGAGTATTTTAACACACACTTCGTCATCTTGCAATTCTCACGCACAGTCATACCGTAATTTGATCTCCGAACACCGCCATAAAACAAATTCGAAGTGAAAGAGTGACAATTGATTTAAAGGGGGAGGGGATAATGCACATTATTATTACATAATTATTTGGAAATCGTAAGATGCGGTATGGTGTGATGTAGGATTCAGAAAAATATTTTCTTTATCGTGCCAACGTTTCGATCTTTATGGAGATCATCTTCAGAGCACAAAGTGTTTCTTTTCTGGAGAAAATGTTTTTCTGAAACCTACATCACACCAGACCGCATCTCACGATCTCCGAATAAAATCACACAAAACCACTTGTCTTACTAAGTTTGGTACTAAATACCACAAAATATTAAGCCAAAATGTTTGTATTTGTAGCATGACAGAATGCGAATAATTGAACGCTAAATTTGAGTATTGACCTCAGCCCACCTTCCTGTATATCGCCCGGCTAGCATTGTTCTGTAGAAAGGGACTCAATGCGGTTACTAATGCATTCCTTAATGGAACTTGGGAACTAGAAGAGAACTAAACCCGAGCATTTTCAGACTAACTGAACAGCATCCCGAGGCACCTCGTTCCAACGCTGTTTGAAGATAAACAACTTGATAATCGTTTTCAACTCACCCTCAAGTTCTCCCGACTGCTGGAGTTTCAATTATTCCGGCCAACTTGCAAGAAATCAAATAAAACGATTTCTAACTATCTGTGTAAATAAATTTATCTAAGATTTAACTATCCCCTTTTTAGGTGGATAGGGTTACACTCAAATTAATTATTCATAACAAAAAATTATCACGATTATTTATCTGAATGAAGTTGGAAGAAAGATTGCCATTTCTTCACAACGACGAAATATTTATTTATCAAATTATTAATCCGTATTTAAAGTATTGGTGCGATAAAAAATCAGTGCCTCAAGCGAGATTAGAACCCACTACCTTCGGCTAAATACGCCGTTGCTCTCGCTTGAAAAAAAGGTGCAGCGTATGAAATGATCTGTGATGACCACTTCGTGACTTCGACATGAAAAATGGCAAAAAGGAGGGAAAATTCAAAAGGTGGGGTTGAGATGGGAAGTTATTGTCTGAATGGATTGAGGTCACAATAGCTCAAGTGGTAGAACAGCGGCGTATCAAGCCAAAGATCGTGGGTTCGAATCCCGCTCGTGCCATTGACTTTTTTATCTCAACTGAAAACCTTAATTAATTGTAAGATATTAAATGGTCAAGCGGACTACGAAACTAGTGAAGTTAAATTAAATGTTTACAATGTTTAATTTCTTAGCCTTGCATTCTTACAAAGGGTGGACAAATTGAACATTTGATCATATTTTTAGAAACGTATTCTTTTTTTATATTTATAATTTTGTACTGAACGTCTATTTAATTTATTTTTTATCATTAATATTTATGAATAAATTAATATTTATGAAAGGTATTGGTCGAGACAAAAAAAATTGAAGAATGGCAACAAGGAGGGAAAATTCGAGAGGTGAGGTTGAAATGGGAAGTTAGTGTCCGAGTGGATCGAAGTCACAATAGCTCAAGTGGTGCGTTTTGGACCACGTTCATTCTTAAGTACATTCATTCCTATTTACATACCATTCAGTCAATTAGGATAATAGAGTATTTGATATTAGTCCGATAAAATCGACCCTCTCACGTTTCACATTCACGTTAATAAATACATTCACTTTCAACATAAACTGGGTATGTATAAGTATTATTACTATATATAATAGAACAACCCATTTTTTTCTTCCAAAAATCAGAATATTCAAATACTTCCTGCCGTGCTCAAGCACAATTGTCAAATCAGGTGGTATTCCTGCGCGCTCACTGTATGGAGCCAACGAATTGCACCCTTCAATTAGGGGGACATATCGAGCACTTTCTCTGCATGCTGGACACAAACGCGGACTTTGACCCAAAATTAAGTCCGTGTGTCAAACTCGCATGGCCTGTTCTTAATCGGGTAAGGATGACTTTTCTTCTACGAGTCAGAACCTCCGTGGGACGTATCCAGTGTGTTATCCTTACGCTAGGGCTTCTCTGTCGATGCGGCCAATTGATGCTGCCACCTTCTTTTAATTATATTTTTTTTTATTGCATTCTTAGCGTCAGAGAGCCGGATCCCGGATGTTAGTCCCTGCCTTAGCCGCCTCGCCCGCCTTTTAATTACCTTCCAGACCATTCTTACAAGATTAAAAATGCCTAAAACTTATTGATTATTCATATATTTCTTATTTTTTCCTCAAGTCAAAATTAAATTGCTTTTTTTTCTATTTTATATAATTGTATCAATAAAATTTGTTTATTTAAAATTTTTGTTAAACGTTTCTTAAAATTGATAGAAATTATCAATGTGAAACATTTAATTACGTAATTTATACTTACAGTTATATTACAGTATTTTATGTGCATTCCTTTTTAAAAAGATAGTTCCTACTCACAGTAAGTTGTTTTGCAACAATCCGGATTTCGAGCCTTTTAGCTCATCATCAGGTTGAAGGACTTCTATAACCACGTCTCTCGACATGAATTGCCAAAGTGAACCCGCTGATACCTCCGCCAACGCGACGTTCCAATTAGCAGCTGATTTTTTTAATGGTGCTCAATTTGAACGTGCGAAACGCGGAAATTATAACACAAATAAATATTAGAATAATAAATACTTAATATTACTATAAATTACTATAAAAATAATAACAATTAAAATAATTAGATTAATTATTTGGATGTTTGATATTATTTATGTACATATTTAAAATGGGAGGTAGATCAAAATATGTACATTTTGAGTTTATAGTGAGTTTATACATTTAAATATGTACATAAATAATATCAAACTTCCAAATAATTAAACTAATTATTTTAATTGTTATTATTTTTATAGTAATTTAATAATATTAAGTATTTACTAGTATAATATTTATTTGTGTTATATTTTCCGCGTTTTGCACGTTCAAATTGAGCGCCATTAAAAAAATCAGCTGCTAATTGGAACGTCGCGTTGGCGGACGTATCAGCGGGTTCACTTTGGCAATTCATGTCGAGAGACGTGGTTGTAGAAGTCCTTCAACCTGATGATGAGCTAAAAGGCTCGAAATCCGGATCGTTGCAAAACAACTTACTGTGAGTAGGAACTATCTTTTTAAAAGGGATTGAACATCACACTCACTCCATCATGTATCATTTTTATTTTATGTGCATTATCAAAAACGTTTACCCCATCTTGAGTGAACTGTATTTGAAAACACAGGAGATTATTTCCAGCCTGGGTAAACGTATTGTTGTGAGTTTATTGTTTCACATATTCCCACAACGCATCCACAGAAAATATTACTTTTTATTTAATTTATAACTACATTATTTTATTATTACGACATTACCATCAATACAATACAAAAGTGAAAAATTAGAAGCAAATCACAAGCAATCAACGGCTCATTGATAAGCTATATGAAAAAAAAAAAAAAAACTTTTCATCATTTCAATGCAAAATTTCACTTTTATCCTTAAGGTTTAGTGTAAAATGTAGTAAGGGGCTAAGGTGGCTTCAGGGTGTTACTAAAAATATTTTAAAAACTACACTAATGCTTATACAGCAAACGGGACCTACCATTGTCCTAGGGGAGTAACATTTTTACAATCATATTCTAAGAAGTAGAAAAATGTAATAATTAGGATAAAAGAAATTATTGTTTTTTTAACTTAGAGGCTTTTATCGTCAAAATAATTACCAAAGAATCGACGATTGTAAAATAGAAAAATATAATTTTACATTCAACAAAATGGTGGATTATTATATTTAATGAAACTTTAAATCTTTTTGCGGGAAGTTTTATAGTTCCAGTATACTCTGTGCACTAGAATACTAGAAAATTTAACTGTTCATAATAAAACTGGTTATGACCAAACTAAGGGTGTTAAAAATTAAATTGAATAGACGATTCTTCTACACGAACCATCACATTTCATAAATAATTAACAATACGTTTATTCCATTCATGAGTTCATATCTTTAGATGACTATTCTTCCGATTCGAATGGTTTTTCCAGCACACTGCTGTGGAAAAATTTTGTTCCAAACCTTCCTTTGAAATGAATCATATACAACTATAACTCATCTGTAACATAAATGCGTCATTATCATTACAAAAGATGATTTTTTAAGATTTACTTTTAATTTAAATTAATATGCAAAGTGGGTTGAAGGCATCTTTAGAATTCTAAGAGAAGAATTGTTCATAAATAAACATCAAATATAACTCGTTGAATTTTGTGATATAATAGATGAATCTGGTTCGTCAAATGGTCGTAAAAAATATGACGATAAAATTTTACAAAAAAATCGAGCATGCTTTTAAACAGGGCTTTTCAATATAGGTCAAAGGCTAAAGGTGAATGAGTATAGAAAGGATTGCCCGTCGCTTAAAAATCACTCTTTCACGCTTAAAAATATTTGCTCTGTCTAAACTGGATAACGCAATATTTGCGTCTCTCTAAAAAACCACGTGTTTTAAAAAGTCAAATATATTTATAGTTTTTTATGTGGATTCAAAAGGTGGGGTTGAGATGGGAAGTTAGTGTCCGAGATCGAGGTCATGATTGCTCAAGTGGAGAGCAGCGGCGTATCTTCTTACGCCGAGAATTTGCCGGCTTCGCTCCGTGGAGACGGGCGGGGTTACTTAATGAATTATGAACTTAATATTAAATTTAAAAACAAAATTTGGGCGCCACGCTGTTTATATACACGGAAACAGCGAACCGTAAAGAAAAACAAATAAAATAAAACAAAGAAAATTCAATAACAGTAAAATTAACTTAAAAAAGAACACAATATTTACATAAGAAAAAAAAACACATTTATTCCAATGGAAACTAAAATATTAAACATAGATTAATCTTAATTCTCTATGGGTAACATTTTAACAAACTTACACACTAAATGAACCTAAATTATCATAAAATCTAAAAAAACATTCCTTAAAAACTAAACTTTCCTGGGAACCAGTGTCCAGATACGCTTTTTTTTCCAGGCGATTGAAAATCCCCTCTTCTAGGAATGTGGAGCACCTTCTCTGAAGTTGAGTGGATGCGCGATCGCCTTCGTTGATCAAGGAATTGATGATTTTCTTTGCTCCGGCCAGGCCGTAAGGATATCCGTCTCGACGCACCCTGTCTTCTCTTTTATTCCCACCTCTACTCTCCCATAAGCCTATCCTAGGCCGTCTTAATTTTGATTAACCCACCGCCAATTTTAGTTTAGGTGGCATTACAATTTAGGAGGCATCCCTGGCCGAACAATACACTCATACTATGTTACGTTTTACGAACGTAACAATCGAGCCGAAGGTCGTAGGTTCGAATCCCGCTCGTGACATTGATTTTTTATCTCAATTAAAAAACCCTAATTAATTGATACTTATTTTAACGTTACACCATCAACGTTGCCTTCTTCGTGAAAGTCCACGTCACTTTGACAATAACAGAAAAAAAACTTTTGTCCACAATCAACCTCCACTTGGTATTTTGTATGTAGTCAACACCCTCTATAGGCAAGCACTAAGAATTCCTTTAGGTATTTGCAAATACTGACAAACTACTGAAGGTTGTAATTCAAGTGAATTAATCTTACTGGGGTGAGAATTAATTAGAGTGGATTTGGATAGTTTGATATCAATCTCTGAAGGTGGCGGAAATTCATAGGATATTTGACAGTCCTTTATCGAGAATAGGCAGGTAATGATCAGAAGCAACCAAGCTATAATCTTATGATAAAACAATCACAGCATTGATTTTTTAAACTGATTTATTACTAAAACAACTGGAAAGTTTTTTGACTGCGATCTATCCATTGTTCACGATTAGCTGGAACACTATCGAACCCATACCCACCAGTTATCACATGTTTACTTTGATATGTTCACTAGCCTTCAGCTCTTTTTCACAATGCCCTCCATTTACAGATGACGACAAAGTAAGCCTTCCGGTAGTTTTTTAACCGGAAAAACCTAAGAAGATGGTGACAGTTTGAAACGCGATTGATAAACCAATACGCCGTGCTAGGTAGACTAGAAATTGTCTATTATTTCGCCAGTAATCCCTGATGTCATAACATATGTGAGCGATACCTCTGCTCTTTTCACCTTGCCAATTTAGATGACTAATGGCTTTCGGTATTTTGATAACCATACCAGCCTTTGAAGGTGGTAAAAAGTTCCGTGTTTAACAGACCAAAACAGAGCGGATTGACAGTCTAAAATGATCGATAACGATTAAGCTGCGAACAGCAGTTACAAAAAAGGCACAGCATGGATTTTACACTGGTCGAAAACCCAAAACATCAAAGATAGCTGACCAGTAATACCAGTAATTAATATATGTGACCTGTATACCCTGAAAAACCTCTGAAAGTGATAAAAGTACGAATCGCGATTCACAGTCTAAAACAGTGAGGATAACCAGCAGAGTTGAGAAACAAGATCAGGTTCATCATGAAATAACTCCTTAATTTAAAAAAAACGGACAAAATGTATTTTTTCTTATAATATCGTAAACAGCCTTTCGACCATCAAGCCATTGACCAAAGGTATGAATATTTCTCCGCTGACCCCAGTATTCATCATATTTCGGTAGTCAAATGCTCAAATGACCCAGACAAGCATTGGAAGTGGTAACAGTTTAAAGCTTGTTTGATTGATCAAAACAACAATGGTATAAAACCAAAAAGGACGTATTGGCCAAGCTATGACCTTCTGATGAATATCTCCTTCGTGAAAAAGGGAACATTATTAAGTTTTCATACAGTCATGTTACAAGAAGGTAAAAAGCGTTTTGACATCGATTAAACCATTGTCCTATATTACGGCTCTTTTTCATATTCCATGTTTAGGTTATGACTGATGACTAACTTTATCATTTTGTATTACAGACCCAGACAAGATTCTGAAAATGGAAAACGTTTCTCCCACTTCATTCTTCATAATACTTACAGTCCTCTAACAACAACTAGATAATACATTTAGACATGTTTGATTACCAATGGTACTACCTCCATTGGAAATATTCATACGAGGTGAGGCCTGGAAAAGCTCACTTAGGCTCCAGGAACAATTAAATCGGAAAGGAATTAAACAATTCGGGCATACCACCATAATCAAAAAATCAGACACCCATTATTAGAAATGGGGACTGATTATATGATCCCGAAAACATTCTTCACAACTTCCTATAAAGTCTCAACGGACCACAAAGGAGAAGAAGAACACCGGAGAGCATCAGATAATGCCATGGTTACAGACGACTCCAAAACAAACGAAGCGACCGGATCAGGAGTTTTCTGTACAAACCCAAAACATGAGCAAACAAACTCATTAGGGAAGTACACTTCCGTCTTTCAAACCGAAATATATGCCATCAATGCCTGTGCCTTGGAAAATCTTAAAAGAGGTTAAACTGACAAAAAAATCGTCATAAGATCTGATAGCCAAGCAACTATTAAAGAATTAGCATGTAAAAGAATCACATCAAAATTAGTCAGTGAATGTATCCAAAATCTCCAAAACCTTGGGAAACACAACAACCGATGATATCTTGGGTGCCAGGGCACAGGGGAATTTTGGGTAACGATAAAGCAGACAGACTGGTCAGAGAAGGATGTGCAAGATCATACATAGGCCCTTAACCGATATGAGGGATAACAAAAACAAAAATAGAATCCTCCATCGCAGAATGGATCCAAACAAAACAAAAGGAGAAGGGGATAAACTCTACCAGTGCTAGACATATTAAACTTGTGGTGAAACAACCCTCACCAAGATTGGCAAAAGCATTGCTGCAACTCAGGGGGGCAAACTCAGAGGAGTGTTAGTGTTAGGACTACTAACCGGTCACTGGCATCTGAGAAAACATCTATACAACACGGGTATATACAACGATGATCCCATCTGCAGGTTATGCAATGAGGAGGAAGAAACAGCTACTCATATCATCTTCGAATGCGAAGCAATAGTTCAATGAGGTTTAACCTAACGTACGGAAAAAACTTAGGGAATCAAATTGCAGCAGCGACAGTCAATGACCTGATACTTCTAAGGAGAAGGATTGAATCTATTGCACTGAACTAAGGAACTAGAAAAGTACAATAAGCCAGAAAGCTTCAGTGCCTGGGGAGCGCAAACCCCGCTTCCTATTATCCTTTTTTACCATACCATACCATACCAGTAGTCCCCAATAGTAATTACATATGGGCAAGAGTCAATGCTTCAAAGACGAGGGCTAGGTTTTTTGGTATTTTTATCCGAGACAAACCACTGGAGGTTTAAAAGTACGAAACGCTATTGATAGGTGAAAACATCGAGAGTAGGTAATCAAAAACCATCAGAAAGATCTTAGCTCAAACCAATGAAAAACAGTTCTTCGTATTTCAAAAAATACGCAGCGTTGATTTTTCCATATAGCCCTCTCTCAATAACAAAACGAATCTTTTGACTCCAATTTTCCTACAGTTCACCTGTTTTATAATATCGCAAATGAGCCTATTATTTAAGACATATATACTGAACTAGTCGACAGCACTTTTTCACGATTCCATTGTTAGTAGAAGACGACTAAGTGTGCCTGTCGATAGTTTAAGATTCGGAAAAAACACTAAAATGGGCAAAATTTCCAAGCATAACACACTTGTCTTAGATTACTATTATTTTTCATCTTGTTCATATGTAAGTGATGCCTCATGATCAATGAACCAATTTTCCTGATTAACATGCCCTGAAACTATGTTCTTTGTCATCTCACCCACATTTATATATGTGACGATTAAAGATACATTTCATTATTTTGACACCTAGAAAACCAATAACGTTTGAAACGCATTTGATAGACTAAAACAGCTCGAATAGACCAAACTGATCGGAAACGGCCAACTATAAACATATAAAGAATAATTCCGTTAGTTACAAAAAAAAATGTGACAGGAATTTTTTCGACAGTCGTTCTACAGCATTTTAAAAACCTTTTGACCTCGATGCAGCTATACCATGAGTATCAATAATTTTCCAGAGAATTCACATGTCCTCACTCACGTAACCTGAACTGCTGATAACTTTTCCACCTTACCAACGTATACGCAAGGACAAAGAGTGTTATTCGGCTCTCTCAAGTGCAAATAAGTGATTATACATGAATTTGATTCTCTAGCTTGCAGTAAACCTCATTATTATCTGTTTATGGCGGCGTGAGCCTTTATTCTTTCCAAGGAAGTAATCTACTGTGAAATTTTCGAGATTGTCGAGCAGTGTTCTCTTCAATTTTAATAATTTCTGCATCAACGGCTTTAATATTTATTTAATAATGCTTCAATATTACGAGAATTTCATAACAAACCGTCACTTTCTTTTCCCATAGAATTACGTGATCTGAAGCTTTATTGAAACAATTCTATTTTTAACAAGAAATATCTCATGATATTGCTGATGTTTTAAATTATTGATAAAAATTAACGTTAGTACTCCACCTAGAATTTGCACTCCTGCTAAAACGTTGTTTTCTTCAACCCTAGTATATTTTGAAGGTTGTTATTATTTTCATATGCACGGAATCATCGCAGAAGTGGTGGAAAATGAAATAATGTATCTCGATATAGAATTTCTCGTCGGTTTCTCATTGAATGGGTTCCGTCGAAAACAGAAGGGCCGCGAAAGCTAGGAAAGATCGGTGGGGCGACCGACGTTGGATCGGCGGGGTGGTTTCGAGGGTGGAACAAGATGGCGCCTCACGGAATCAATAGGGAGCCACCGCCGAGTCAGTGAGTGGCGAGTCGCGCGTGATTCCTCACCGTCTCACCGTTCATCAACCCCCTTCCCATCATCATCGTATTTAGTGCACCCTCGTCGCATTTATCAACGATTTACTAAAAAATTCGAACCGCCGATTAAATAAAAAACGTCTATTTAACAAAAAATAATAAAATAACATAAAAGACCACGAACAGAAATTTATCGTTTTTGTTCTTTTATTTATTTTTGTGTATAAAGGATACCTAATAAAATAGGTAAGTGATGCTTGGTATTTTAATACCGACTTACTTTTCTTTCTAATACCAATTATTCTGTTAAACTTGTTGCACTGAATATTGCAAATTTTTATTCAATTTTTAATTTTTATGTTAGTTTTATTTCTGAACCACTTGCTTTTGACGGCTCGACTAAAACACTGAAACGTTTAAAAAATGAAAAGCCATACCACACAGCATAAACCTCTAAATAAAAATCAATTGAATGAACAAATCCAATTAGCTTATCTCGAAAAAACGAAACAAAGCTCTAGAATAATTAAACGACCTAGAAAAATAACCACCCGGATAAATCCTACATGCCCGAAAACATTAAAATTAAGAAAGTTTTGTAATTTCGATATCGAATTGTTCCTGGTTATAATGCCTGTTCCTGGAACGATTTCAAGCCAAGCAACAGTTGAACAGTGCGCACTTCTTCCCTCGCCGTGCCAAAGGGAATAACCGTTCTTCTTTTTGTGTTGTGTTTGAAAAACGTATTTTTTCCGGATTTGTAATGCACATATCACATATAACAGCGATATTGAAAAACAACACCGTTTCTCCGGTTAGGTGTGTTTGACGCTTGTTTTAATTAATTACAACCGTCGAATGAGCTGTTATTGCGATATCAACGTTAAAATAAAAATTATAAAGACGTTTGAAATTTAAATTTTAAATTGTATGTCATCCTATGACAGTTTTTTTATTTGAAATATACCGAACTTATTATTTGAGAAATAATTTCCTGAACGAATATAATATCATTGTTTAAAACGGAAAATAATAGAATTATTTTGTTTATATAAACATCTTTCATTTATTAAAAGTAAATTATTTGTTGAACGTATTTAAAAAAAATACGTTTTTATCAATNCATTTATTAAAAGTAAATTATTTGCTGAACGTAATTTAAAAAAATACGTTTTTATCATTTTAATTTAAAGATTTTCAAAAAGAAACAAATTCAAGGAATTACATTGTTAGGTGCGACATTTTTATAAGATTTTATTTGAATATTTAAAAAAAAGTAGATGTTAAATGAAGCAATTGTACGAATTACAAAAAATAGTAATTTGACATACTTAGATGTGTGTAAAAAAAAACAAATTCAAGGAATTACATTATTAGGCGACTCATTTTTATAAGATTTAATTTGAAAATTAAAAAAAAGTAGATGTTAAATGAAGCAATTGTACGAATTACAAAAATTAGTTATTTCTCACTTTTTTAAATTTAATTAATCTAAATTGTAATAACAGACGTGCTCATAGCTTTAATCTTCCAAAGAAAAAAAAATTACAGAAAGATTATAAATATAATCATTTTATGGTCATATAATCATTTTTTTTCACTGGAAAACTTATTTTTTCAAATGTACCATAGGTACTTACAGAAACGCTCTTTGTTAACGTCTTTAAAAAAAAGTATTTTCTTAACGGCTATATTAAAACACTTAATACTAAAACATAATTATTTTTGAGAATTTATGTTTTATCACACAAATGGAACTTGCTTAAACTAATCCAAGGAAAAAAATGATTAGGTTTGATTTTTTTAACTTAATTATTCCATACTTACAGATTGATTCCCAGCAATTGTACAAGAGCAAAAAAAATTCGAATAATTATTATACATTTTTTAAAATCATAAATAATGTTAAATGCCCTTTATATATTCCACAGTTTTGTTTGTGGCAACTGAATAAAAGTTTTGGTAGAATTTTTATAACATTCAATGTAAAATTATTGCACCGCGCTCACTCATTCACCTGTATTTGAAATGTGAAGAATGACAGATTGAGTGACGTTACTGTCCATGCAGAATCCTAAAATAGACTATTCTGAACAATTTCTTTAAAATTGTTAGTAAAATAACATTTTTGTTAGCCCAAGTGTATTCTTGTTGAATACTTAACTGGGTAAACTTATTCTGAATGAAATATAGAAATTGTTATGTAACCAATTTTCGAATTTAATCATACACTCCCAAACAAATAAAAAATTCTTTTGTCAAAACTTGTTAATTAAACTTATGTTTTTTGGCAATAATACTCAACTTTTGTTTTTATCTTGCGTAAGACACGTAATGCACAATTTACCCGATGGTCGAATTATTCCACCGGGAGGTAACCATACACATCAAATTCTACCGACCGATGGTGATGGCTAAAACGAGAATTGAACGATAAAATATTAAAGGAAATGCCCTTTCAATCTATTTTTCCGTTCCCCAATGAATCAATAAGAAAGCACAACCACCTGACAGGTTATTAGTCGGTGTGTTTTTCTTCTTAGACATGCGAACGAAATACCAATACAAGAAAAACTATGATTGAATTATTTTCGTCCATTCCTTGCAAAACGAATATAACAACAGTATATAGAAAATCTTAATGCAATAAACTATAAAAACTATTAATCCAGATTTGTATTTAGTATTAACCTAAGTATTATTTTTATTAATTTTATTTTTAATCTAAGTGTGTGGTGATTAGTGACCGTTACTCGATTATTATTCGGAAATCGTGAGATGCGGTCTGGTGTGATGTAGGTTTCAGAAAAACATTTTCTTTATCGTGCCAATGTTTCGATCTTTATTGAGATCATCTTCAGGGCCTGGGATTTGCAAACATGGTTTAAATTTAACAAATAAATGTAGGATGTTGAAAAAAGTGAATTTATCCAATGCAAAAAATATTTTTTTTTATCCAATCAAAATATTTCTACTCACTCGAAGTGTTTGTTTTCTGCGTAATGCGTGAGTAGAAATACTTTGATTGAATATGAACAATATTTTTTGCATTGTATAAATTCACTTTTTTCCACATCCTACATTTATTTGTTAAATTGAAACAATGTTTGTAAATCCCAGGCCCTGAAGATGGTCTCAATAAAGATCGAAACGTTAGCACGACAAAGAAAATGTTTTTCTGAAACCTACATCACACCAGACCGCATCTCATGATTTTAATGTAAAGTTATGGTCGAGGTAAAAGGTCGTTGTTCGAATAACCCTAGTGACATTTGCTTTTCATCTCAAATAAGACCTTAGATATAAAATATAATTAACTAAAATATTTATGCTTTGTTGTGAATTGTATGATACTTATTACTGTCGGGTGGAGCTTTCTTTTCTTGTGATCAGATTATTCACACACACAAAAAAATACCGCGACAACCTCGTATATATATTGATTCTATTAAATACAACAAAAAATAAACCATAGAAAAAAATATTTACATTGAAAAATCTGCCCAAAGAGAATAATAGGGACAGGCATAATTCACGCACAAGTAATCATTAATATTTTTAAGAATAAAACAATAGAATAGATTAGATGGACTAAAAAAATATTTAACATTCATTTGTCACATATCAGTTATTAATTTTTTTAAACAAAATATACAAGCCACATGATATTATAAAAGTTAATTCCTAAAGTCCGTGTCATCTCCTAGCATTTCATTAAGAAAAAATTGATTATGTCTAATTTTGTACTTAAATGTCACAGGACAATTTATTATAAATCTAGTGTTTTATGCAGTTCTATATGTAGCTAATTCATGCTAACACAAATCACTCGGGTACGTAATGTTCATTTTAATATAAATTATGTTTCAACCTCTGTGGTAGACATAGCATTATGCAAATGAAATGAGTATTGTTGACACTGCGTAACTAGTTGTTTGCTCAAATTTTAAGGTTAAGTAAAATTGAAATTGTTAGTTCTGCTTATATATTCGGGTTTGTTTATTTATTTTATGCCAGCTTACAGCGATGCGAGATCATAGCGCAGCTCCACAACTGAATGTTTCCTTTTGATGTGTTTCATCTTTCGGACGTACATTCGACGAAGTAGATGTCACACTCACACACACACACCGTCTCTGCCAATGGCCTTTGAACGACGGAAAAACTATTTCACCTAATAAAATGTTTTAAAATAGGGATTTCTACTTTTATTTTTATTTATTTATTCTTTTTGTTGCCGGTAATTCAATTTTAGTATATAGCTTTTTCTTGTTAGACACTCACTCGAATAAAACATTCTTACAAATAAAACATTTTAAATAATTTGAACAATTAAAAATTGGGGCAGCCCCCTGTTGAATTAGGATTTGGATTTATATAGGATCACATCCGCACATGCACGTACATACAAACATTCGCCGAGTTAAGCATATTCGCTTCTCGTAGTCGCCCGGCAATTCCAACTTTTGCTATTTACAGTAAATTTCCCGTCAAATTCAAGAATCACCTACCCCGGGTGTTGGCAGTCCAAAGGTAGAACTCAGTCTTATCTGTCCAGCCAACGAGGTTTGGCTCCGAGAGGGGTTGCTTTCAACGGCTAGGTCATTTACACCCACCGCATGCCGTTTGAAACCCATTCGTATTTACGTTCATTCTTAAATACATTCACACCTATTAACATACCTTACATTCATAAACGGTACACGCCACACCTTTGCCGGTCTTAGATTCGTCTGTAAAGACGAGCCGAAAACCTGCCTAGCTCGATCTAAGCTGAAAAACCCAGTGAAGGTATGGACTAGATCGGGATGGGTACGACTGTGAAGACCCAAGACGGAATCGGCCGGTTACCCAGCTCCATACCGTTCCAAGAGTCATCCCCGCTCTCCTTAAGGCTTTTAAAGCTTGCGTACTCGTGTAAAATTAGTTGTATATTCTTCTATATTAGCATCTAAGTATCGCGATGTCCCCGTTTGGCAAGGAACCCCGCTGCATAGCTTTGGGTGAACTGCTCCCTCCGAAATTCGGGCAGTCCCAGCTCGCAGGAAAGCCTGGCAAAGGGCTTGTTCTGAACGCGCCAGAGATCCTGATAGTAGAGAGATCCCTGCAAGGACGTTTTTAGGTTGAAGAATGCCATACACCAACATGGTCGAGCACAGCAGTGCGTAAAATATTTTCAGCATGGGCTCTTTGTCCGCTCGCCACCTGAAGTGTACGATGAACTTTAATATGTTATTACTTTCCTTACCTTCACCTAGACGGAGGTGGCTGTCATTTAAGCTTTTAATCAAACGTGAGGCCGAGTAACCTCCCCAACTCTACGTACCTTATCTCAGCGCTACTCAGCAGAGCTGCGTAAGGCTGAGGGACATCCTAAGCCAACACAAAATGGGACGTTTTTTGACGAAGAGAAGCGAATCCGGTTTTATCGGCTTTTTCAGACACAACATGAGGCACCATGGAATTTTCCATAGTACGCCCATATTTCCTCCTTATGTCACACTACAAACTAGCGAGTTTGGCAAATGTTGTGGTCAGACACACCCAGCAACTGCCAGTATTGTCGTACAGGATATTTTAAATATGCTGACGTAATTGGAGCATTTCCTTTGAATTCTTTGGTCGGAGCTGGTCCATGACTGTAGCGTTAGATACTATTTAAATTTTTAAATGTCTTTATATTTTAATATCTCGTTGCTGACAATTCACCTTCTCTTTACTTTTGTAAATTCATTGGATGCAAAGCAAATTTTATATTCCTTTTTTACTCTACTTCAACACAATCCAATTTCTCTCCTTCTTCTTTTTCAAATAAACAAAGTGGGTAGGTTTGCATTCTACTCTCTAGTTTGTCTGTCGGAGTCTGTTTAAGTTGTCGTAGTTTGAAAATATAAGTCTGTGAGTCTGCCACGTTACGTGCTGAACACGCTGCGTGTTGGTATATATGACCCCAAGACGAGAGGGCCAAGAGACCTTGTTAATAATTACTAGGTTCAGTCGTCATACGATCTTACTTTGCCCAACATTCACGCCAGTTTTTGTCGTTTATACTTTAGGCAAAAAATTAGTTTTCAGAAGGTAAATATAATTTTTCCCTTGTAATTTTATTTTCTCATTATGTTCATAAAAAATTAAATTTTGAGATGAAAATAAAATTCACTAGGTTTCGTGGTCCGCTTGACCAATTAATTATTAATTGAAAAATGGCAAAAAGTAGGGAAAACTCAAAAGGTGGGATTGAGATGGGAAGTTAGTGTCCGAGTGGATCGAGGTCACGATAGCTTAAGTGGTAGAGCAGCGGCGTATCTAGCCGAAGATCGTGGGTTCGAATACCCCTCGAGACACTAATTTTTTTATCTCAACTAAAAACCTTAATTAATTGAAAATAAAATATTACTCCCAATGGATTAGATAATCGTTTATCAACAAGATTTCAATACAGTTGAAATAAGACAGTTTAGACAACTTTTCCGATAAGAGGGGTCAAACTCTCATTAAAGTGAATTACACCAAACAGAGGAGGAAGGAATTTCCGTTAAAGTTGCAACTTTTTCAAACATTCCTAACAAAATAATCATTCTGTCGAGTTTTTATGAGATTTATGCTAGTAAAGAAACACTACAGTAATTGGAATATAATTAGATATATTTTTCTTACGATTCATCTAAGGAAGTGAAACGCCCTAATTATTTATTGGTTTTTCTGAATAAATTTAATTTACATTTAACTTTTGTAAAGTACGATATGATCATATATCTTTGTTAATTCCGTGCTATCAAGTTGATTATATCAAGTCTTCGAGAAAATGAAGTTTCGAACTGATTGTCACTGATGAATTGGTAGAGAAGAAACGTGATCAGTTTCATTTAGCTCAAAAAATTACCACTAAAAATCCTAACAAATTTTACTCTTATCAATCTATATTACTTATAATACATGTACATCAAATTGCACACAAATATTTTACAACATTTGGTACAACAAACGTACTGAGAAATTAAGATACAACCTCAAAACAAAAATAATCTTTGGGGCAAAATTTCCATATTACAAGCCCAAAAATGTTGATGTAGAAACTATTTTTTTTCACTTTACATAAAAATAGTCAAACTCATTATGGTCAACTAATCATCCTCAAAAAACAGTGTTAATTCCGCAGCACAACAAACCATCCAAAATAATTTTTTCTTTTTTCTTCTAATGAAATATTTATAACCACCTCTATAAAACAATACATTTAATAATGTTATGGATTAATCATACGTATATATGTATTATTACATTATGTCTTGAGACGAGCTAGCAGCCGTTGTTATTCTTCTAACGAAGACAACTGTGATAGAAAAAGAAAACCATAAAAGAATATAAAGAAACAATACAATTAAATATCACACAAATTAATCTCATAAAATATGCCATAGAGAACCTAGCAACAGTTACTGACGACAAGACTGACTATTGTACAAAAACAGAAAATACTGAACTAGACAAAAATCATTTAACTACCTTCACAAAATTACAAAAAAGGAAGTGAAAAAACAAAAAAACCTTGGACTCAATCAGAAATTAGGAGGCAAGCAAATTTTGTTTGTTCATTATTACATTATTATATAAATCATTGAATTAATTAAGGTTTTTAGTTGAGATAAAAAAGACAGTGTCACGAGCGGGATTCGAACCCACGACCTTCGGCTAGATACGCCGCTGCTCTACCACTTCGATCCACTCGGACACTAACTTCCCATCTCAACCCCCCCCCCTTTGACTTTTCCCTCCTTTTTCCCATTTTTTCAATTATTATATCTAGTTGATTTCAATTTACTATCTGATGTATTATAATAAATGTAAGTGGATAAAATTTAAAAACTATTTCACGAGTAAATATAGAACTTAATTTTTTCACGCAAGTTTGCTTATGAAAAAAGAAGAAAAAGCCAATTTATTTCTGAAAAAAAAAGAAGAAATATATATTTTTTATATTTAACGTATTTTTGTAAATGTAATAAACGATAAAAACACTGTTTAAAAAAAGATGGGGTTAATCTTTAAAATTCTTTTTTATTGTATATTTCTTTTTTCAGTATTTTCATTTCAGCAGTCATTCATTATCTGTTCTTTTGCATACGTCTGGCGATGCTGCAGTTACAAGATTGTTATTATAATTTAAACCATGGAAAATAGTACTAAATAATATATTGTTAGAATTTATTCGGTTTTTCATTCACGGTATGTTTTAATGGTAGTCATAACCGGGGAGCCACGATCTTATGGTCTCCTTTTCAGGTAACTCATTGGTGTAATTTCAAAGGCTAAAAATTTCCAAAACACTAATTTAAACCAAAACAACGATAAAGCAAATTACGTAGATAACAAAGCCAACCCATAAATCATATAAAAAATAATTCAATAGTTTTTTCTAAGTGAGTTTATCAAGTTTAAATGAAGTATAATTAGCAGTTTATCTTAACTAAAGCTGCCCGTGGCCGTTTCATTTGTCGCCGAGAATCAAATAGATTACAGGACATTTGAAAAATGGCAAGAAAAGGGAAAATTCAAAAGGTGTGGTTGAGATGGGAAGTTAGTGTCCGAGTGGATCGAGGTCACGGTAGCTCAAGTGGTAAAGCAGCGGCGTATCTAGCCGAAGATCGTGGGTTCGAATCCCGCTCGTGACACTGACTTTTTTATCTCAACTAAAAACCTTATTGAATTGAAAGATAAAAAATAATAATTTAAACAAATAAATAAATAAATCTTGCTCAGTCCACCAACAATTCCAAAATCGATAGAACGTGACTAAAATGAGGGTAAGAGGAATATGTAAAATAAGTTATGTTAGAACGATAATCAGATTAACTTTAGAGAACTAACTTATTACTTAAGGGCCAACGAGAAAGTTGATAAAACCATAAATATTAAACTAAGTCACCTATAAACGGTGTTTGTGAAGAAGGGGATTAGGAGGGGGAAAGAGGGGAAAAAAAGTAAAATTGCGGAAAAAATAAATGAATAACTGTAAAAAGCAAAGGAAAAAAGGAGGGAACGGTCTCTTTCTAAGCACAAAAATATCAAGTAGATAAACAAAGATTTTTATTCATTACATTTATATTTATATATTATTATTAATTTATAAATATAATTCATTATATTTATTATATAAACATAATCATATTTATATTTATTATATAAATATAATCATATTTATATTTACGATTCATATATATGACCCAAAGGAAACTCAAAATCACCCAATAAATTTAAAAAATAATTGCATAATGCCCTCCAGTACAAACAACCATTGAAGAATGAATTTGTAAAAACAATGTATGAGCTATCAATCATAGAATCAGGGTAGTAAATGTTACAGTTATCATGACAAAACCAGCTAGAATAGTCGGACCAAAAAGTTGAATATCAATCACATCAGCATCTTAATATGGTTATGATGAAAAAGGTTTTTTTAAATAATGTGTGGCTGTAGATAGCTTTTATGAAACGTATGATTTCTTTAAAACTGACTTTAGTTCTTACCCTGTTGTTCCATGGGCTCATTAGTCTCCAATCTTCCTTGCAAAAATTTCTATTTCCCAGTGAGGATAAATGGATCCCACCTCCCTCTGATTCTGTGCGTTAAATTGTCGTTTCATGGATAAACAACTAAGTTGTAATTCCCAAGACTAAAAAAACAAGAACCCAACCGTCGTTATAATTTATTAAAAATAGTCCTTGACTAACAATCGAAATGAGACGTTAAAAAATTAACTTTTGATATAGAAAACGATGATGAGACCTATCTAAACTTAAGTTTGTGAAGTGTGGTTAACCAAGTTAACCAAGAATCCCAATTCCCGTCTCCTGTCAATTCAGCCTAAAATTTTCCGTCAAACCAAATCATAGCCTGCATACCCCGTTTTAATTGGCACCATCAGAACCAGCTATAAAAAATTTATTTAATCATTAAGCATCCACCCTAGTATAGGGGCACGACAGTTAAAACTTCCAACCCTACTAAAAATCATCCATGATGATTGAAGCGAAATGGCCTTGAAACCTTCTCAATGAATAACAAGGTTTTAGCGTGAAAGTGTATTGTCACAGGGTAACTTCTTTTCCAATTGACTAAATCTGCCAAATCAACATAAATCTAAAACATTTACTTAATTCAATATTTCTAGTTGTAATTAATTACTAAATGAAAAAAAGATCTTTATAGTATTTTCAAGAAAGTTTGTAGGGGCAGCATCCAATACTAAATCACGTATTCCTATAGAACTTTCAAAAATCGTATATATGTATATATATATATATATTTTTTGCTATATTATTATGTTAACCAGTTGTGTGATGCGTTTGAAACCCATACAACCCTAAATATACATGTCAGATCATAACCGCTTCTTCACGTTATAAGAAGATATTTTTTGACCCATTATTAACAACTCCGACATAAATCTGAAAATGGAATAATTTACAGTGAACGTGAATTGCATGCCCCTTCATCACCCGGTCGAACGGGTGAAGAACAGGGAAATAATATTACTCTCAGAATATCCTACCCATTCTTCGTTCGCTATCCTTATCTAAAATGGAGTCTAAACCTGCAATTATGAAGCGGTTTTGTGCGTAAATAATTTTTAAAGCAGAATTTAAACGGGCCTATAAATAGACATTACTGGATGTAGCGGGTTGAAAAGAAGTGACAAAATTTATAATGAAAATTGTGTTTTAAATATTGAATTTATATGTTAGTTGGAAAAAAAGGCCAGAAATTCTTATAAAAGTAATATCGAAATTGTTTGATAGAAATAAATCAATAAAAATTATTATCGTGAGATTTTTTTCGATTAATGTACCTGGTCGTTATCATTTCGCTATTTTCAATTGTGTGTTTCATTTAACTTTACCAATTTGTAACGAGACCCAACACTGAGGATGACGATAGCCGAAGTTACAGACCAACCCTTGCCACTTATTCAATCATCTTTCTTGGTTCATTATATTAATTTTAAAAAATCTCATAAATTTCATAAGTGTTTACATTTCTGTTGAATTGATTAAAGTTATATTTACATAATTTTACATCGGTTACCAAAGTTAGTGTGAAAAGAAGGATAGGTACCAATCAGAAATCAACAATTGTGTCTACTTGTTTTTTTTTTTTTTTTTTTGTTAATTTAGAAATCGTGAGATGCGGTCTGGTGTGATGTAGGTTTCAGAAAAACATTTTCTTTATCGTGCCAACGTTTCGATCTTTATTGAGATCATCCTCAGGGCCTGGGATTTACAAACATTGTTTACATTTAACAATTACATTTTGGATGTGTAAAAGAGAATTTATACAATGCAAAATATTTTTGTTTGTTTTATATATTCAATCAAAGTATTTCTACTCACTCAAAGTGTATGTGTGAGTGAGTAGAAATACTTTGATTGAATATATAAAACAAACAAAAATATTTTGCATTGTATAAATTCTCTTTTCCACATCCAAAATGTAATTGTTAAATGTAAACAATGTTTGTAAATCCCAGGCCCTGAAGATGATCTCAATAAAGATCGAAACGTTGGCACGATAAAGAAAATGTTTTTCTGAAACCTACATCACACCAGACCGCATCTCACGATTTCTAAATAAATATCGATTAACGGTCACTAATCACCACATAAAAAAATTGTGTCTACGTTTTATTAAGGGCATTCCCAGCTTTGGCCAAACCACATTTCGTTGGAAAAAAATTGTTTTCTTAGTTTGTTTTTCGGAAATGGCATTTAAAAAATGGCAGAAAGGAGGAAAAATTCAAAAGGTGGGGCTGAGATGGGAAGTTAGTGTGCGAGTGGATGGAGGTCACGATAGCTCAAGTGGTAGAGCAGCGGCGTATCTAGCCGAAGATCGTGGGTTCGAATCCCGCTCGTGACACTAACTTTTTTATCTCAACTAAAAACCTTAATTAATTGAAAGATATTAATTGGTCAAGCGGACCACGAAAACTAGCGAATATTCTATAAATATAGTCTTAATGATAACCATTAACACCTAAGGTTTCTCACAATTTAAATTTTGCAGTTTTGTTACTTTTTCACGCATGATGTTTTTTAGTGTAAACCAAACCATAAGCCATACTTTTTAAAATCTAAATCTCACATAGTTTTACCTGTTTTTCCTTCTCCTGAAAAAATGTTTTCTTTTTGGAAATTTGGTGCAAAAATAATCCACTTTGACCACCTTATTTTTCATTAAACATTTTTTCCCGTAAATTGAGATGGCTATATTGGAATTGTATACGGTGTGTGTGTAGAAATTACAAAGTAAAAGTTAGAGGATTTTTTTTTAAAATAGAAAATCTAATTGCAACCATCCTTCTGTTTTTATCCTTATCAATAAATTTCAAATACTTTTCCCTCAACAAATGCACTTGATGTCGGCGTTAAAGTTCAGCTTTTTTATATTTATTTTATTAGATGGTAAACAAGTCATGAAAATCCGATTCCTTGTTAGTTCCTCTCCGAATGTGATCGCTCGCGGTGTAAAGTGTTTTTCGCAAATGTAAGCTTATTTACTCTCATATATAATCTTTCTATTGAATCGCATCAGAAACAAATAGTGAGATCAGTGAAGATTGCTTGTTACGTGTATGAAATGTGTGGTGATTAGTGACTAAGTCTATGATTATTCGGAGATCGTGAGAATTAACAATATTTGTAAATCCCAGGCCCTGAAGATGATCTCAATAAAGGTCGAAACGTTGCACGATAAAGAAAATGTTTTTCTAAAACCTTCGTCACACCAGACCGCATCTCACGGTCTCCGAATAATCATTGCTTATTACTAATCTCCCGTCGGTTCTAATGTTAAAGGTTTTCCTCTAACCTTCCATTACAATGGTTGTTTGAATCGTAGATCAATTCAACTTTAACTAAGAACAGAAATTTATTGTAGTTAGAAGCTGCTCTTTTGTGGGTAAATATACTTTGAAAGGGTCTCTCATTATTACGATGATAAAGTGTAAACAAGACTCTCCATTAACTTCCATGCCGCCTTCCACCCCCTCATATGTAGGGAGGCATTACTTATGAATATCTTTTATACCCTTGAGTGCTCCAGTAAAAATTTTTAATTATGAAATATGGCCTCCGAATATTCTTGTCTTTGAATCGCTGGAAAGCTAACTCATAAAATACTGAGAGCGTTAATACACTCAGAGCAAGAGTCTATTTTTAACTAAATATTCGTAAAAATGGAAGACGGAAAGAAAAATGATTACTTCATAAAGTATGAAAATATTTTTTTATTGATTTGGTCATAAGGGCTAATCTGGGCACATGATCGCTGGACAGAACTCGCGTCAGTGCACATTATGTACCGAATGAGTTAGCGTTAAGCGTATGTTATATTGCAGGAAAATTATTTATTTATTGATTGTTAATTTATTTACAAAATCCACTTTGAAATGCAAGTGGAAGATATGGGTTTTTTTTAACTCTAATCCTTTAAATTTTTTTATTTTTGTCAACTAATTACTTTAAGATTGTCGAAGTGATAATTAAATATATTAAGAAGAGTCGCGACGTTTTTTACCTCTTATGTGTTGGTAACCCTTATTTGGATACCAGCACATAAAGGACATCATGACAATGAAGAGGCGGATAGCCTGGTCAAAGAAGGCTCGAATACTGCTTTTGTCGGACCACAACCGATATTACCTCACTCTATGAGCACAGCGAAAGAGTATTACAAACTGGGGCACGAAATTTCCAGAAAATTCCTTAAGGAGTGGAATCTATCCCCGGGACGCAGGCAATCGAAAGAGTTCGTTAAGGTTATCAAACCAGAAGAATCGGTATGGCTATTCTCTATCTCAAGGAAGGAAATTAGGAGGCTGATAGGTATCCTGACGGGCCACTGCCCACTGAGAAGACACCTCTCCGTAATGGGTATTCTACGAGATCCCTTTTGCCGTGTTTGCGAAATAAAAGAAGAAACGGCAAGGCACTACCTTGCAGAGTGTGATAGGTGTGCTAGGTCCAGATTTGAAATCTTTGAAGGAGCGAACATCACCAAATCACGCCCCGACATAAAATGGTCCAAAATCTTTGGGTTTGTGAACAAGTCCAAGAGACGTATGCAGGACACGTGAGCCGACCAAGTCCCGGACCTTGTAGGGATGGGTACGAGTCTACCCAGGCATTTAACCCCACGGGTCTTGGTCGCCCACCCTGCGTAATATACATGTGTTGGTGGAATGTGAATTGTTGGAGTGAATAATCCTCCACCCAGCGAAATATTGAGTTCTCTGGGTGAGATTGTGTCTAGAGAGTGAAATTAATTTATTAGATTCACTAATTTCGTGGTCCGCTTGACCGATTAATATATTACAATTAATTAAGGTTTTAATTGAGATAAAAATTGACAAAAAGGAGGGAAAATTCAAAAGGTGGGGTTGAGATGGGAAGTTAGTGTCCGAGTGGATCGAGGTCACGATAGCTCAAATGGTAGAGCAGCGGCGTAACTAGCCGAAGAGCGTGGGTTCGAATCCCGCTCGTGCCATTGACTTTTTTATCTCAACTAAAAACCTTAATTAATTTTAATTTATTAGCATGAATATTAAACCCGCTCCGAGGAATATCTAGGAGGGAGTGAACGTGACCGCACTTGTATTTTCCGTGGATATTGGCGTCGTCGAAATATCCAGTACCACGACGCAGGATGCATCTCCGGCTTTCTTGCTAGGTGCCGCGGCATGTTTTCTGGCGTGTTGTCTGCTGGCTGTTCGCGGGGGCATTGCATGAGTTCCTCTTTGAACTGACCGGCTGTTTGAGTCGGGTGGCAGGGTCTAGTCGCTAGCAGTGTTTCTGGGGGAGGTGGAAAAAGTGACTATCTTTATGTGCTATGTGTTTATGTGTCTCATTTTCACTAAAAAGGTTAGCGAGCTAACCGAACAAGAAACAATTTACTAGAGTGTCAATGACAAAGATTAAAAAACTCGTTTCAAGCGTATAAGGTCGGCGATGACCACTTGATGTTTGTCGGCCCATAAATAAAACACACTTCCATATATTATTGATTGGGGAATTGTAATAACATTAGTTAGATAATATTTTTGGAATACTACGTTTAAATTATGGATGTAAGATTATAAAATTATTGGTGTAAATTTCATTTTGCCGCCTGTTTTAATAATAATGCTGTGTGTTTTCCTATAATTATCTATGCATTTCTGTAACCTGCTTAATAATATATTGGGTGTTTTAGTAATATATAGAGTGTGTTGTATTTTGGCGATACTTATTTTGTTAAACAAATAAAGATTAAAAAAAATGGTTTAAATAGATATAGTGTATCAACACTCACTGGTTTGTTTTATCAGAATGGCTTTTATTATTAATGAGATAAAGATATATTTCATGTTTGAAGAAAGGAATTGTAATGAATAACCATTTGCATGCTTATCGCCCTATCATTTACCTCAGGGTGAGAATTTTCAGTTGGTCAGACGCCCGAGAGGGATTGTAATTTTGTGAACGTCAAATAAGCATAGAAATAAATCTTGGCTCTAAAAATTTCATTTGCATGTTCCACATTATAAAGAAATATTGTGATTAATTAAACCAAAATCGGTTATCAAATTATTTAAAATTCTTGGGTGTACTCTTTTATGGCACAATGAAAATAACTAAGACCCACCTTGTACGAGAATATAACAGCAAGTCAAATGCTGCTTAGTAAAATCAGAAATTGTTTTTTAATCGATTAGATTCGGGGTCTGATTGACCAAATAACTTTTTCAATTAATTAATCTTTATGTAAGGTATTTGTTGAGATAAAAAAGTCAGTATCACGAGCGGGATTCGAACGATCTTCTGCTAAATACGCCTCTGCTCTACCACTTGAGATATCATGACCTCGATCCGCTCGGACACTAACTTCCTTTCTCAACCCCACCTTTCGAATTTTCCCACCTTTTTGCCATTTTTCAAGTCGAAGTCGATCATTTCATTCACTGCACCTTTGTTTCAACCTCAATTTATGTAATAAATATTGACATGAAGCTATATCATGACATTAGATTAGATAACACAGGAGCCGGCCTCTTTACGATCTGTTCACGGCAACCAGTATATTGGTCTAGTGTGAATCTCCTCTTTTTAATCTAGAGCTCTTTTTTAAGCTTGAAGCTTTTTACCAGACTCGAAAACTTTTTCCTGGGCTCCCGCGGTTATCCTTCACGACCTGGCTTTCCCCTCCCAGGATTAGGAATCTGAGGCTACATAGGCCTTCGCCTTAACAGAGGTTGTGTTCCGCTGTTTCTTCTTCTTGGCAATCTGCATAGGCTCCGAGTTTTTACATTTGCTTCAGGAGTCAGCAGTGTCTAGTAAGCAGTCCAACTATTATTCTAGTCCTAGCACGTCCTAGATTTAATAGCTCTGGATGATGTTCCTTGATAATTTTTTTTCGCACTCCTCTGTCCTACATTTCCATTGAGTGTGGGACTTATCATTAATCCATTGTCAAATGGATCCGCTTTTTTGTCAGTTTGGTAAGCCACAAAAGTGTTCAGGGCCAATAGGTGCCCTCAGTGAACTTTCCTTGGCCAATTTATCGGCCTCTTCGTTGCCCCTCTGCCCTGTGTGCCCTGGCACTAGACAAGGGTAATTGTGTTATTTTCATCAATGTCTGACAGGGCTCTAATACAAACGATTCACATAACCGCCAATGCCGCCTGGCCGTAAATGCCAGATCCTTATCCAAATTCGGATTTGGAGCCATCTGTAAACCAGATATGGTCGGCATTACTACGATCACTTTCTACTCGTCTGTTCTATAAGGTATTTCGATTAGAAATTTTTTCTGAAAACTGAATTTACTGGTTTTGGAGTCAGTAGGCATCCTTAAAGTTCTGCCTAGCTGAATCTCCACTCGAAGCTTTAGTTGCTCCTTGTTATATAAGTAGGCTATTGGAGTCCTTTCCTAAATCATGACATCGTTTAAAACTTTTCATTTTAGTATTTTCCGTGAGATAAAAGTTATTAAATTATTTCTATTGGTCATATTGTCATCCTGATGAATACTAGCAATGGTTATAGTAGAAATATTAAATACCAATTAAAATTTCATATTTGTTGTCATGCATTTAAAAATAGAATTTATTCTACTAATAAGAAAGGTTAAGGGAACACCATTGAACTTTCAAAATTATGTTTATATGTCATTTCTAAAATTGTACGTATTTTTTGTACAGACACAATCAGGGAAACTGTTGTTTCGTCACACATAATATTTCGTCACCTAAGAAAGATATCCAAATTTCAGGTAGGTTTTAATAGAGTCTACTTGACAGTTGACTATGTTTTCTCGCGTTTATAATAAAATTAGTCTTCTCCAAGCAAACTTAACATCCAAATACTGAGCTTCTCAAAAAGTACTGCAATTAATAGTGGAAAAATGTATGATTTAAAATGTGCCCAGTACACATATACAAATACATTGACATTCTTGACCTCACATTTACATCAACAAAGCGACCTACCGTCTTCCACTCAAGTAATTTACTTAGAACTATACAGAGAAACCTAGTATAGTTTTAGTCTAGAAACCAGACTGTCGTGGAATACTTACGCAACAGTTAAGAGACAAAAACAGAATGTTTGGACCACTGCGACCGAAATTTGCGCATTTAATTCTATTATACTCAAAGTCCACACAAAAGTTACCAAAGCTGTAGACCTCATCACTAACCTTAGTACCCACGACTACCTCAATAGTATTTTGAATTGATCCTCTCCCGTTTTCGAAAGTTCCACATTAACATTCCGATCCGTCTTAATTCTAGTGCCCAAGCCATCTTAAACTTTCCCACCCCGACAATCCGCCACGTCGCCTTAAACGAAAATGGACCAGAAGATGGATTCAGAAGGTCGGAATAAAACCAACAATCTTGCCCTCCACACTAATCAACATAGAACTAATTTCCACTCAATTCATATAATTATTTCTAAATCAAGCCTTGAATGATTATGAAAGGAACTTCCCTTATACTCGGTCGTCCTAAAAAGGACAATGAGGATTTTTAACGTCCGCAACAAGTCTAATCGGCCTTATCGGACGTTTTGATTGTCAAGCTGAGAGCTGACGCACCTCCGTTACGACAGAACGGTGTTACTGCCGCAGCGATTATGTAAAGGCAGCTCAGCCCCGAGAGGCCAAGATAACCTCGCTCCCCGCTTATCCATTCCGAGTGGTAGGTCCGCATTAAGCATCGAACCGCATGCCGCGCGCAAAGGGCTACCTAAGCCGTAATACATCAGCCTGGTCTCCCGCGCACTCACTAAGTAGAGAAGGCCTCTCTATCTCCCAGAGTAGTGGGGTTTCCCTAGCGTAGAAACTACCGGATCCGCTCCGGCCGCGGTTTTATTTAAAGTGGAATTGCTAACCACACCCTTGAGAAGACCGCCTACGGTAAAAGCCTCCAATCGAGCTCAGCCTACACCTACGTGCAAAGCATACTCGAGGAGGACCAACCGATTCCCTACCCGTTCCCATCCCGTCATCATCGCTTATATGCTGCCATCCGATCCGCCGTATCCAGTGAAGCCGAGTGTATAACGGTGGTCGTGCGAAGGTCACTGGTACAAGACAGCTTCTTTTCTATGTTCCCACCAGGGGCGTCACCACGAACCCCTACGAATCCATTCCCATTGTAAAAGGGGCTGAACCTTGGAAAATTTCTGTTACCCCATAGTACAGATGGTTATGCACCCTCCCTCCTCTATGCAGACAGGATCTCGTACCCTAACCCTCGTGTGCCTCTGATAAGGCACCTGCCCTCCCAAGCCAACCCGAGTACAGATTGTGCTTTAGAGAGGTTACCAAGCCCTCAGGGCTGCACCGTTATTTTGCGCCCGAACCCAGTTGTAACCAAGGGTTGGGAGGAGTCACAGGAAAGTTCGAAAGGAACAAATTTTTCCCGTCGAAACTTAGCTCGTTATAATCGAGACAATACTGCAATCTATTTGTACTTATGGAGTAAAAGTGGGATGTTCCGCCAAGCCATCCAATATTCGGCGCATCTATTGGAAGCATCATCTGGTTATCATACAAATTGTCAAATCTTGTTTACTAAGATACTGAAGTTCTCAAAAACTGATGCTATCCCACTTCTAATAGTCCACTCCATATCAAGCTCATTCCTATAACCGATCACAACATATCCTCGCCATGTATTGTGTACTAGTTTTTCATAATTGTCCTACGGGTGAAGTACTGGCCATAATGTTGAAAAAAATATATCACAAATTATTTATTTATATTTGAAGTACGTACTTCAGCAATAAAGTAATGTCGATAGAGAACAATCCATCACGGAACAATAAAGAGTTTTGTAGTAATCTAACATAGGCCAGTATATTAACTCTGGTTTCATCCATTTTCAATAACTTGTCTATAATCGTCGAGCCCAATAAACGGCTAAGAGCCTGTCCAATATTGTGTTTAATGATTTCCCTGTCGCCGGTGATACATACCGTGCCAAATGATCAATCAGTCAAAGTTTGTTTGGTTGCCACCGGCACTTTCTAAAAGTCCGGCCCTAATATTACGACAGTCAATCTAATCTGGCCATCTGGAGTTATGGCGGCAGTCACGCAATATCTTAAATCGCCAACGTTACGCATTTAACGAGTAACTTCATTTCTTTCCTTAATAAAATATTAGTTTTAATAATTATGTCATATAATGATTTAAACAAAACAACCGCTCATAACGAGTAAAAAGCAGTACAACTATATAAAAATCACTAAAAAATCGATTATAAATCGATCATATTGCTTTTAAATTAGATGTAGATGTAGATATAATGATATAATTTCAGGGTATACTGCGCCCTTTAAGAGCTATTGTATTCCCGTGCTCTGCCTACAGCACGTCGGTGTGTCCTATTTAATCAAGAAACTTGATTAATAGGCCGGGTTCCAATGGTTGAAACTCTTCTATTCTATCTTATTGTACATCCCAAAACATTTCCTCCCGCGGGCTAGTGTAACTTCGCAGTTTGTTAGTAGATGTGGTGGTGTCTCTTATGACTCTTTGCAGAATATGCATGTGCCATTTTGGATTATTCCAATCTTCTTTAAGTGTCCGTTTAGCTTGCAGTGTCCTGTTAGGAATCCTATTAGGATTCGCAGTTTATTCCTGTAATTTCTTTTCTTCCGAAATTGGTTAAAAGATTCTTGGATTGTCTGTGTCCAATGAATGAATTCCATAGTTCCCTCATTTTCTTTTTGTCCTTCTGTCTGAGATATTCGTTAGTAGTGTGGGTTCCTATGCCGCATAAGGGTTCAGGGTGTAGCAACTCGTTGCCTTGCAAGATTGCCCGTTGTCTCCTTGCCTTCTACTCCCATGTGTCCAGGGACCCAGCAAAGGCTGACTTTGTTCTGCATACCTAATATATTTAGTTTGGCTTTGCAGTTCAGCACGATCCTTGAACTAATGATATTTGAGCTTAGTGCTTTGATGGCTGCTTGGCTATCTGACATGATAGCTATATCTTTGTTTTTGTACCTTTTACTTAGGTTGAGTTGCGTACATCTTTCGATTGCATGAATCTCAGCTTGGAATATACTGGTATATTTTCCCATGGGTTTTGCATATTTGGTTCCAGGTCCAAATATTTCTGCCCCTGTACCTTCTTGTGTTCTTGATCCATCTGTGTCACCAAGGATGGTGCCATTTTTAAAAGAGCTGTTACCCTCTCGTTCCCATTCTTTTTTGGTACCTAGGTTTATTCGGAAGTTTTGGTTAAATTCAAACATCCTGTTCATGTCATCTCTCGGAGCTTTGAGTATCGGATTGTCTTTCCATACTTTGTTGCTCTCTTCATTTTAGTTTTATTCCTGTTGGAGGTTTCTCTTTGGTCAAATTAATGATGGTTTTCTGCGCTGTCCTTATTACCATGTGGTGTAGGGGGATTAATCCTAGTACTTTTTACATGCTAATTCTCAAGCTAAGACTCAAGCTGACCACGAAATTTAGTGAATTTGATAAGATAAAATTGCCATTTCATTTGTCGCCGAGAATCAAGTAGATTGCACGATATTTGAAAAACGGCAAAAAGGAGGGAAAATTCAAAAGGTGGGGTTGAGATGGGAAGTTAGTGTCCGAGCGGATCGAGGCCACAATAGCTCAAGTGGTAGAGCAGCGGCCTATCTAAGCAAAGATCGTAGGTTCGAATCCCGCTCGTGACGCTGACTTTTTTATTTCAACTAAAAACCTTAATTAATTGAAATGTATAAAAAATCCGTCTACTGTATAGGCTTCAAGAAAGATTATATAATTTTATTACTATAAAATCATTTTACCTGTCATTTCTTATAAAAATTAGCTTTTCTTTTTTTGGAAAAGGGAGTATCAGTAGTATAAATTTTTGTCATTTGACAAAATTTTTACTTATTTTCATTTTACAATTATATTTAATTTATCACTTTTTAATTTTGAGTATAAATAACGAATATTAGTCATATAATTCTTGTCATTTGATATATTTTTTTATTTTCATTTTAAAATTAGTTTGGTTTTATCTTTTTTTTACATTTTGTATGAATGCTGCAAAGAAATTGTATAGATTATTTATTCATAATTTTGCAAAACCCCTCACACTGTAGGAAAAAGTTGATTATTTCGAAATTTCTTGAAGTACCCATGTTCAATTTTTGTTTTAGAATAGTCTGTTTTACAATTTATGATTTTAATAGTTTTTGCCCCTTTCTAAAAATCTCGTTTTCACGCATAATTATTTTTTTCGCCATGGTCCTAACCGATTTTTATAATCGGTCGTGGGTTCGAATCCCGCTCATGAAACTGACTTTTTTATATCAACTACAAAGCTTAAGTAATTGAAAGATATTAATTGTTCTAGCGGCCCACAAAACTATTGAATTTAATAGAATATATAAAGTTGAGGTCTATCGAAGATTCCTCATAAATCCTGTAGCTAAAGTTGTATGGCGGTATGCGATAGGTTTTTTCATCTTCAATTGTATCATGCCGTCTGTAGCACCACGCCTGACCAGCATAACACACAATAGAGCTACACACAGCTTAAAACAGTTAGAATTTACTGTAGACAGGAATGATATTGTGGTATATGAGCTTCTGCCATATAAGAATTCATAGCAAATTTAGCTAAATGAAGTTAAGGGAAAGTTGGAGGCGAAAATTGTCGTGCCTATGTATATGTATATTTGTTCTGTTTAGTGATAGTTAGGGTTTTAGGGTGTTGACTATTTCGATGGGCGTTCCAACTCTCATGGACACTTCTTCTGAAAACCATCATTTCGGACTTGCTGAGATTCACTGAAAGATTTCAGTTGTCATAGTATGCCCTTGTTCTTTATTATGGTCTTTCCACAGTGAATTCCAGATTCCAAACAATCAGGGAGATCATCCAGAAAGAGTGCAAACAATAACGGGCTCGGGCTACAACCGTGTCGAACTCTCAAACCCACCCTAAAATAAACTGAAATCCTCTCCCTGCCTCCATGAAAAGTGATTTTAGTATGGCGAGGGTTTTAATGAAATGCCGAGGTTACTGAAGCGAGTGTCTTTTAACACAATCGAAATCCGCCTTGTAGTCCACAAAAACCATAAATTTTCCTTTTCTTTAGATTGAGCTTAATAATATTAGGGTAAAGATGTCTGTGAAATAACCTTTCCTGAAACTTGCTTGAGACGCACGTAAAAGCTTGTTGTGATTTACGAACTCCAAAAGGCGATTGAAAAGAATTTGAAAAAAAAATCCGATAGTTGCTGGTATCGATAACAACGCCCATCGCCCTGCTTGTATAGTGGTAGGATAATTCCTTCCTGAAAGAGGGAGTAACCTTTCCGGTGTTGAATATATAATTGTAAAAGTCTAATAATTCTTTAAAAAAGCAGTCTTGTGCAAATTGGCTAATACTCAATCAATAATGATTCACCCTTTCTCTTCGATAATTATAATGCGTTACATTTACATTCGTTATTCAACAGGGCAAATACTATTGTCTTATTGGATTTAACAAAATATCTCGGTACATGTCTCCTTGTCGCATGGGAATTACCTGGACACGCTATAAACTAGAAAACATGAATATATGCAACGATATGCAAATGGTCCAATCCTCCTGCCAAGAAAAGCGCAGGTGCCTACCTGAAAAACCTTATTTCCAAATGTTCACCTTATCATTAATTCTTTATATATTTTTGCAATCTCCCTAGCACATATTCGATTTCTATTTTCTATTCGATTCGAAAAATAATCAAATATTTTTCAATTAATTAAGGTTTTTAGTTGAGATAAAAAAGTCAGTGTCACGAGCAATTAAAAAATGGCAAAAAGGAGGGAAAATTCAAAAGGTGGGGTTGAGATGGGAAGTTAGTGTCCGAGTGGATCGAAGTCAGGATAGCTCAAGTGGTAGAGCAGCGGCGTATCTAGCCGAAGATCGTGGGTTCGAATCCCGCTCGTGCCATTGACTTTTTTATCTCAAGTAAAACCTTAAATAATTGTAGTGATAAAAGGTTTTGACAATAAATAATCTTATAAACATGGAAGTTTTTGTTTAATTCAGGTTTATTAATGCAGATTTTATTACATTTTTTACAGCATGGAAACCAACAATTAATAATGTGCGTCTTTTATATTAATATTTTCAAACTTTAACTGTTCTATTTCAACACATCAATGACGTTTTATTAAACAATGGTTAATCTTGGTTTTATTTATATTTCTGTAGATATAGATCTAACGATTAATATTCTTTAAGTTACAATTGATATCACCCTTTAATACTATTATTGCGTAAGAAAAAGTTTGGGATCAGGAATATTTCCATGATTAAAAAATCACTGAGTTCTTTCATCTACCTGTCTGTCTGAAAATGTTGGGATTTTCAAACACTTTGCAATATTACACAAGTTTGACAATTCTGAAATGAACCTGTGAAAGTTATGATTTCTAAGATACTGAGGAACGAGATTTACAACACTAAATTAAACTTAAAACGTCATGAAGCCGTGGGTTTCTCAGCGCGTAGCCGGCAAAGGTATTCAGATTAGACGTAGTAATATTAAGCTCTAGATTGAGAATATGTTATCATAAAAAATAAGAATAATAATTCTTTAATATAGTAAATTAAATTTTTAGTTAAAATAAAAAAGTCAGCGTCACGAGCGGGATTCGAACCTACGACCTTCGGCTAAATACGCCGCTGCTCTACCACTTGAGCCATCGTGACTTCGATCCACTGGGACACTAACTTACCATCTCAACCCCACCTTTTGAATCTTCCCTCCTTTTTGCCATTTTACAAATGTCGTTTAATCTATTTGATTCTCGTCGACAAAACCCACTCGTGACGCTGACTGTTTTATCTCAACTAAAAACCTTAATTAATTGAAAGATATTAATTGGTCAAGCGGACCACGAAAGCTAGTGAATTTAATAAGTTACAATGAAGTATATCTTCACTAAAGCTCTCCGTGGCCATTTCATTTGTCGCCGAGAATCAAATAGATTACACATTTGCAAAACGGCAAAAAGGAGGGAAAATTCGAAAGGTGGGGTTGAGATGGGAAGTAAGTGTCACGATGGCTCAAGTGGTAGAGTAGCGGCGTATCTACCGAAGGTCGTGGGTTCGATTCCCGCTCATGACGCTGACTTTTTTATCTTAACTAAAAACATAATTAACTATATTAAAGAATTATTATTCTTATTTTTTATGATAACATATTCTCAATCTAGAGCTTAATATTACTACGTCTAATCTGAATACCTTTGCCGGCTACGCGCTGAGAAACCCACGGCTTCATGACGTTGATTGTTTACTTCTTTGATTCGTTAAGAGTCTAGATTACGGAGGCCCTCCGCCTTAGGACCAATTCAATGTGTACGATGGATGCGATGATGACAGCGGATTCCTTTACACCAGCCGAATGTGGGTGATAAACTATAGTACGTGTAAGGACTAAAATGATAGCAGAGCCGCTGACTTTGGGGTTTGGTAGATAGCCGTAATCTTAAGGAAAATCTACAGACAATTGGAGATTGCACAATAACAGTGGGCGGGGTGCGCTAGATCGTAAAGAGACCAAATCCCTGTAAACCATTAACCTTAAGTTGAAGCTCTGTGGAATTTTTTTTGTAAAAAAAACATTTCCGACCTCGCCAAAAATCATATAAACCGACACCCAATTTAATAGAAAACTAATAAACGAATAATAAATTGTGTTATTACAGCGAAGAAAGGTATTTCCGCCTTTAAAATACTGCAAGGAATCTATTGAAATTGATTCCAACGGAATGTGGAATACATTTCATAACTGTTCTCAGTTATATTGAAAGAAATAATCTTTCAATCGTTTTTTAGAGACTTTATCAGATTTAATTTCTTCCTTTATTTATTTTCTCTTTTCGTACATGTAGTTCCAATCCCCCTGCCATGGCCTCTTCACAAATGCTCTTATTACCCTGATATTGCTTCGTTTAATAAATTTTTAAATATGTTATAATGAGTTTGTTTCTCTTAAGTACTAAAATTCAATAAGATTGCTAAACTTAATAAATCTATGTTTTTTGTATAATAATTTTTCTTATTTTAAAATTCGATTTCAGCCATTCATTCAATCTTTCATCGCATTTCGTGGTCACTCCAAGCATCTTTTTGATTTGTTTTATTCGCGAAATATAATTTCGCACGTCTGGTTTGTTTTCTTTGGTTAATTAACGACCACATCTAGTTTATAATAGGTAGAAGTTTGTGTGTACGACGAGTCCGAGGTATATGAGATCTCGGTCGTAAGAAGTTCACTCTGTAACGTTTGATTTCCCAGGAGAAACCCGTTCCATTTTCAGTCTCCAGACTTGCTCCCAGAACCTGGGACACCTTTTCATTTTTAAACCGCCAAAATGTGAAGACAATGTGCGGAATATTGAACCGGCATAGATATTTGATTATTAAATTCTCTAGTTTTCGTGGTCCACTTGACCAATTAATATATTTCAATTAATTAAGGTTTTTAGTGGAGATAAAAAAGTCAGCGTCACGAGCGGGATTCGAACCTACGATCTTCGCTTAGATACGCCGCTGCTCTACCACTTGAGCTATCGTGACCTCGATCCACTCCAACAATTCACATTCCACCAACACATGTATATTACGCAGGGTGGGCGACCAAGACCCGTGGGGTTAAATGCCTGGGTAGACTCGTACCCATCCCAAAGGTCCGGGACTTGGTCGGCTCACGTGTCCTGCATACATCTCTTGGACTTGTTCACAAACCCAAAGATTTTGGACCATTTTATGTCGGGGCGTGATTTGGTGATGTTCGCTCCTTCAAAGATTTCAAATCTGGACCTAGCACACCTATCACACTCTGCGAGTTGGTGCCTTGCCGTTTCTTCTTTTATTTCGCAAACACGGCAAAAGGGATCTCGTAGAATACCCATTACAATTAATTAAGGTTTTTAGATGAGAAGTTATTGATTGAGATAAAAAGGTAAGTGTCACGAGCGGGATTCGAACCCACGACCTAAATACGCCGCTGCTCTACCACTTGAGCTATCGCGACCTCGATCCACTCGGACACTAACTTCCCATCTCAACCCTACCTTTTGAATTTTCCCCCCTTTTTGCCATTTTTCAATTGCTAGTGACACTGACTTTTTTATCTCAACTAAAAACCTTAACTAATTGAAAAATATTTTATTATTTTTTATTTTTGTATCTTTGTACTAATCACATAACAGCTAAACTTTTTCCAAATGTACCCCGTACCATTGAAACACGTAACGATGTTTTTTTTCTTCAAAATTGTACCTTAAAAATAAATTAATTTAAAAAAATTCAAATAGCCTTTTGTTCCGTTGGATATAATGAAAGAGCAACTGAAAATAATTTGTCAAACAGTATGTAAAATCATTGATTTTAATACAAATTTTAATCAATCGTATCGTTTTGTGACGGTGTCAACAATACGGGCGAGCATGTGGACGAGATTTTACACACAAATGATGAAGGAAACACGTTATAGGAAAGTCACTTGAATAGTTCGCCATCGGAAGGCTTTTCTTATTTTCTTTTACCGGGCCGTTTTTATTATACCGACAACGCTGGCTTCTTTTTTCCAATATTCCCACTTCCAAACCTTTTCACACGATCTGTCAAATTGTTTGTGTTCGATCGCCTATCTTTTTTGGGTCTTGATGTCATGAGACTTTCATTTAAGTGTGTTTCTTATCAGAGCGACAGATCTTTGTTTAATTATAATGAAATATAATTAGAGAAATTAGCTTTTTATTATTTATTACAATGCTACTAAATTGTTCACAACCTCATATAGATAGGGAGAGATAGGGTGAGTAAGAGAGAGAGGGAGGGAAGAAGAGAGAAATAGAATGAGAAAGAGAGAGAGAGAGAGAGAGTGAGAGAGAGATTGAGCGAGAGAAAAAAGAGAGATAGAAAGAGATAGATAGGTAAAAAGATACGGGAGAGAGAGAGAGAGAGAGAGAGAGAGAGAGAGAGAGAGAGAGAGAGAGAGAGAGGGAGAGAGAGTGAGTGAGAGAGATCCATTTAATAAACAAATTTTAAACGCTTCCTAAAGGCTCATGCTAAACCCCAAACCAGCCCGCCATTGCGTAATATCGCCCGTATAATTGCCGAGTAGATTATCAGATTTACCGTTAAAATTATGCCCCTGTTTCCAAAGGCCCTGCTACATTCTTCGTTAAGTACAAATTTACCCCTTCTGCCTTTCTCTTGAGCTGCTTTTTTGAACGTTAGAGGGTCAGTGTCACACCCAATTATTGATATTCATTTATGATATCAACTGCTGGCCCAAACGTCAATTGTTCTGCAGCCATCATCGACCTCCGTTCTGGAAACTCGTTGTTTTGGACTTTTCCAAATGCACACACTGTCTTGCAGCCTCATCCACCCAGGGAGTCGTTGCACACTTATTGTGGAACTACGACGACGACGGGTGGTACAATGTGGTTAATGCTCGGGGTCCAACAAAGGTGTACCTCGTGTCCTCATCCACGTCCCTTTCTCATTCCAAGTTCCTTCATTTTTCCCTGTGACCCCTTCCAACCCTTGGTTACAAGGGAGTGTCCAGGCGCAAAATAATGGTGCAGCCCTGAGGGCGTGGCAACCTCTCTAAAACACAAGCTGTACTCTTGTCGGCCTCGGGTCGGCATGGGGCGGCGGGTGCCTTATCAGAGGCACACGAGGGTTAGAGTACCAGATCCTGTCTGCACAGACGGGGGAGGGTGCATAACCATCTGAACTACGGGGTAACAGAAATGTTCCAAGGTTCAGCCCCCACCTTCACGGGATACGGCTGATCGGAAGGCTATGATTACGCTGAAATGTCCCTTTAATGCGTGAGTAGTGGCGGATGGGAATGGGTAGTGAATCGGTTGTTCCTACTCGAGTATGCTTTGCACGAATGTGTAGCGTGAGCCCGATTGGAGGCTTTTACCGTAGGCAGTCTCTTCTAGGGAGAGGTTAGCAATTCCACTTTAAACGAAACCGCTGCCGGGGCGTTCCGGAAGTTTCTATTCTGGAGAAGCCCCGAATACTCTGGGAGATAGAGTGGCCTTCTCTATCTAGGGAGTGCACGGGAGACCAGGGTGATGTATTTCGACTTACGTAGCCCTTTTCGCGCAGCATTCGGTTCGATGCTTTATGCGTACCCGACCACTCGGAATGGATAAGCGGGGAGTGAGGTTATCTTGGCCTCTCGGGGCTGAGCTGCCTTTACATAATCTCTGCGGCAGTAACACCCTTCTGTCGTATACGGACGTGCGTCACCTCTCATCTTGAGAATCAGAACGGCCGATAAGGCCGAAAAGACTAGATGCGGACGTTAAAGATCCTCATCGTCCTTTTTAGGACGACCGAGTATGCGGGAACGCAACGCCTGCATTCTTGTTCGAGCAGGTAGATATTTAATTGTAAATGTCCCGGATTCGCGTGTACAAGCACTTGATCATCTGCGTACATTATTGTTTTAATATGAGTGTCTTAAAACAAAACCGTACAATGCAACATTTTCTCTAAATCATTGGTATATATGGAGAACAGAAGCACCCTTGCTTTACTCCGCAACTATCTTACATATTTTAAATCAGATCCTGTTCAGCCTTCGGTATGCAGTCCCTTCAAGGTGTGAATGAATCTGCGTGGTACAGTGATGATTATTTATCGAACAGTAAGTTGTGATCGATGATATCGAATGTAGCTTTTAGGTAAACAAAAAAAAGAATAGATTTCCCCCCAATATGTCCCGAATTTCAGTTTTGCGAGGCTTGAGATATTGAAAACGGTATCTGTACAGGATTAGTTCCGACGAAACTCGTTCTGACTCTCTTAATAATGTGTGGTGATTAGTGACTGTTAAACGATATTTATTTAGAAATCGTGAGATGCGGTCTTTATCGTGCCAACGTTTTGATCTTTATTGAGATCATCTTCAGGGCCTGGGATTTACAAACATTGTTTACATATTACAATTACATTTTGGATGTGAAAAAGTAAATTTATATAATGCCAAATATATTTTTTTATATATTCAATCAAAATCCAACGTATATAAACACAAAATAGCAAAATCTCACTGGCACTCTCGACACGACATGCAAGAATGACACAATTACACAGAAGACAAACACTTTGAGTGAGTAAAATACATTAATTGAATATATAAAAAAATATATTTTGCATTGTATAAATTCACTTTTCCACATCCAAAATGTAATTGTTATATGTAAACAATGTTTGTAAATCCCAGGCCCTGAAGATGATCTCAATAAAGATCGAAACGTTGGCACTGTAAAGAAAATGTTTTTCTGAAACCTACACTACACCAGACCGCATCTCACTATTTCTAAATAAATCTCTTAATAATAAATGAACCTGTTTAAAAAGCAAATAAATCGCATCAATAAAATTAATAATTAAACAAACAAATGTACAAAGTTAATCAATAAATTATTTTTATACACTTTATACCGTTTTTATCTTATAGTTTCCACAATAAAAGTCTTGATTCGTTATAAAACAAAACTAGACGGGCAGTAAACAGCCAACAAAATTCTTAGACATTGAAAAACTTTCGACAGCGAAGCCACGACGGCAACCTTTTAGCTCCTGTCTTGATCCGAATGAGTTTTGAACTAAAACGCAATCAGAAAAAAAAAAAAACAATTTAGGAAAGCCAGTACAAAAATGCTGTTACCTCATAAAAATGTGTACTTGCATTAAAAAGTTTTTCTTCATTTATATTTATATTCATCTCTACAGAGTTTAAAAGTCAAATATTTTCCTACTAAATATTTTACTACCTAAAATCATTGAATAAATAATATAACCAGTGCAACAAGTTAGCAAATTTGGGTTTTATTTAATATTGGCTATTGTGTTAATAAAATATGTTGTATTTTTGTGCAGCTTCAACGATAAAACACAAGTGAAGAAAGTGACAAGTGTATGTGTGCTTTGGCGCAATTGGATATCGATGTCCGTCAGGAAGAAGCTGGGTATTCGAGAAGGAAGTGAGTTTAATTTTTGTACAATATTTTGTATTTTTTCAAGAACAACAAACGATTCTTATGCTGGTTAATTAAGAAAGTAATTAACGCTTGATTAATTATTGCCTCAGTTTCGCTACTCTGCGTCTGCAAAGTTCTGCTAGGACAGCAGTGCGGTAATAATTGCTGTTCGCTGTTCTCACTCAATTAGGCCGAGGTATTTTCTCTAAAATCAAGCTTCTGCCTGTTTATTGGACCAATAATATCTCTCAAAGATAAACAATTGGCTGAACAAATTGAAGAATAATTGTTTAATTAAATATTTTTTATCATTACTAAAAGTAACATGTTTGAACTTGTCGTATTTAACTGTACGAAAATCGTGAAACAGGCGTTTTCCTTCATTCTGTAAAGTTAAGTCTAAAGTTTAGCTTTACCGTTGTTACCTTCGACATTCAACTTGGGATTTTAACTTTTAAACAGATCGATGCTAACATAAAAAGGAGAATTTGAAGGTCGAAAAGGGGAGTCAACAATTACACTCTCTTTTTTCTTTGACTACTTAAATTTCTCTTCTTGAATTAATTAGTTTGATCGATAAAAGTTTCATTTTTTTCGTGTACAGAACAGTTATTATTCGAAACCATCAAAATGTATGGTATGGTAAAAAAGGATACTAGGAAGCGGGGTTTGCGCTCCCCAGGCACTGCAGCCTTCTGGCTTATGATACTTTTCTAGTTCCTTAGTTCAGTGCAATAGAGTCAATCCTTCTTAGAAGTATCAGGTCATTGACTGTCGCTGCAATTTGATTCCCTAAGTTTTTTTGGTACGTTAGGTTAAATCTCCATTGAGCTATTGCTTCGCATTCAAAGATGATATGAGTAGCTGTTTCTTCCTCCTCATTGCATAACCTGCAGATGGGATCATCGTTGTATATACCCATGTTGTGTAGATGTTTTCTCAGATGCCAGTGACCGGTTAGTAGTCCTATCACTTCTTTGAGTTTGGTAAGTATAGATTCAGGGCCTATGTATGGTCTTGCAGATCCTCCTCTGGCCAGACTATCTGCTTTCTCATTACCCAAAATTCCCCTGTGCCCTGGCACCCAAGATAACATCAGGTTTTTGTGTTTCCCCAGGTTTTGGAGATTTTGGCTACATTCACTAATTTTGATGTGATTCTTTTACATGCTAATGCATTAATGGTTGCTTGACTATCAGATCATATGAGGATTTTTTGCCAGTGTAACCTCTTTTAAGATGTTGTGTAGATGTTTTCTGAGATGGCAGTTACGGGTTAGTAGTCCTACCACTCCTCTGAGTTTGGCCCTCAGTTGGGTGCAGTTCCAGCAATGCTTTTGCCAGTCATGGTGAGGGTTGTTTCACCATAAGTTTACTATGTCTAGCACCGCTAGAGTTTATCCACTTTTTCTTTTGTTTTGTTTGGATCCAAGCTGCGATGGAGGATTCTATATCTGTCTTTGTTATCCCAAGTAAAGGGTCGGGGCCATGTATGGTCTTGCAGATCCTCCTCTGGCCAGACTATCTGCTTTCTCATTACTCAAAATTCCCTTGTGCCATACCACCCCAGATATTATCGGGTTGTGTTTCCCCAGATTTTGGAGATTTTCGATACATTCACTGTTTTGATGTGATTCTTTTACATGCTAATGGCTGCTTGGCTATCACATCTCACGAGGATTGTTTTGCCAGTGTAACCTCTTTTAAGATTTTCCAGGGCACAATCATTGATGTATTTCTGCTTGAAAGACCGAAGTGTACTTCCCGAATGAGTTTGAATGCTTATGTTTTGGGCTTGTACAGAAAACGCCTGATCCGGTCCCTTCGTTTGTTTTGGAACCATCTTTATACTATATCATTGTATCTGATGCTCTCCTGTGTTCTTCCTTTCCTTTGTAGTCCGTTGAGACTTTATAAGAAGTTGTGAATAATGTTTCCGGGAACATATAATCAATCCCCATTTCTAGTGATGCGTGTCTGGTTTTGTTGATTATGGTTGTATGCTCGAATTGTTTATTTCCTTTCCAATTCCAAGGGAGGAACAGTTTAAGGGCCTTGACGGCCATGGATCAACACTCTCTCCATCAACTTTCAAACTATTGTGACTAATACAAAAATGTAAACGCATTAAAAGTACTACATAATTACACATATAGTACTACTATGTAATTAGTACAGTATAATTACAATACATATACTGTACGAATCATACATAAAACTACAGTAAATACTGTACATACTATATATACATATACTATATAATTAGAGTAATATACAAATACATAAAACATAATTTAACTATAAAAATGCACTTATCAGAATAGTAGATAAATCAAAGGCATTGCCAATGTTTATGCGCGCAGCGAGAAAAAAAATTAAAAGGATATTTTCCCATATGTTCACGCCAATTCAATGCATTATATTTGTCCTATTACCCATTCACAAAATACTCGAGCTTTAATTGTAATTTAAATATTGATAAAAAGAACACAAATCCCATTGTGAAAACTTGATAGTCTAGAATAGTCAGACGATTTATGAAATTGTAAATAGGGCAGAAATCGTTAAGAAATTATATCCCGTTCTTATTATTTAACAACGTAAAGGATTCATATTACAAATTTACCATCATCCCGGGGCAGTTACTCAACTTCATTTTGATTAATAAATGGTTTAATATGTGATGCATCCGTCCGTCTTTTACGGCACACTGCAATTACTAGGTTATAATAAAGGTAATAAGAAAAACTATATTATACTGATTTACGTTTAGATTTTTCGTAGTTAATATTTATGGAATGTATTGGTTGAGATAAAGAGTCAGTATCACGAGCGGGATTTGAACCCACGACTTTCGGCTAAATACGCCGCTACTCTACCACTTGACTTTGATCCGCTCGGGCACCAACTACCCATCTCAACTTTATCTTTTATCTCAACCAATACCTTCCATAAATATTAATTATTTGAAAAATGTTAATTGGTCAATCGGACCAAGAACTGTAATGGATTTAATAATTAAACTGAAATATATCTTTACGAATGCTCTCCGTGGCCATTTTATTTGTCGCCGAGAATCAAATAGATTACACGACATTTGAAAAATGGCAAAAAGGAGGTAAAATTCAAAAGGTGGGGTTGAGATAGGAAGTTAGTGTCCGAGTGGATCGAGGTCACGATAGCTCAAGTGGTCGAGCAGCGGCGTATCTAGCCAAACACCGTGGGTTCGAATCCCGCTCGTGCCATTGACTTTTTTATCGCACCCAATACATTCCATAAATATTAATTAATTGAAAAAAATTAACATTTTCAACCAATAGTCACACTGTCAATCCGACCACGAACTGCAATGGATTTTTCATAATGTTCACATTATATTCAATTTTACGTTATTATAGTTACTAGTTGATCAGACTTGAAATTTCAGTCAGTGTTCAGTATAAATGAACGAGTAAGATACTTAAAATCATGAAAATGTGCATATAAATCACAGTCAATATTACATACAAATAACTTGAACCGTTAAAAACTTTCTACCAGAAAATAACCTAAAAAACACTCACTAGAACAGACACCTTTTATTGCATCCTATCTACAAAAATCTTCCAACACATACACAGAAATTTACATAGCCATGCCTGCAAAAACACAACACCTAAACAAACGAATAGACACTCAGATCTTACAACACTACAGATAAAAATACACCAATCAAGAAAATCTGTATTATTACTAAATGGTGAAATCATATATTTTTATCTATTTTATTTTATTGTGTTATCATAGAATTTTACATGGTGTCGTGTACAATCGGATGATTGTATAAATACACAGAAACTTAAAAAACTAAACGGTGAATCCTCCACACTAAATTTATTTCTGATTACTGAAGTATATAAGCTCAAATACAAGAAGGGTTGTGCATTCTTCTATACACTTCGACCAATTCACACGTGTACATAGTTGAGTTTTATCATTTCTTGCAGACCACCGGCAATTTCATATTTTGTTGTTTACAATTAATGACCCGCATGTAACGAGAATCACCCATCCACGAGTGCTGGCAGCCCCGGGTCTTTTCATCTTCCTACAGCTACGTCATTTCAGCCGTCCCCAATGTAATCAGATCCTGATACCAAGCCCATTGACTCTCTCAGTGTATAGTCGTGGAGTACTCGATATTTTTCCTTCACCTTTTACAATTATTTTATGGCCAACCCAATTCATGATCAATGGGGTATGATATTCTGTCTGTGGCCGTCTCACACTACACATTTACCCAAATAATTAAATTCACTATCAACACACACTGGAGGAAGTAAAGCATATGTCAGAATAGGGAGCCGAAATATCGGTTTCTCTCTAAATGGACCCTTGGAAAGGCACTCTTCAATTAGTCGGGCGCATCGAGCAATTTGTCTCTGCTTTTAGGAATCATACACGGTCTTTGGCCCAAAAGTTTTCGTGTGTCAACCTCACATGGCATATTGTTCATCGGATGAGGAAAACCCTTCATCTATGAGACAGATCTTTCGAGGGCTACATATTCTTCTTATGTGAAAAACAGAAATTCCACTATTAGGTTTGGATTTTTTTTAGGTAGCATTAATGTGACTGATCACTAGCAGTTATTTGTTACTCTTTTTTTTTCAACTATAGTTAACAATTTTTATAATATTATAATATATCGTTTTCTATGTGAATGTGTAATTTATATCCAGCTAGCAACGCTGGCAAGATTTGGTCTAACCTTACACTCTAACTCATTTGTAAGTAGTGTCACGACTCTAATCGCCCAGGACAGACAGGACAGGAATGATTTAGCCTTTCCCCTCGTCCAGTGTTCCAACCACCAGGCCCTAAGGTGATAACTATCACTAACGTAGACTAATTTGTATTTATAACATTAGGCAAGAATTAACGAAAATCGAATAAAGGGTGGAGAAAGTCGAAAAGTGAAATATCTCGAATCAAACTGATAATCAGACAATCCACAATAGGAATTTTTAGTTCCTTTTGACATGAAAAACAACTTACAGAAGTAATGATGCCTGTTCACAGGACACCTTGTAAACACTTTTGTAATAAACAAATTCAAACTCCCGATAAATTTATCACAAAATTTAATTATTTTAAATAATAATTTGGAAAGAAGTGTTACGATCAAAAAACAGAACAGGGAACCAAAAAATTGCTTGTGCGCAAAACAATTCTGAAAAAGTAATGTTTTCCTCGTTTCTTAAATGGATCGAAATAATACAATAACTTTCAATTAATTAAGGTTTTTAGATGAGATAAAAAAGACAGTGTCACGAGCGGGATTCGAACCCACGACCTTCGGGTTAATACGCGCTACTCTATCACCTGAGCTATCGTGACCTCGATCCACTCGGACACTAACTTCCCATCTAAACCCCACCTTTCAAATTTTCCCTCCTTTTTGCCATTTTTCAAATGTCTGTAATCTATTTGATTCTCGGCGACAAATGAAATGGCCACGGAGAGCTTTAGTGAAGGTATACTTCATTTTAACTTATAAAATTCACTAGTTTTCGTGGTCCGCTTGACCAATTAATATCTTTCAGTTAATTAAGGTTTTTAGTTGAGATAAAAAAGACAGTGTCACGAGCGCTTTTCGAACCCACGACCTTCGGATAGATACACCGCTTGATTTCTCAAGAGAAACCTGTTCCATTTTCAGACTCTAGACTTGCTCCCAGAACTTGGGACACCTTTTCATTTTTAAACCGCCAAAATGTGAAGACAATGTGCGGAATATTGAACCGGCTTAGTTATTTGATTATGAAATTCACTAGTTTTCGTGGTCCGTTGACCAATTAATATCTTTCAATTAATTAAGGTTTTTAGTTGAGATAAAAAAGACAGTGTCACGAGCGCGTTTCGAACCCACGACTTTCGGCTAAATACACCGCTTGATTTCCCAGGAGAAACCCTTTCCATTTTCAGTCTCCAGACTTGCTCCCAGAACCTGGGACACCTTTTCATTTTTAAACCGCCAAAATGTGAAGACAATGTGTGGAATATTGAACCGGCTTAGTTATTTGATTATGAAATTCAATAGTTTTCGTGGTCCGCTTGACCAATTAATATCTTTCAATTAATTAAGGTTTTTAGTTGAGATAAAAAAGACAGTGTCACGAGCGCGTTTCGAACCCACGACTTTCGGCTAAATACACCGCTGCTCTACCACTTGAGCTGTTATGACTTTAAATTCAAATTCAAAAGGTGGGGTTGAGATGGGAAGTTAGTGTCCGAGTGAATCGAGGTGATAGATATTAATTGGTCAAGCGGAGCACGAAAACTAGTGAATTGAATAATACAATAAGTTGATGCCCCTAACATTTAGTAGGTTATAATACACCTTCGGATCCGTTAATAGGTAGTTTATTACGGTTGTCAGAATTATCTGCAATAACATTATTTATACCAGCATTGCCTAATAAATTATGGGCTACAACGACACTCATCGCGAAATGTAAGTCTCGCTTAGTTTGAATAATTTTTGTCGTAATGTCTTACAACGCAACAAACTTGCTTTTTCAATCAACTTCAACCTAATTAAAATTGGTCTCAAGTATACCATTTGAAAGTTAGTGCTGCGTGCGAAATAATTAAGGCCGTCGTGAAAAATGTTCGACGTCTTTTCCATCTACACATCATATCAAAGTTATTAAAACTTTTCGAATTAAATTACCATCACGTACGATTTTACGAACGGTTAAACTTGATGGATAAAACACAAAAATTGCTTTTGATGTTTGCGCAGATTCAAGAAGCATTCAAATAAATATAAACAAATGTTTTAATATTTTTAAATTTAATTTTTCTATTAGTTACAAGAATTAACGATAAAGTATTGTTTTGAACATTTTGTTAACAGAATTTAATATGGGTTTGAAAGGGTTCCTGGTTAAAATTCGGTTTTATTTTGCCGGCTAACCCTTGACCCCGGGTCTTAGTTGACTCCCTGGGAAAAGGGCCAATCCTATTTATATTCAAGGGCGAAGTTTCGGGCCGAGCCGGCCGAGACTGCCTCAGGCCAGCTCCTCCCATGAATAACACAGAAGCGACCCCTCGTTTCCTTCCAGAGTATCGATCCAACGGTGTACTCACATTTACATTTACTACGGATCGAATGGGGTAATTAAACACAAATAAAGCCGTTCGGTATTGTTAGAGAATGTATATATATATGTCTATTTTTTCCTGGTGTCGTTTAAATTTCGTTAGTTCAATTTGTTAAATTTTGTCGTTCAATTTGATTCGGACTAGTCAATATAATTTGATAGTGCATGTAAATTCGAATTGACTCACACTGATACAATAGTTGGCAATCTTTTTTATAGATAAATCGAAGGGCAAGAATATAATTTACAAAAGTAGTAGTATAAAAAACCAACATCTTTTAAAATTGCACACTGCAATTGCACAAAATATAGTATTCATCTATAAAAATAAGAATAGCTCAATAAAGTTTTTTGTAAAATTACAAGTAATAAAAATTTATCAGCAAATACTGTAAAACAGGCAGTTTCCGATAGCCGGAAAAGACCTCTTTCTTCAAGAAAAGCTTTTCCTTTTTATGATTAATCGACCATGTTTGACCGTCATTAAGCGATCTTGTGTTTATACGCATATGTTAAAAAAAACAATTTAAAATAAAAAAAAACTATAAAAATATTTTATTGACAACTTTATTGTATAGACACTACTTAAATTTTGAAATTTTATGAGCAGTCGGTTTAAAAATAGTAGTACTTAGTAGTAGCCAGCAGTTAACTGTAAAAAAAAAAATAGAAAAAGAAGTAGAAGAACTCGGTTTCAAAGTCCGAAATGTTACCAACATCCAATCTACAGCAAAAATCAAACTGCCGCATTTCTTTTTGGACCTCGAACCTTCACCAAATAATCAGGATATATTTATGATTACCTATCTCTACGGTTGTCGTATACGTGTAGAAGAACCGTTCAAAAATAAAAAAATTTCGCAATGTAAGCGCTTTCAAAATTACGGACACACCAGATCATATTGCAACTATGCACCACGGTGCGTGAAATGCGCAGGATTTCATTGGAGCGAACATTGCACAAAATCAAAAGAAACTCCAGCTGTTTGTTCGCTTTGTAATCCAGCCTACTACAGAGGATGCATCACACACAAAGAAGACAGAATTCCTCTGAATCAAGACACCTGTCTAGTACTCCTCCACCACCACCACAGCAAGTAAGATCTGATCACGTTCGTCGAACCAGCGTTAGCTACACCCAAGCCGTCTAAGGACCATCTCAGTCACAACCACAGCCAAACCCTATTCCTTCTTTCATCTCTCCTCCTCCCATTTCTTCAGGCCTAACTTCAATGATGTCCACCTTTATCAATGAATTCCGCTCTCTCATCATCCCTCTAATCATTCTTCTTACAACCGTCGTTGAGAAGCTTGTCTCACCCGTTTCGCCAACACACCCTTAATGCCATCTCATCACCCTCTAATCTCCTCTTATGGAATGCAAACGGCTTGAACTCCCGCTTCACCGAACTAGAAATACTTCCACAAGAAAAATGAATAGACATAGTACTGGTTACGCAGACACACTTTACATCACGATCTAATTTTTAAATTCGAAATTTCAAGACTTACAGGACTGACCATCCCATGGATATTGCTTGTGGAGGTACTGCTATCTAATTCGCAACACGTTTAACCATTATCTAATTCCTAGCCAATCTTCTGTATCTTTACAATACACTGCCATTAAATTGTCCTCCACACTCTTCAACTTTACTATAGCAGCTGTATATTGTCCACCAAATCATAACATTTCCCACCAACAGTTTCTATCCTTTTTCCAATGCATTGGCCCACGTTTCCTGTCCGGTGGTGATTATAATGCAAAGCACCCACAGTGGGGCTGCAGGGTAGCTAATCCACGAGGTCGTGTCTTACACAATGTCCTCTCCGCCCAAGCCTCAACTTCATATCTCCCCCTGATCCTACATATTGGCCCACTGCTACCTACAAACGCCCAGATCTCTTAGACTTCTTCATTACATCCCAACTAATAATTTTATAATATTTTTTACATACTGTTCAGAGAAGGAGGAGGAATATCGTGTACTCCATCACCCTTTACACATATAAACAATCTAACCGATCGATGAGGTAAGAATCTTCTACTGCAAACACATTCACACTTGTAAATTCATTCTCGCTAAACAGTTGATAAAGAAAACATAACCAACTTTGATTTTTATAGTGAGCTCTTAAGAAAAACCTCCCAATGGAAGCAAACAAGGGAGGATTTCTAGTTCCATTTGTGTCCAATTTATCCTGCTGACTTTGTTATACATCTCAACACCTTCTTTATCATTTATGCGGATAATACTGCAATTCTGTCTTTCAGCCCGGATACTATATTTGCAACGTCTAACATCCATGACTATACCCAGATAGTAGATTGACGTGGCATCCCCCTTAAAAGCGACAACATCAAAACAGAAGACTTGGATAACTACGAAATCAGTTTTGTCTGTGAAAAATATGCTAATACTATACAAGACATTACTGCGACCACTAGGGACATACAGAAAGAAATTTCCTTCAAAATCTCTGTCATGCCATCGGATTGCCTATCAGTCAAAATAACTAAGACATGTTCAACGCCCTTTACTCCGCCATTTACTTAATTATCGACAATGCTGATCTTATCCCGCTTCCAAAAATTCCATACAAACCATCCTGACCCTACTCCACAAGAACATTGCACTTTTCCATCATGAACACTACGGGTCAAAAGTGTATATAAGAGAAAAAATGTCTCATCATGAATTTTATATTGTTTGTAACTAGTTGGGTCCAATGATTTTAACTTAAAACTTTAAATTAGAATAATTTTATTAAGGAACTCTATGATCATTACCAATTGCAAAACGTCAATCAATAAGTAGCAATAACTGTAGCACTTTCCGAAGTATTTGTTTTCTTTAAATGACTCGCAATACCTGGTATGAGAGTGAAAATTTTAAAGTATTTGAGAAAATTTTTGAATGCGAGAAAACTTCCCAATGTTGAACTGTCCAATTTGTCGCTTGTAGTAAGTGACTGATGACCATGTCCTGTAAATTGTTCTTACTGGTCCAGAAAGTGCACATGCATAGAAATGATGATGGTGGGTTTATGTATATTCACTTTTTGTAAAAGATGATTCTACTCACAAATTTTTTGTATACATCTTCCGGAATTCAAGCTTAAAGCCGAACATCAGGTTGAAAGGAGTTAAGAATTCATGAATTGAATTATAGAAGTGAATCCGCAAAGTCGTGAGACGTTGTTGTAACTCAAATTCAACCTGATGATGAGCTTGAAGCTGGAAATCCTGATAGTGGAAAACAACAAATTTGTGAGTATAAAACATCTTTTACAAAAAGTGCAGTTTTTTTAATTACCCTACGTTTTAGTGTCCGAGTGGATCGAGATCACGATAGCTCAAGTGGTAGAACAGTGGCGTATCTAGCCGAAGATGGTGGGTTCGAATCCCGCTGGTGACACTGACTTTTTTACCTCTACTAAAAATTTTAATTAATTGAATGATATTAATTGTTCAAGCGGACCACAAAAACTCGTGAATTTACAAACAAAATTTATGCGGATTTGTATAAAAGAATTTGTCTTTTTTGGGACAGAAGTAAATTTGCGGCTGAAGCGAAACTGAGCTGAATTCTAGTCGAAGGGTTCTTTTACCACAGACAGCATATCCGCCTCTCCCCCTCATTATCACGGACATCAAAGAAGAGTCTTTTTAGTTTTTAGTTAGGGAAAAACGAAGATATTTCCCGCGTTTCATTATCTTCATGGTAGCTGGATCGTTACAACCTAGCAAATTTGGCTTTTTGTAACAAAGTATTCAAAATTGCAGCCGAACCTTTTATCTTGTTTGTGGTGCCAATTTAGATGTCTATTAAGTTATACTCGGTGGTAAATAACGAATAATTCGTGTAACACAAATACCTAGATATACAATAAAACGATATTCTATAAGTCACAAACGATGTTTCAAATGTAGAAAATAACCCAATAGCTATTTCTTCAATGATAGGGTTATTTTCATTATCAGTATTGATTACGAATAAGCGTAGCAGGGTAAATCATAGATATTGGGAAAAATAATATTATGGTTCAAGTTTAACGAATATCTTTCAATTAATTAAGGTTTTTAGTAGAGATTAAAAAGTCAGTGTCTCGAGCGGGGTTCGAACCAAGGATCTTCGGGTAAATACGCCGCTGCTCTACCACTTGAGCTATCATGACCTCGATCCACTCGGTCACTAACTTCCCATCTTAACCCCGCCTTTTGAATTATCCCTCCTTTTTGCCATTATTCAACTATCTCACTTGAACTATATTATTTAGTAACTACTATACTTACTAAATTATAGTAAATTATAGTTACTATATTATAGTAAACTAAAAACCTTAATTAATTGAAAGATATTAATTGGTCAAGCGGACCACGAAACTGGTGAATTTAATAAGTTTACCTTGTTATGTTTAGTAAGTTTAAAAGTTTACTACTACCTTCAGTAATGGCTCTCCGTGGCCATTTCATCTGTCACTAACTTCCCATCTCAACCCCACCTTTTAGCTCAAGTGGTAGAGTAGCGGCGTATCTAGCCGAAGGTCGTGGGTTCGAATCCCCCTCGTGACACTGTCTTTTTATCTCAACTAAAAAACCTTAATTAATTGAAATAAAATAATTAATCAAGCGGACCACGAAATTAGTGAATTTAACGAATATGAGGACATGATTATGCAACTACACGAACTAACACAACACTATTCCATGGTACTGGTGTTTTGCTACCCTGGGAAGCCAATATCGAAAAGGTAAATTTCAAAAAATTGAAATCAAATACAAAAAATGCATTGGCTGTTTGTAAAACATTTCGGTCTCTCTATGCAAGTAAAATACCGTTTAATGATTAAGTAAACTCTCACTCCACCTGTAGAGAGTGATAATAAAACTAATAAACCCCATCATCTACTATTAAAAAATATTTTATGACATCCCATGAACTTCTACGCATTGACACTGAAACCAATGTTCCATTTTTTGTTTCAAAACAAACGCAATATTTCATGGTAGCAAGATAGTAGAGTTATTATGAAAACCATCTAATTTACAATACAAAAATACATTTTCATATACTAGCATAGAAAATAACACTTCTTATAGAATAGCATTCATTAAAACCGTCTGCTGGTGTGGCCGGGAAAAATCACCCAAAAGATGATATATTATTATGACAAGTACATTAAACAAGTAGATAAACGAATTAAAATTATTACCGCATCCTAGTATTAAATCAAAAAATTTAAAATGCTCCACGCCCTCTCTGCGGCACTGCAGCGTGCTTTTTTGAAAAGTAACCAGGTCGAAACACACTCAATTAATTTTTTCGGTCAAAGAAAACGAAAAACCCCAACCTCCGAAACAGTGGGGCATTCAGCTAAATAATGACTGAGGCCCTACCTCGCTCAGGAATCATCCAATGAGTAGCACTCAACACAAGCTATCGGAAGGGAGTTATGAAGAAGTTGGCCCTAAAATTTAAAAAACCAACATAAACTATTAGTTCATGTTTGTTTTAGTTGGACCTAATTACCCAAAAGTAATAATTATTATTGTAAGTACCTGATATGTAGTTTTTATGTAAAATGTGGTTAAGTTGAAAAATTAGTGTCTCGATTGGGACTAAAACCCACGACATCCGGCTAAATTATTTACGGAAACTTTTTCATTAGTTATTATTAAGTCGAAAAATGTCTTTGAATAATCGAGTTTGTAGTAAAACAGAAAATTATTCGTTACAATACCCGATTCGGTACAATTTTTAAAATACCTGGTAGGATTGATTGATTCAGAAGCCGAGAGTTTAAAAAAACCTATATCCAAATGTCTAAGGGACAACAGAAAGTCCATATTAAAATTATGGAATAACGAATTGAACTTAAGGGACAATAGAAAGTTATATACAAATATATTGGCCAACTTAGTTAATAGATTTATCTACATTAATAAAAACTGAGGGTAAGATTACAGTAGATGACTTTAACTCCCTATTATTTTATCAAATATAATTATAATTCAATTAATTAAGGCTTTTCGTTGTGATAAAAGTCAGTGTCACGAGCGGGATTCAAACCCACGACTTTCCACTAGATATGCCGCTACTCTACCACTTGACGTGCCTTCGACTCGGACACTACCTTTCCATCTCAACCCCACCTTTGAATTTTCCTTCCTTTTAGCTCAAGTGGTAGAGTAGCGGCGTATCTAGCAGAAGGTCGTGTGTTCGAATCCCGCTCGTGACAATGACTTTTTTATCTCAACTACAAACCTTCATTAATTGAAAGATATTAATTGGTCAAGCGGACCTCGAAAACAAGTGAATATAATTCTAATTTTTATCAATAATTTTTATGGAGTATTTAAGGCTGAAGTTCATTCAACACGACTATATGTTGTCGTTCACAGGTCAGAAAAATATGGATTGTGCAATCTAAGACAGCCAAGCAGCCATAAAGGCACTAAATGCAAATATACTTTCAATTCCACACTTGCCTAGGAGTGCCTAAATTACCTGTCACTGGGAAAACAAAGCATACCGTTATATTAAAATGGGTTCCTAGATATGAAAACATATAAACAAATGAACAGGCTGACCAACTATCCGAAAAAGCGGAAACCCTCTCGCGCAAGTGACCAGAAACAATCCTGGATGCACCGGAAGTATGTTTAAGTTAAAACGAAAAAAATGGCTTGGGAAAAAAAAGTACAATCCAAAACGCAGCAGGCGTGAGGCGAGAACTACTCCTCTCTCTCAACATGCAGGAGTTTGAGAAAAATTTTAGGCCTCTAAAACTTTCGGCCAACTATCATCTAAAGGAGATCGGTAAAGCAAAGAAATAAACACGCCGACTTTGTCAGGAGGAAACATCGTTTGTGAATTTGAGCATAAGGTACAGCAACTTCGGCAAAGAAGGAAGGTGCTCTGTCTTATAAGAAAAACTGCACTTTCCACGGTATGGCTGCAATGTAAAGGGGTTACACAATTGGTGTATTGAGGTCGCAGTGGAGGATAGGAATTTTATAATTGTTATTCAACCCACCTAAAAAAATAAAATAAAATACATCAAATGAATAATCCAAAACCTGGGAAATGATAATAACTTTAGATATCTTGGCTGTCACGGCACAAAGAAATTTTATGTAATGAATAAACAGATAAACAGGACAAAGAAGAATCTGCATAACTATCCAAAAGCCTTGAATAACAAGAAAAGACAGGTAGCCACGACGAGCCCTCACGATCTCATCCACGATGAACGTCCAGAGGATTAAAAAAGTATGATTACCAATATAACACAAAATAAATTAATAATCTGCTGGACCGAAAGGAATATGAAAAACGAATAGTCGTTTTTTGAATATTTTTCTAAAGCGTATCTAAATAAAAAAATATTGGCATTTTCTAGATTTTATTTTGCATGGGCTGTAGTAATCACGTAAAAAGTCTTTCCAATCTAGCACGAAGAAAATATGGAAAACAAGAAAACTCAGTTCTTTTTATTATTCAATTGGTAATTCGGAAAGGGGCAAAAGTACACTTTTAATCAATACGCAGGGCAAAGGGCCAGTCCTGTCTCTTGTCTGAATGGCAATGTTGGAACTAGGTCGACGCCCCATTAATGCCCCAACCTTCCTCATATCACTGTTAAAAAAAACCACAAACTTTAACTGATAATCAATTGCAATTTCTGTTGAGACCAACAATTTTAACCAATCATTGCTTTTTGATCCTTTTCTTTGCGTTTTATACGTGAATATACGATCAAAGCAAATTGAAACATTGCAAATGCCTACTGAAGACTAATTCCTTAAACGATATAAACCTTAAATAGATTAATTACTTATTAATAAAACAATCCTATTTGAGTTAACATACAACCATAAAATATCATAGTTTTAAACTGCCATGCTTCTTATAAGATTAATGAATAGTGTCTGACAGAAATGTAAATCGATACAGCATATCTTATTTATTCATAGCAATTTGTTTTGCATTTATCGAGTTTTTTGTCGCATGGTTTGTCTCTCATGTTTTTCAACTGTGTTCATTGTCTTTTTATTTATTATGATTTTTACAACTGAGATTTTTATTGGCAAAAAACAATTGAGATAAAACATAGTAACAATCGAGCATGTATAGCATCATGTCAGTAGAAATCACCCAGCGTCACACTTCATCATATGACTGTTGAAAAATGGGAAATGGGAAGGAAAATTCAAAAGGTGAGGTAGAAGTGGGAAGTTAGTGTTCGAGTGGATCTAGGTCACGATAGCTCAAGTGGTAGAGCAGCGGCGTATCTAGTCGAAGGTCGTGAGTTCGAATCCCGCTCGTGACACTGACTTTTTTGTCTCAACTAACATCCTTAATTAATTGAAAGATATTAATTGGTCAAGCGGACCACGAAAACTAGTGAATTTAATAAGTTAAAATGAAGTATACCTTCACTAAAGCTCTCCGTGGCCATTTCATTTGTCGCCGAGAATCAAATAGATTACACGACATTTGAAAAATGGCAAAAAGGAGGGAAAAAATTCAAAAGGTGAGGTAGAAGTGGGAAGTTAGTGTAGTAGTAGCAGGTCGTGGGTTCCAATCCCGCTCGTGACGCTGACTTTTTTATCTCAACCAATACCTTTCATAAATATTAATTAATTGAAAAATCTTCATTGGTCTATCGGACCACGAACTTTAATGGATTAAATATATATATGTATAAAGTACTGTTTTTAATGGCTTGTTTAAAAAAGCCTATATTTTTTTCTATCGCTTTCAAAAGGGTAATATATAATTTATGATATATATACATATATACATACACATATATAGATATATATACATAAAAATGATATCTTGTGAAACAGCATGTCAATTGGATTATTTCTGATTTAGGTTCTCATCTGTCTGTTGGTAAATGGTGTCAGTCAATAAAAGAAATTTTTTGTTTTTAAAATGGAATCTTTTTGATTTCTTTGTAATAAAATTGGCTTAAATTTGATATAATGGCGAAATTAGGAAGTCCAGATGACGGCTTTACATTTACAAAAGACCGTTTAGAACTCCAAGGGATCTGAAATCCGATTTGCTACTATTGCCTTTCTGATTGATGATTTGACAAAGATCCCATGGGTCGGGTTGACTCGATTCCAAAAAAAAAAAAAAAACTACATCACCCTAATTCATGCCCGACTGCCACTCCGTCGAGAGATTTTTCGATAATTGACATTTGGTAGTTTAATCATGTTACAAAGGAACCACGGGGACAGCCTCGTGACCCAATTGTTTAAATCCCGGGTGCAAAGATTATTTCGGCAGGGTCTGAGGGCGAATCGATACCAATGTTTACTCAAGCTAATTTAATATGAGTTTTCTGCTTTCCATCCAACGTTTTCAAGTGATTTTCTATATATGAGCGTGGGATACATATTCATGTGTGAATTTCTATCTTTATTGAAATTTGAAAACACTGTTCGTAGTATTATTTCGTTCTGTAATCAACCGGGTTTTAACATCTTTCAAATATACTGTTAAAATAAATTATTTTGAGTAAATTGGTTATAAATTTATTATACATTTTACCTATTTATTTTAAATTTTATAAAGAAGAAAGTATCATTAAATGAAAGAGAAAAGTTTTTAAAAGAACCGATTTATCAGTTCCACACTTATAATTGCTTCGCATCCTCCACATAACTCAATAGAAAAGTCTCATTTTGCCAAGGGCTTATATCTTCTTGATAAATGGCGCAATTAGAAGGGTGGGGTCCCATTAACATGGGTTGACCTGAGGATTGAGATGAGCCGGATAAGATAAGGCTAATGGTTCAGCCGATCCGTGGAAAATCTGCGTGCTGTGAACACTGTTGATAAGTTTCCAATGGGTTAGACGTCGTAAACACAGGCTACGAGTGAGACCAGGAAACGTAAATCCTAACAGAATCACAATTGTGTACAGATAAACACCTCCAAAAGATTTCTTTCAAAAATTCACCATTTAACTAAAAAAATCTTTTTAAATAAATCCTCTTTCAAAAAATGCCCTAAAACATTGTAATTTTTGGAAACATGAATTGTTGATTGTTTAATCTACGATGACATTCACTGGCTTTAAAGTCTGCATCACTTTTTTGCAGACTCATAAGCGTGTTTGTAATAAATCCTTAAATCCCATTCTTCCAATCCAGTAGATTTTACCATTTCAAGGGTGTAGGGTTGATCACGTGACGGTGCGTTTCTTTTAAGATTGTCCCAGACGTGCTCGATTGAGTTAAGGGCCGGATTTTTTCCTTGCTACTCAAGGGTTTGCTGGGCGTCACATGTTGCTTTATGTGGTCGAGAATTGTCATGCAAAAACGATGATTCAAAGCCTAAGAAGGGCTAAGGTTCTATATGACCTTCTGGGATTATCTTCACATATTTTTGATTGCTGCGAACTTCCTAGAAGCTTAGGCATTCCTAAGAAATGCCCCAGAACATATATCGTACTGCAGGCTTTTCTGACGAAATTTCACGTTCTTTCGATTTCACTCTCCTGGAGTTATACTATCGTACATTTTTTTAGTCAGATAATTTAAAAATTGGTTTATTAATAATAAATAATCATATTTATATGGTTTAATGCTACTCGTTATCATATTCGATAGGTTCTTGTAAAAAAAATTAAAAGCGTAAAACCAAATTCAAAAATACGGTCATTTTAAGAGATTGTATGCATATAGAAACAACACATGAATGGTAAAAACTAATATTTCAAAATTATAAATATGCTTAAATTAATTAAGGTTTTTAGTTGACCTAAAAAAATCAGTGTCACGAGCGGGATTCGAACCCACGATCTTGGGCTAGATACGCCGCTGCTCTACCACTTGAGCTTTCGTGACCTCTATCCACTCGGACACTAACTTCCCATTTCAACCCTTGAGTTTTGAATGTTCGAATTTGAATTTTCCCTCCTTTCTGCCATTTTTCAAATGTCTAAACTAAAACTAAAACTAGAACTAAAACCCTTAACTAATTGAAAGATATTAATCGGTCAAGCAGACCACGAAAACTAGTGAATTTAATATGTTTACATGAAGTATACCTTCACTAAAGTTCTCCGTGGCCTTTTCATTTGTCGCCAAGGATCATATAGATTACACGACATTTGAAAAATGGCAAAAAGGAGGGAAAATTCAAAAGTTTGGGTTAAGATGAGAAGTTAGTGTCCGAGTGGATCGAGGTCACGTTAACTCAAGTGGTAGAGCAGACGCGTATCTAGCCGATGATCGTGGGTTCGAATCCTGCTCGTGACACTGATTTTTTTATCTCGACTAAAAACCTTAATTATTTGAAAGGTATTAAATGGTCAAGCGGACCACGAAAACTAGTGAATTATAAATAGGATTTTACCAATGGGACTAAATTCTCCTTCCTCCACAATAGTTAATCCTTCTTCAATGAAATTCTTTTTCCATTTTTTCAATCCAGCTTATAACTTATTCCTAAATGTATCTGTTGATTAATAATTAATAAAATTTTGCGTAGCGTTATACCCTTATAATGTGGTCTAATAGTTAATAAAAATTGTCTATATGGGATTTTAAAAAGGCATGCAATATTGTTGTTTTTCGTAAAGAGAACTAGAAGAACAAAATATAAAACAACAAAGAACTCACATTACAAAAAAAAAAAATATATAAAAATAACAAAGTTAGAGTAAAACTGAATATTTCACAATTAGAAAGAGGACATAGGTGAAACTATCTCTTTCACAATTTAACTGTTTGGAATAAAAAAAATAATAGAATATATGTATGAGATTTACGAAAAATTAATTAATTTATTGGCTTGATTTACGGTTTAGTCGGCACTGAGAGCATGGCATGGATGGATGTGGTTATGCGATTTACCTGGTTTGCTGCTGCAGTCTGGATTAATGCAGTTCAAAAACCAAGAAATAAAGGATCGGCACAACGAATAGGTTTTCAAATTTTAAACTTATTTCCTTTAACCTACATTGATCATGTAGTGGCATTAAAATGCTCTGGATGTTATAAATGTTAGAGAAACGCAGAAACAGAAAACTACGTCCAGCAAGGATATTTACTTATGGTCAAAAATTCGAATTAATTCAAATGTAGACAAACACATAATTACAAATTTCAAGTATCATTTACAAATATTGAAAATGGGTTAATGAAAAAATGATACAAACGTAGGTTATAAATCAGCTGACAAATACGAATAAAAAAGCCATATTAAACTAAATCGAGAATTCGTCTGCTCTTTTCGTGCGTAGTCAGGACCAGACAAGACGTGCTTGGAAAAAAAATTGGGAGACACTAACAGAGGATGGCATAGAAAAAGAATTTTATCCAGTATACTTCGCAGTTCATGTAGGGCTTTCTTTATCGCACAAGGTTTCTCAAGTTAAATGAGTTAGATGAAAAATTTAAAGCCACCAACAGCGAACGCCCATGTGCCCAAGAAATGCCTAGTGTTATAAGCGCGGACCTGAGAAAAAAATAATTGCTTCTTTTTTGCACTTCTTTTGACATATTGTCAATAAAACTTCATCTATAAGCTATCTCTTATACTTTGATTTTCAAAATATAATATTTCTTTCTTTATTTGTTTTATGTATCTTAAAACATGTTTTTCTATTATTTTGGATAAAGTTAAAAAAATGGTTCAAATAAGACGTCCTACAGAAAAAAAGCTTTAGTAGACGAAAAAACCCGATATATTTGGGAGGGTTAGGTCTTTGATGTAAAAACTGAAAAACGTGAGCAAGACGAAATTCAAAAATATAAGAATTAAAATATAAGCGATCAAAAAATATAATAACCTCTCTCTAATACAATATTGGACGCACTCACGCTTTAGTAAAAGACTAGTGTTAAAATAGGGGAGAAAAAGTGAAGTGTTATTGGATTATTATCATTGTTAATTTTATAAATGAGCTTGTGATAGTTGAGAAAGAATGTTTAACAGATGTCTGTGTGAGAGAAAGTTGCTCAAGTACTAGCTGAAAGGTGTCACACAAATGACCCAGATGTTTTCTTTTTCGCCAAGTTCAACTCCTTGTTTATAAAAGGAACATGGATTCAGCCAATGAAACATTTTTCAAACTGAAAAGTTCTCACATTTTTTAAAGGGCTTTGCATTTCCCATTTATATGTTGAGCGAGCATTTTATTTCTACTCTTTCACTGTTTTCTTGAGTCCTTGTTTCAGGGCCTGACCATCTCTCCCTCGGGGTCGAACTTCCTGCCAATAGGGCTACTTGTATTTAATAACGGTTTTAAAGAAGGGAAAAAATTGTACAAGAACGTGATATCTTAAATAATCGAATGTATTTTATTCACACATCCGAGTTTCTCAAAGTTACAAGTATATTCACTAGTTTTAGTGGTCCGCTTGACCAATTAATATATTTCAATTAATTAAGGTTTTCAGTTGAGATAAAAAAGTAAGTGTCACGAGCGGGATTCGACCCCACGACCTTCGTCTAGGTACGCCGCTGCTCTACCACTTGAGCTATCGTTACCTCGATCCACTTGGTCACTAACTTCCCATCTCAACCCCACCTTTTGAATTTTCCCTCCTTTCTGCCATTGTTACAAATATATTTCATTTCACAATCTACAAACCTTTTTAAGGAAGAGAGGGAAAAATGGACCGAAATAGGAAGTTTGGAAAAACAGAAATAAAAGACATGACATAATGAAAAAAAAATAAATGGTAATAAACAGAATACCTAATTGTATATGATAAATAGACGGGCATAAGATGAGGATAGGAAAAAGGAAAGATAACAAAACCTGGAGTTAAGATCCAAAATGCCGACAACATGTAAAATACAATTAATCCGGTGCTACGTTGAATTTTCATTGCTTCATTTTATAATTTAACCCTAAGCAACGTACAAATGCATAAACCTCAAAATAACCTTAGCTTAGAGCACTCCCAAAAGACACATATTTGCCATTCTGCCAGTAATTTATTTGCCAATTAACAAAATTTACAATTTTACAGATATGGTATTTATACAACATTTTATTATGAACAGTAGATTTGTATTATATAACAATGGAATTCACTCAAAAGCCTAATGGCTTATACTGGGTGAGATGATCAGTTTTTCTTTCAAAATAACAACACAGTGAACTACATATTATTATTTAAAGTTCAAATTGTTTTACAAATATTATGTTTAATTCCATAATTTCGTGGTCCGCTTGACCATTTAATATATTACAATTAATTAAGGTTTTTAGTTGAGATAAAAATGTCAATGGAACGAGTGGGATTCGAACCCACGATCTTCAGCTAGATACGCCGCTGCTCTATCACTTGAGCTATCGTGACTTCGATCCACTCGGACACCAACTTCCCATCTCAACCGCACCTTTTGAATTTTCCCTCATTTTTTCCATTTTTCAAATGTCGTGTAATCGGATTGGAATCTCGACGACAAATGAAATGGCCACGGAGAGCTTTAGTGAAGTATATTTTATTTTTAATCATTAAAATTAAGTTAATTAATTCATCAACAAAATTAATACAAATAGTTTTGCTGACCTAAAATCATTCACAAAAACATATTATAAATAAAATTTTAAGTAACAATACGAACTTTAAATAATAATATGTAGTTACATGTACTTAAAATCTTTCAAAAATACATATTAAAAATAATACAATTAATTAAGGTGTTTAGTTCAGATAAAAAAAGTCATTGGCACGAGTGGGATTCGAATCAATCAGGCCGAAGATCGTGTGTTCGAATCCCGTTCGTGCCATTGACTTTTTTATCTCAACTAAAAACCTTAATTGTATTATTTTTAATATGTGTTTTTGAATGATTTTAAGTACAATTAACTACATATTATTATTTAAAGTACGCATTGTTACATAAAATTTTATTTATAATATGTTTTTTAAATGATTTTTGGTCAGCAAAACTATTTATATTAATTTTGTTGGTATAACAAAATGAAATAGCAATATTAAATGGGTTTTTCTTACAAAAGGTGGTTCTATATCTTTGTAAGCTGATGGAGGAATCAATCTTGATTCTACAGGAGAAGTTGCGAGTGATTGATAATTTATTATTCCTAACTTTAATAAGTAAATTTAATAAATATATCTGATTGAAATTATGATCTTTAAAATCTTTATAAAAAAGAGTGGTGGAGTACAATCTAGGTTTTTAATTTTTTTTTAAATTGTAAGTATCGTCGTTTAGTAGATAAATTTGCATTATCCCCATGCTACCACACCATAAAAGAATATCGACTGCACAATAGCAAGATAAACTCGTTTTATGGTATTTATATCCATTATTCTCTTAATAATCGAAATAATAAAATAATGATCGGATTTTTTTAATTATAAATGTTATATGCTCTTCCCATTAGGATTTTCTCTATGATTAATGTGTGGTGATTATTAGTGACCGTTAATCATAATTATTCCAAAATCGTGATCAGGCCGCATCTCACGATTTTGGAATAATTTATGATTAATCCTAACTATTTAACTGAACAAACTTGTTTAATTTCAAAGCAGTTAGAGCAATGTTTGAACGTGCAATTGCCGTTATGTACTATTAAATTATTATTATTTATATTTCTCTCTTTTGGATACTAAATATAATTAATTCAAATTTTTCTGTGTTAAATAAAAGTTTATTTGTATGATACCGGCTTTGTATTTTATTTATATTTTCAAAATCTTTTAATATTACTTGTTCATTTGATTCATCCTCATTTAGTAAGACGGTGTCACCAGCGAATCCAGTAATTGTGCAGTCTACGTTAAGGTCAAAAATATCGTTTATGTAGATTAGAAAAAATAATGGTCCCAGGACTGTGCCCTGGGGAATACCATAAGTTTTGCTTAATGTACTGGACTTTAGAAAACAACTGAAATATACCAATAAATGCGACCCACGAATATTTCGGACCTTCTCCTCCATGGGAATACCATGGTTTGATTTAATTTGGGGCGATAATGAATTTTTTATTTTAACTACTTGCATTTTATCCATCAAATAAATTTTGATTAATTTTAAAGCTAAACCAGTTAAGCCTTTTTTCTCAAGTTTGTTGAATAATATTTCATGGTCTATTGAATCAAATGGCTCGCTAATGTCCAAGAAAACCCCCATCAATTTTTTTGCTTTATCCAGTTTTATATAAATATTATTTATTACAAAGTATATTGCATCTGAAGTATTTTTTTATGTGTGAAACCAAATAGGTTTTCTGCGAAAATTTTTTTTTTTAGTATATTATGAGCAAAGTATTATAAAGGTTTTTTGGATATTTTGACCAAATTTTAAGAAGATTGATACACGAAATCAATTTGAAGTAGCAACAGGCTAAAGTCGCTAACACGCAACTTTCGCCACAACCGAGGCTTCAATTTCGATAAATCGAAAACAAAATTTTTTTTTAGACTTTTGATATTTCCTTAGTTTTATAAAGGTTTTGTGGATATTTTGACCAAATTTGAGTGGTTTGTCCCCTTGACCGGGACATCCAAAGGATAGTTGGAATTCTAGGCTTCATGTGTGACAGGAAGTATTTTACATAATTTTAAATTTTTGTGGAAGATTCGAAATCAAAATAGAAAACGATGTTATTTACTCTGATTTATAGAGGGTTTTTGATATTTTTTCTAAAAATAAATAAAATATATAACTGACTTTAAATTCAAGTTTGTTCCTGATTAAATGAAAAATAACAATAAAGTAAAAACTATAATGGAAAATACACCCATAAATTAACAACTTTTATAGTCATGTAAAAGCAGCTGTTGGTTTTATCAATCAATCTTCAATATCAATTTGTAAGAAAACTATCATGATTTTTAATAAACATATAAATATTAAAAAATTTACATTGCCTAAGGATGGTTATTTAGAACTGATATTGGTAAAAGAAGTCTAGAAACTCATTGTTAGATATTCTTCAGATAAATGACAAACTTTTAGTTTGGTCTTTTCCGATGTCCAAGAACCTTCCTCGGAGGTTTTGTCAGACACGATTGTCAACTCGCCATCTTCGCTGTTGGTCCGACGTCAGCAAGGAACATTGAAAGTCTTTAGAAAAGTAACCCACCAGACATGGCAAAGAACTTTTATTAATTTTTACAATTAATTTTTACCTTGACACAAAACTCTCAATTCACCAAGAAACTTCTTTCTAACAATTTATAAGTTAGAGTGCAAGAAAGTTCTTTTTTACCTAGAGCCGACGTTTACATCTGGCTATCAATTGGGACGACTGCAGGAAAAAACTTTCGAATAAGAGGAGATTGTTATGTCCTTGTTTTCCTGACAAACGGTGAGAAAACTGTCAGATCCCCTGGGACAGGATTTTTCGCGCACAAAAGCTGGCGTTATCACTATTCAAACATACGTTGATACAGTACCATTCATGACGGCCGCTTTGGCTGACGGATTTTTATCTCCGATTTTTAGTAAATCGCATAAAAATTCAAATAAAGGTCTTCAAGTTTCTTCATACCTAAATCAGTGCTACAAAGACTTGAAGTGAGGACCTTTTGACTTCATAAAGCTGTGAATAAAGTTAATCATTACAGGTTTCTTACGAAAGGAATTGCGTGCAACTGCCATCATTCAATCCTGTCACAAATCGAAAAACTCTCAAAAACAAATATTTTGGCTTGTTGGTATAACTGAAAAAGTAATAATTTATTAATAAAAGTAGTATTTATTTGCTGATGGTCACTTTTCCAATAAAATTTTGTTGGTTGTTTGTCTACTAAAATGTAGAAGTGGGTTGGGGTTTCAAAAAAATGTTAATAAAATAGATATTGTTTACTGATTTATTATTTTTAATCTCCTCTACACTTTGTAAAACTATACAAATCAATTAAAACCAATTACTTTTCGTAAGAGGACCAGTAAAACACATATATCAAAATATGGGGTTGAGATGGGAAGTCAGTGTTCGAGTGGATCGAGGTCACGATAGCTCAAGTGGTAGAGCAGCGGCGTATCCAGCCGAAGATCGTGGGTTCGAATCCCGCTCATGCCACTTACTTTTTTATCTCAACTAAAAACCTTAATTAATTGAAATATATTAATTAGTCAAGCGGACCACTAAAACTAGTGAATTTTTCTTTACATATAACCTGTTTCTATCCACTAAAAAGAAAATTACAAAAACAACTTATTAAAGAAAAATGACAAAAACATTATTACTAAATTACGATAATATAGTTATTGCGTATTTAAAGAAATTCTGATGTATTTAGAATTAAATTCAATCTTTACTAGACGATTGCCATTTTTAAGCCATGATAAATCGACGTTTATTCTATAATTTAAAAATAAAGCTTTAGAAATTAATATTGCGTGCTATAGAAAATACAAATCAAACTTTTAATAAAGTTTAGATCGTTTCTCATGACATAATGAATCATTATTTTCATAACCATGACCTACAGAACAATTTGTTATAGGGTAGTATATTTTTCATTACATTTTTTATTTGTGTAATTACTTGGTAACATTATTTATTTGTTTTTACTAAGGACATGGTATCCCCAATTTTAATTCAACTTCTTTTTGGTGATAATAGGTCCAAAACAATTAGATACTGGCCGGGCGTTCTAGCCACTTATCAGTAGGTCACCAGAAAAAGTTATTCAAGTAAATTAAGTATCTTTTTCAAACGTGTAATTTTGCTTCGTACTAAATGTGTTTCAAATTTATTATCCACCATTTGTCTTGCTTTTTGTGTATCATAAGAAAATAATATACAAGATCGTATTATTTAAGACTTAACATATAAAAATAGATTGAAATTTTGTTTTTGAAAATTAAATCGGTTTCATTATAACAAACTTACAGAACAATTAAATGGAAAATTTTAATTAAAAAAGGCAATTTTTTCCGACGTTCTAAAAGTTTATAATTTAAATTAATTTTATCCAAATTCAATGTTATGACAGCCGTTGGAAAACTGGATTGTTAGTCTTTCAGCCTAAGTCAACAATAACAAAGTTTAGATATTATTTCCTTAAAAGAGATAACTAAAGAAAGAAATCGTTAAAAATATAACAATCCTTATATGTTGTATATCCGGTTCTAATTATTTACGAAGATTATGTCACGTACAATTTAGTTAGTTTGAAAGTCCGGCAATTTTTCCGCTTGATCGGTGGAGGCGTTTTAAGTTATTTTCGAAAAAACTGGAACCAAATGGCAGGCGAAAATTTCAAAGATGTTATTTTTTGATTTTTCCATAAAATGTTATTTAGGAGTTACTATATTTTTGGCGTGATGAATATCGACATTGTTTCTTGACAAAAAAAATACTGTAACGCACTTTGGTTAGTCGTTCGGTCAAAAATAATGTATGTCAATAGCACTGATGCAGTCATCCTTTTTTTTCGAAAATCGATATTTATATCTTTAAAATCTCTCCACCAATCCGCAGGAAACGTCAGTAATTTAACCTTTTACAAACTACAGGTTTTACAATGTTTTGTAAAATTTTTGTTGAATTGATAATAGTTTTTCTCTCATATTCTGTGGAAAATGTGAGCTTAGCTGAGCTAGTCTTAAGTTTTATTTCCATTGAAAAATTTTTATGAAAAATTTAAATGTCTCAATTAAATTAATTAAGGTTATTAGTTGAGATAAAAAAGTCACTGTAACGAGCGGGATTCGAACCCACGACCTTCGGCTAGATACGCGGCTACTCTACCACTTGAAGTATACTTGTGGTATATAGTGAAGTATACTTCATTTTAACTTATTAAATTCACTAGTTTTCGGGGTCCGCTTGTCTGAAATAGAAATTAATATCTTTCAATTCATTAACTAGTGAATTTATTAAGTTAACTCACTAAAGCTCTCCGTGGCCATTTCATTTGTCGCCGAGAATCAAATAGATTACACGATATTTAAAAAATGGCAAAAAGAAAGGAAAATTCAATGATGCGTATGAGAGGGGAAGTTAGTGTCCAAGTGGATCGAGGTCACGATAGCTCAAGTGGTACAGCAGCGGCGTATCTAGCCGAAGGTCGTGGGTTCGGATTCCGCTCGTGACACTGTCTTTTTATCTCAACTAAAAACCTTAATTAATTGAGAGATATTAATTGGTCAAACGGACCTTGAAAACTAGTGAATTTAATGTGTCAATTAAGTTATATTGAGAACAAATGATCATTTTTTAAAACTATCTCAAGCTAATATTTTCGTGTGATATCTCCGGTTGAAAAACGTTTGCTAAGTCATTCTTGGACCGAGGAGTTTGTTGTCAGACCAAACAAGAAGGACCTCCTACGAAAACAAAACTCGTCCTTTTACGATCGACGATAACCACTGCAAAATGACTTCATCTGAAGTCTTTCCCTAATTCACGTCTCTTTTCATTTCTTTGAAGTTCAAAATTAAAGAAGTTAATTTTCTTTATGACATTAAGCAAAATTATTCTTTATACTAGACAGTTCCAATTCCCATTTCTTAAAATTCTATATGCCACCCTCGAGGGTCGGTTTTTACAACCGCCCCGGGATTTTATTGGGGATTTTCTTGCGCATACTCCGCTGTGTGTTTTTTATTTAATGGCTCCCATTAAAGTTTTATTAGACCGAATCCTTCCCTTGGGAAATTTTATTCGCATTAAGTTTTTCGTTTTGAAAAATGAACGCGATTCGCTCTTGCAATTTGGAGAAATACTGTAAATATATTTGTAAGATATGCTTAAAAGGGAACCTTATCGATTAGAAATTACGTGTAACTTTTCATGAATACATGATTTGCATTAAAACATAATTCGTTCGAGACTGACCAAAACGCACTGGCCTGGGAGAATATGGTGATAAGATTAATTTCTACAAAATGCTAATAAAGAAAACTGTTCAGCGTGTTTTCTGGCACATTTGTTCATTTATGTTCTGAGTACTGATTTATATAAGCCCCAATCTGCACAACCATGATCATACATACACGCGTTTATAGAATTGAGCGTATAACTTCTCACAGTGCAGTTATAGTCAGAATGTGCCGATATCAGGGTGAAGTTTAAAGACGGTGGGTGAGATTTTAAACAAATGTCAATGGGTTTGTTAATATTCGGTGCAAAAGAATATTCCTGAATTTCAGCGATTTTCCTTGTTGTTTCATCGGCTTCGTAAGTAAGAGTGGTGTGAAGACACCACTTTGATCAATTTGATTACTGATGACTGATTTATACTAGCTCAATTAAGCATATGGACATTTGTATATGAAGAAAACAGTGGTGTTGGCATGTGACTTTAACTATTAACCCGCCAAATGTTGCTAGGGAAAACCAATTAGATTCCACTAAAAATCACGTTTGAAAATGGGCGGCACAGAGGAAGAATGATGGACCTCCTAGGCGCCTAAAGCCAGAAACACACTTACCCGATGCTACGCCATGCGACGCTACCCGATGCTACCCGACGCCTTGCCACGTTTTGGTGGGGTGTGCACATCTATCCGACGCAAGNCTCAAGGATGGAGGGATGTGATAGGTCCGAGCAGACGCAAACCCTAGCCATTCACTGTTATAGATTGTAAGAGGAAATTTTTCAAATCGTGGACGAATTACTTAGTACCGATGTACAAACCGAAATGTGCGATCCCCACAAGAACGATTCGATGTTTGATGATATCTCTTGTACTCTACATTATATACACCATCGCACGTCCTTCTGTGGAGCTTATTATAAGCACAACGAGTTGGGGCTGCCACAAAGGCAAAAAAAGGGAAGTACTCACCACCAAAACACCACTTTCGTAACTCCAACGATGAGCCCCTTCCTATTAATTTGGAAAAATATGACTAGCAATACCTGACTAAGTTCTCACATACGAAGATGCCAGGAGGTTTTACAATAATTTTGTCACGGATAGAACTGCGACAGAAACTCAGGATGAAGTTTATTTCGATTATTAGGACGATGAGTAACGTAAAACATTTTAGCTTAGAGTTTTTTTAACTTTTTGTCACATTTGGTTTTACAATAATTAATATAAAATTATGACCGTAGATATCATTTCAGAATTTTCGTTTCACTTTGTAGGTCATCTTTGAAATTAATAATAAAATTTCGTAATCGAGGTATTTTCTTATTTGTTTCTGGGTTCGAAATGGGGATTAATGGTTTTTGGATCATGAGAATTAATCAGAAAGAACTCTAAAGGTTATTACAATTATTCGAAAATCGTGAGATGCGGTCTGGTGTGATGTAGGTTTCAGAAAAAAAATTTCTTTATTTTGCTAACGTTTCGGTCTTTATTGAGATCATCTTCAGAGCCTGGGATTTACAACCATTGTTTAAATTTAACAAATACATGTAGGATGTGGAAAAAAGTAAACTTATACAATGCAAAAAATAATTTTTTTTTATATTCAATCCAAGTATTTTACTCTTAAAAAAATTGCATTGTAAAAATTTACTTTTTTCGACATACTATATGTATTTGTTAAATTTAAACAATGTTTGTAAATCCCAGGCCCTGAAGATGATCTCAATAAAGATCGAAACGTTGGCACGATAAAGAAAATGTTTTTCTGAAACCTACATCACACCAGACTGCATCTCACGATTTTAGAATAATTATCGACTAACGTCACTAATCACCACACGTGTTATTACAATTATTGAATCAATCATCAAAAAGAAACTATTTCACCAGTAGTCATGAAAATTTAAATTTAGTATTTCCCGTTGAAAAAATGGAACGTCATTTTTCCATTGGACCCTTCATATAAATGCGTGTGCAGATGGGCAGAGTTGAACCGATCACTTCTCACAGTGAACCGGTAATTCCAGTAAGTGCACTTTACAATGAGTTCCCGACTTGCCTTGAGAATTACCAACCCCGGGACAACTAGGTTATTTCAGGCCCCAAAGTAATCAGTTTTTTATTCTCACTCTCAGCCATTCTTCAATCCATTCTTGACTATTTACACAGAGTGGTAGAGTATTCCATTACCATTTACGTTATATATATTATACACTAATTGACGATCGATGAGATACTCAATACTCCTCCAACGGCCTTCTCACACCACTTATTGTCGCCAATAAATACGTTAGGGGACGTCGGTGACCGCAACGGTTTAGGCGTTGACACGGCACTTATCATTGTAAGGTAAAGGACCCGGGTTCGAATGCAGGGCTGCTGGATTCGAACCCGGGCCCTTTACCCTTACAAATTGGCTTTTTTTTTTTTAAAAAACACCGGCACTCTGAGGGTTTATAAAATTTCTGCTGTTGCGAACCCCCCTCCCCGGTCTATGCAGCACAGAGGGTAATGCACTATCTGCATAGACGGGGGGGGTGCATAACCATCTGTATTACGGGGTAACAGGACAGTTCCAAGGTTCACCCCCTGGGACTCGTAGTTGGCCGTAGCGAGATCCCTGGCGGGTAATTAGAGAAGAGGGTGTCTTCTATCTGTGACTTTCGCACCAAACTTGCGCATGACCATCGTTATAAACCCGGCCTCACGGGATACAACGAATATAAGCGTTGACGACGATATGATTACGCTGACAGAGTCCCTCAAATGCTTGAGTAGTGAATCGATTGCTCCTATTCGAGTGTGCTTTGCAGACAGGTGTAGGCTGAGCTCGATTGGAGGCTTTCACCGTAGGCGGTCTCCTCTAGGGGGTGGTTAGCAATTACACTTTAAACAAAACCGCGGCCGGAGCAGATCCGGTAGTTTCTACGCTGTGGAAGCCCCACTACTCTGGGAGGTAGAGTGGCCTTCTCTGCCTAGGGAGTGCGCGGGAGACCATGCTGATGTATTTCGGCTTGGGAGCCCTTTCCGTGCGGCATACGATTCGATGCTTAATGCGGACCCGACCACTCGGAATGGGCAAGCGTAGAGCGAGGTTGTCTTGGCTCCTCGGGGCTGATCTGCCTCTACAGCAACACTGCGGCAGTTCTTCGTAGGCAGAGGTGCGTCAGCTCTCATCTTGAAAATCAAAACGTCCATAAGGCCGAAAAGCCTAGTTGCCGACGTTAAAGATCCCGATTGGATTTTTAGGACGACCTAGATTCGGGACGCAATGTTGCGAACCCTCGTAAAAAATAAATAAATAAATAAATGCATTAACTCCTCGACACACGATAGGGACATAAGACTATCATTACTACATATCATAAAACAACCTTGTTTCCTCCAAAAATTACTCAAGCACGATTCTCATATCGGGTGGCATTCCTTCATGTTCTTTATATCAAACAAAGAAGTGGCACCCTTCTATTAAGGGAGACTCATCACCCATTCATTCTCTACATTCCAGACATATACATGGCCCCAAAGTAAGCGTCGTTGTGTCATACATGCATATTGTCAATTGGATGAGGTTTACCTCTCTAATACGAGTCAGATTTTCCAAGGCCATCCATCGACAATGCTCTTCATATATAAGACCTTTTCGGCCGGTTCAATTCACCGACTCTACCACATTCTATTAATATGTTGTTGTAAGAATTTTGGTGTTTAGAGGGCCGGATCGCGGTGATAAAGTTTGGAGGCATAGCCGATTTTTTCGACTTTTCATTACCTCCAGACCAATTTTTCCGGTTATCCAACACTAAAAACCGTTTTCCCATGTCACTCCCGCTCGTGGTATCCATCCAAAAAGAGCACGACCATCACTTTACCGCTTATTTGGAATTGTTCATCATTTACTGAATCTAATCCGACTTCGGTGTAAAAAATCGATAATGAAAATCGTTCACTTTATAGAGAATCACTCAATGTACACTAAAGAAAATTGAACGAAACGCCCTTCTTCCATCCAGTTCTAAATCTTATGATTTTCTCCCTCGCTTTCCAATGTTACCAAATATTAAGCTATTCTTGGTTTGTACGAAAAACTCCTATAAACATCACAAAAATATAAACAATATATTATTATATTCTATTTTTAAAAAAATTGTTAATCTGAACGATACAATCAACCAGAGAGCTTTCCATAATTCTCTTAGCCTAGAAAATATGTTTTAGGAAATATAATTATGACAATCCTCAAAATAAGGACTTTTATTCATGATTATTCAGAGATCCTGAGATGCGGTCTTGTGTGATGTAGGTTTCAGAAAACATTTTCTTTATCGTGCCAACGTTTCGATCTTTAATGAGATCATCTTCAGGGCCTGGGATTTACAAAAATTGTTTACATTTAACAAATGCATGTACGATGTGGAAAAAATTGAATTTATACAGTGCAAAATAAATTTTTTTATATTCAATCAAAATATTTCTACTCACTCAAAGTGTTTGTCTTCTGTGTAATTGTGTCATTCATGCGTGTCGTGTTGAGAGTGCCAGTGACATCACACCAGACCGCATCTCACGATTTCTGAATAATCTTCGATTAACGGTCAAAAATCACCACACGTTTATTCATGATTTTAATTATAATAAAAAATTATGTGTTTCAGTTTTATTACTTTATTTACACGCAGTTAAAGTTTACAAGTTAGGCTTGATCAGTAAAATGGGAATCTCCCTTAAAATCCTACCTAAATGTACATTCAGAAATGTAACATTTGATAGGACGAGATGAAAATTTGGTTTTATTACATTGATTAAATATTAGAAATCATAATGGAAGGTTAGTATAATTAATAATAAACCGAAGACAATATCTTGTAATCTATTGTCTTGGATTTTGACCAGCGATGTTTCATCCTTGCAATTCAAGATATCTATTTCACGACATTATAGCAATGAATAAGTTACTTTTTCTTTAAGTATTTTGGTTTAACTGTTTGTAACAAACTAATCGATGTTTTTTGTGAGCAGTAATATTGCGAAGGAAAAAGGATGTTGTTGATTTTACTGAAAACTTTAGATCGGAATGACTGTGTTCTTTTTAAATTAGGAAACTTTGGCCAACTGCCAGACTCAACAACTCTTGGCCCACGGGAGTTTTAACAAAGTGTTGTATTGATTTGTGAAAAGGCAGCTGGTTATTACATTCTTCTTATACAAGCGGTTGCAAATGATGCCAGGAAGACAAAGGACATTGTACATATTTTATATATCAATGTTAGCATAATTTTTAAGTAGTTTTTTATGATTTATGTATGTATATTGTCCTTTGACAAGTTTAAACTTTTCACCGCCACATAGTGAGTTCCTTAGCTTGACAAAGTTTGTAGGTTTCTTATGCATAAAGGGATTGATTTTTTCAAATTAGTTGGTGCGATTGCCTCTATATTTTTTGCCGTAGGAACACACGCTGACAGGTAAAAAATTCCACCAAATTATTATTTTTTTCATTTTCTTGATAAAAGAATATTTTGCCCTTTATTTGCTTCATTTTTATCAATAAATATCTTTTATGCTAAATTGTGAATATCGAGTAGAGGTAAACACACTTAATACTTATTTAATGATAAAATTTAAATTCACTAGTTTTCGTGGTTCGCTTGAATAATTAATATCTTTCAATTTATTAAGGTTTTAGTTGAGATAAAAAGTCAGTATCACGAAAGGGATTCGAACCCACGACCCTCGGCTATATACGCCGCTGCTCTACCACTTGAGCTGGGTAAATGAAGTATATCTTCACTAAAGCTCTCCGTGGCCATTTCATCTGTCGTCGAGAATCATAGAGATTACAGGACATTTGAAAAATGGCAAAAAGGAGGGAAAATTCTAAAGGTGGGGTTGAGATGGGAAGTTAGTGTCCGAGGGATCATAGCTAGATAAGCCGCTGCTCTACCACCTGAGCTATCGTGACTTCGATCCACTCGGACACTAACTTCCCACCTCAACCCCACCTTTAGAATTTTCCCTCCTTTTTTGCCATTTTTCAAATGTCGTGTAATCTGTTTGATTCTCGGCGACAATTGAAATAGCCACGGAGAACTCTAGTGGGGATATACTTCATTTTAACTTATTCAATTCACTAGTTTGCGTGGTTCACTTGACCAATTAATATCTTTCAATTAATTAAGGTTTTAGTTGAGATACAAAAGACAATGTCATGAGCGGGATTCGAACCCACGACGTGGATCGAAGTCACGATAGCTCAGGTGGTCGAGTAGCAGCGTTATCTAGCTGAAGGTCGTGGGTTGAAATCCCGCTCGTGCCACTGACTTTTTTGTCTCAACTAAAAACCTTAATTAATTGAAAGATATTAATTGGTCAAGCGGACCTCGAAAACTAGTGAATTTGGCAATTACTTTCGTCAGCTCCTTCAAGGAAATAGTTATCGTGAGTGAAATTAAACTGAGCACATTATTCAATTAACTACGTCCAAAAGTAACTAATCTTGTTCAAAAAGCAAAGAAAAAGACATATGGCAAGATGGTTATAACAAATATAGAATAAAGTCGTTTAAAAAGGAAATATAACGGGAACCTCAGACTTTTGTAAAGAAATATTACGCAATACCCAGGAAAATATATGGAGATCGACCTAAGTCTTACGTACGGAATGGTTCCTAAATTTAACAATGTATCTTTTTTATCCGGCAATTATTTGAAAGTAAAATGTATGAAGCACGTGATAATGAATGATGTGCCGAGCAATATATTAAAGAAATGCAGTCGATGAGATTTAGTTAACCGCCAATTTTTTCTATTCTTCAACTACACCTTTTTACTACTCAACAAATCTGAAAATAAAAAATATATTAAGGTTTTTAGTTGAGATAAAAAAGTCAGTGTCACGAGCGGGATTCGAACGAAAAATGGCAAAAAGAAGGGAAAATTCAGAAGGTGGGGTTGAGATGGGAAGTTAGTGTCCGAGTGGATCGAGGTCACGATAGCTCAAGTGGTAGAGCAGCGGCGTATCTAGCGGAAGATCGTGGGTTCAAATCCCGCTCGTGACACTGACTTTTTTATCTCAACTAAAAACCTTACTGAATTGAAAAATATCAATTGGTCAAGCGGACCACGAAAATTAATGAATTAATAAAAAACAAAATTAGTAAGTATTAAAGACACTCCAAGAAAAATATACACATATTTTTTTAATTATTTCAAACTATATGGGGTTTCATTTTTATGTTAATTACAACATACTTATTTTACAGTAAACTAAATTAAACGGGATCAGAAATCAATGAGTTTTAATAAAAAAATGTTTAAATGTGTTGGCTGAAAGAAATACATCAAAACACAGGAAATTCAAATGCGGTCGAGCGATATTACGCATCAATTGTCCAAAATAAATAGAGTGACCACAGAAATATTTCGAATTTGTACTTTACTGCAGTCATACATTCATTTTGTATGATAATCAGTTCGGTACAGGTATGGACAGTGATTCTGAAATAACTGACTGTTTCTGAAAAGGCTACGACGCAGTCATGGAACATGTAGCGAATGTCCGTCTTTCGCCAAAGCATCTGCCAGGGCGTTAGCTTCTCCACTTAAAACCAGGCTTTTTTAAGAAAAGAAAAACTACTGAAATTTATTGTTTACAAAAAAAAAACTATTGACCTGAGTAGAAATGCGTGGTGATTAGTGACAATAACAAATAAATCTGACTTAATCTATAAAATCAATTGTTTAAAATGTCCGGCATCTTACATCGTTCTTACATCCCAATACCTGGACAAGAGAGTAAAGCAACATATCTATGATTGCAAAAAAACCCAAGAAAAATCCTACAGCACTCGCTACCCACCATTTTGAACACAAACATAATTTCGACTTCAACAATCTAAAAACAATACACACAGAACAAGACAAACATAACCGTAACTTTTTAGAAATGGGTTGTATCAACAGAGATGAACACAGCATCAATTACAGAACAGACACATGCAAACTCAGTCGCAGCTACGCCAATATCATTGATCAAATTCAATATCGATAACATACATATGTCATCACATCACACAAAACCTGTAACGTATAAAACATTCATTAAATTCCACACATCAAACATTTTTCCATAGTATAATTTTTCAACAATTTAGCTTTCCTATTCCAATTTATCCCCGGCTATATAATCCTGAATGGATAATCTGGCCGAACCTTTACCAACGTTTTTCCCATCGTCGGCTCTTTTCACTTCAAAGAAGCCGACTCCTTATACAAAAATGTCTTTCTATACCGATTCCTTCCCCACCCCTTCAAAATACAGCGTATATAAACATAAAACAGCAATATGTCACTGGCACACTCAACACGAAACGCAATAATGGCACAATTATGCAGAAAACAAACACTTTGAGTAGTAGAAATACATTGATTGAATATAATATATCAAATTCACTAATTTTCGTGGTCCGCTTGACTAATTAATATCTTTCAATTAATTAAGGTTTTTTTAGTTGAGATAAAAAAGGAAAATGGCAAAAAGGAGGGACAATCCAAAAGGTTGGGTTGAGATGGGAAGTTAGTGTCCCAGTGGATCGACGTCACGATAGCTCAAGTGGTAGAGTAGCGGCGTATTTTGCCGAAGATCGTGGGTTTGAATCACGCCCGTGACACTGACTATTTTATCTCAACTAAAAAACCTTAATTACTTGAAATATTTTTTTTTCATTGTATAAGTCCACTTTTGCCCACTTCCTAAATGTAATTGTTAAATTTATACAATGTTTGTAAATCCCAGACCCTGAAGATGATCTCAATAAAAATCGAAACGTTAGCACGATAAAGAAAATTTCGGAAACCAACAACACCAGACTGCATTTCACGATTTCCGAATAAGTATTGATCTGATTTGGTTTGTTTTTAATATACAATGTGTAAAATGAATACTAACACACTATAAAAGCAAATAACAAGTTATTAATGTCGTGTTTCTTTTTTCAGTCAACGATTAATCCGTTTACCTAGTTATGATGGAAAAAAAAATTACATGATTGATAAAGCGAACGACAATTTTTAAGACTGTAATTGATCAAGCGCGCTTTCTACATAGACGCCGTTTTTCAACAATAACCGGGTAATCTCTTTTTACCTCTTCCTCGGTACGATAATACCTTCAGGGTTGCCAATCATCCCAGTGTTGCCGCCACAATTTCCTATTTATGTTTCATAGGGGCCTTATTTTACCTCCTTTGATCATTTTCTTCCATAACAATAATAAATGCAAGGGGCAGATTTTTTTTATCTTTGAGTGTATATATCCATTACATTATATACCTCTTGTCGTGTTAAAGAAACAACAATAACCAAATAAACAGCTACGTATCTAAAAATCACTATGAAATGCCATTAAATGATAATAAATCATAACAGTAATTAAACAAAATCGAATTCTTAATGAATTTGCAGATCTTAATAAAAGCTCATCTGCTTAGAAGCGTTCTAAACATTTTCAACTAATTTAGAATAAGTAATCGTAGAGCGTAAGGTAAATAAAATTGTCAATCTAATTCTCTGAGGTGATAACAACGAAATTGACTGTAAACTACTTGCTCACTTATTAAACCCCTACCTTATTCAGCTTGTTTGTAAGCAAGGAGCTTCTACACGAATCAATAGTTAAAGAGGTAAAGAAGAAAGTGTCATTATAACACTAGCTTCCGACGAAACTCCTCAATTTAAACTTATTATTAATTAAAAAGTAGTTTCCTGTCCTGAAACTGTTTACAGGCATATAATAAAGTTAATATGACTTCATATTAGTTCATGTAATTAATTATTGACCTATAAAATGGAAAATTAGATTAATTCTTTCAAAAACCTGTTCGTTATATTAATGAATTTTTCATAATAAAAAAATCTCATTGACCAGCAATGATTAACAAATTTATTTTAGCGATCTGGAATATGATCTCAAATGAAGTAATTGGATATTTTTTGACAAATGGAAGTAGTGTAAGTAACGTAAAATGTTTTTCCTGGTTCGACAAAAGTTATTTAAGCTATTTCAACGTTCAAATTATATAATGGAAAGTCCTAGGCTCACGATTGAGAATTTTTCACAAACTAAATTTAAAAAAAGCCTTAATCTCTCATACATCAGCCCCAGTCACGCTTTTTTTTAAACAGTTTTAACTATTAATCCCTCTCTTCTTTTTTAATAAATGTGCTGTATCTAAGAATTCATTTGCTAGTGTTTACTTTTGGCGACATCACACTTTTTACTTAACAGACAAGAAAAAGCCATCTATTAAACAAGTAAGCCCAGTCATCACTAAAACTTTTTAATATTTGTTTCTACCTCGCAGCCGAAATTTTTATGAAATAAACAAATTTGTCATTGTAAACAACAAATGATAAACCAAATTAATCATTGTAATAATTGTAATTAATAAATAAAATAAAATATTGTAATTAATTAAAGTTATTAGTTGAGATAAAAAAGTCAGTGTCACTAGCGGGATTCGAACACACGACCTTCGGTTAGATACGCCGCTGCTCTACCACTTGAGCTATCGTGACCTCGATCCACTCGGACACTAACTTCCCATCTCAACCCCACCTTTTCAATTTCCCCTCCTTTTTGCCATTTTTCAAGTTTTATCTCAACTAAAAAACCTTAATTATTTGAAAGAATTTTTCATATGTCGTGTAATTTATTTGATTCTCGGCGACAAATGAAATGGCCACGGAGAACTTTAGTAAACGTATACTTCATTTTAACTTATTAAATTCACTAGTTTTCGTGGTCAGCTCGACCAATTGATACGTTTCAATTCGATCGGGATTCAAACCCACGTGTGGATCGAGGTCACGATAGCTCATGTAGTAGAGCAGCGGCGTATCTAGCCGAAGATCGTGGGTTCGAATCCCGCTCGTGACACTGACTATTTTATCTCGACTAAAAACCTTAATTAATTGAAAGATATTAATTGGTCAAGCGGACCACAAAAACTAGTGAATGTAATATTTTAAGTTCCTAAGACTGTAGCTTAAAATGTATGTAAAGAAAGAGTGTGTAGAATTTCTTAAGTCGTGAAGTTCTATTGGGTAAGCAGAACATTTTTAACAGGAAAATCTTCTTAAGTAGATCGCAATGATTAGTCCTAACAAGAGAATTACAATGGCAGTTAATAAAGGATGTTTCTAACAATTCTTCGTTAATTAGTGAATATTATATAGTATATATATTAATAAATATATAATATACATAAGTATATAAATAATATACAGTAATATTGAAAATTAGGTAATGGCTGTGGTGTAGATATAGAGTTGATAGCGGATTACTGATACACGGATGTGCATACATAGACGCGTGTACTGGTTTTAGCAAATGACTTATCGTAGTGCACCGATAATTCAAGCTTTTGTGTTTTACAGCACGTTATCGACGCTTCGGGAACCAACCACCCAGGGCGGGGGACTTGGTCTTATTCGTCCAGCCACCGAGGTTGGGGCCCTACAACTAGGCCATTTCAGCCGCCAACGTAATCAGTCTCCACATCCAAACCCACTTAACGTAACAAAGTTAAACATTCAGTTAGGGTGTTGGAGTTCTTGATATTCATCACCCTCCAGCCACATTATATAATTTAATTAATTAAGGGTCGATGGGGTAATATTCGGTCATCCGTCCACTCACAATACATAATTACGATAATAAATTCATTCAATCTTAATATACCCAAAGAAATACAAAATGAAGCGTCGATTAAATTTTACATACAAGCTCACTAGTTTTTGTGGTCCGTTTGACCAATTAATATTTTGAATTAATTAACGTTTTTAGTTGAGATAAAAAGTCAGTGTCACGATCGGGATTCGAACCCACGACCATCGGCTAGATACGCCGCTAATCTACCACTTGAGCGATCGTGATTTCCATCCACTCGGACACTAACTTCCCATCTCAACCCCCACTTTTTGCATTACTGTGTTTTATTGATGATGAAAACTGAATTCACGTTTAGAATAAACCGGAACAACTGCAACGAACCATAACAGACTCGGGAACGATGCTTGAGCCGTAATGAGGTGTCACATCCGACGAGTCTCAAACCATTGATGTCGGAATATTTACTGAAAATACACGGCAAAAGTCGGGTAACTTTGAGCAATAACGAGTCTTTACGTTGAAGAATGGCGAAAAGGAGGGAAAATTCAAAATGTGGGGATCAGATGGGAAGTTAGTGTCCGAGTGGATCGAAATCACGATAGCTCAAGTGGTAGAGAAGCGGCGTATCAAGCCAAAGTTCGTGGGTTCGAATCCCGCTCGTGACACTGACTTTTTTACCTCAACTAAAAACCTTAATTAATTGAGTTATATACAAGAAAACAGCCCTGTTCACTCTAAATATCGAAAAAGGAGATCCGGATAATTGGTGCAATGATCAAGAACAATTCTCATATCGGGTAGGATTCCTATGCTATTTTGTTATATTGTATTATTCTATTGTGAGAATTAGACGCAAATGTCTGTTACCCTTGATTAAAAATGATTTTTTTTGGGTTTTCCTTTCTACATACATTTTTGTGATCTTTTTTCTTGGCTCTGCGTTGTTGGATACTGTTAAAATTTAATGGTGGATGCTTTAGAGACGGTTGTGCTTGAATAACTTGCATTTCTTCCCCATCATTGTTCAAAAAAGGTGAGAAAAGAAACAACTGGGATTGCTGCTTTAGGTGGTTGTTAATAAACTAGTAGTTTTTGTACTTAGGAAACAATCTGCCGTCTATATTGAAACCTGCCTTTAGGTTTGTACCAAATCCTGTAAATGATTTAAAAGTTTTTGTAAGTAATTTTCTTTATTTGAATTTGTTTAAACGGGGTTTCCCTTCTTAAAAAATTATTCTGATAGTTCACGCAATTAGTTGGAATTAAAAATTTTTGTGCTGATTTTATTAATGACAATTTTTTTTGTCCTCCATATGCGGAATGTAAATTATAACGTTTCACCCTTTTCGGGACCGCCTAGGACTTTTGTTCAGTGGGTCAGCAACAGGGCGGTTTTGTGGCGAGCTGGAAATCTCCTCCCTTAAAAGAATGGGATTTGATTCGTTAACCCCATTGTCTCGGTGACAATGCACCAGACCCGCATTGTTGTTAGATGTTTCTCCCTTTAAAACGAACGACTCGCTCGTCGGAATCAGTTGGATCTAATGGTACTAGGAAAGTCCTTATTATTTCATTGAGTAAACTCCAGTCCGTTGAGAGATTGCTTGTCTTGATTGAAATAATTAGACCAGTTTATCCGTTAAAAATTATTTATTTTTATATAAAGTAAGTTGTAATATAAAAAACTAGGATTGAATTTATTAGAAAAGTGGCTTCCTTTGAAAGATCTTGTTAAGTTTTTTTAATGTAAAACAGATCTTTCTTTCTTTTTCAGCTTTCAAAAATCTACATAAAACGTCACTTAATGATTACTTATTAAATTCACTAATTTCGTGGACCGCTTGGCAAATAATGTCTGCCAATTAATTAAGGTTTTTAGTTGAATAAAAAAGTCAGTGTCACGAGCGGGATCGAACCCCCGACCTTCGGCTGGCAGCAGAGCAGCGGCGTAGCTAGCCGAAGGTCGTGGGTTCGAATCACGCTCGTAACACTGATTTTTTATCTCAACTAAAATCCTTATTGATTACTATTTTTTTGTTATTGTTGTCCCTCATTTTTTCTTAATAAATAATTTTTTCAGTACCCAAAAAGAAAAAATGTCAAAAAGCCGAGTGTATAATTGTTTGAACTAAAGTATGAAAATAAGAGTGAATATGAAAAGTAAATGTTGGCAATTCGCAGATATCCATTTAAGTTGAGGGGGGTGGTGACTCTATATTTCACCATCTCCCCTCGCCACTCCCACTAATAAATACACCCATTTAAACAAAACACATAGAATTTGGTTATATACAATACCCCTACGTTCTCTAAGTACGTCAAGAAGGAGACCCAGAAACCGACTGCATATGGACCCAAGACATGACACGCCTCTATTATGTGGGACACATCGAGCAACCTTTCTCTTCATAAGGGGCACCTGCGCGGGCTTTGGCCTAAAAGGCTCAGTCGGGTGAGGACGATCCTTCGTCTTCTGCTCAGGTTCTCTGAGAGCCATATACGGGTCGTGCTCTTGAGTCGTAAGGACCTCTCCGACGACCCCGCCCACTGACGCTGCCATCTTCTTTTATCATATTTTTCACTGCTTGTTTAGCGGCTGGGGCCTGATCGCGATGGTCCGATCCGAAGGGTGGGACCTACCGGCTTTCGCCGCCTCGTCCGCACTTTCGTTTTAACAACACCGTTTTACCGAGAGACTCCAGCTCCGGGTATTTCTCTAACAAGAGCACGACGAGAGGGTTCACAGAGAACCTGTCGCGTATAGCCCAGACAGCGCTCACGGTACATACGAGGAAGGCTGAGCCCTCGCCGTTCCGAACCGCCTCGAGAGCGTGCCAAATCGCCTACAACTCTGCCGTGTATACACTGCAATCAGGGGGCAACGACCAGAAGGTGGCCACTCCCTCGCTATACATAGCACACGCCACCCCATCACCAGTCTTGGCGGTATGCATACAGGCTCTTTATATGGACCCAAGGCATGACACACCTCTATTATATAGGACAAAGGGACACATCGAGAAACCTTTCTCTTTATAAGGGGCACCTGCGCCCAAAAGTATGTACCGTTGTGTCACCTATGGCCAATCCTTAATCGGGTTAGGATAATCCTTTTCTTCGGTTTAGAATCGCCGCGGATAACCCATTCCATTGACGCTGCTACCTTTTCTTTACCATATCCTTCATTGTTTATTTAGCGTTAGCGGGTCTAATCGTGATAGCGCTTTCGCTGCATCGTATGGAGCTTTGTTGCCTTCCCGCTGGACTCGTCCATGTACCCAGACAACTACTTTTTGAGACACTCCAGCTCATGTTAACTTTCAAACAATAGCACATGGAAAGGATCAACGGAGTGTACATGATGGTTGAATTCTCCGGGAAATCCATGAGTCCAAGATTATAGATCGCATACAGCTCGGCGATAGAACACTGCAATGACTCCTCCGCTGTAAACGGCGTAAGTCACACCTACTCCAGTCTTACAATTAGACTCATCCGACGAAGCGAACACCAAGATACCACCACGTAAGTTCAAAGAACTTAACGACATATAGATATGGCGGTCGATTTGGCCAGGGTGATCAGATTGCCTCGAATGAGTCCATTCCCGTCTGCCCAACAGTCGAATATTGAACTTTACCCAAGTAGTTACTGTATCTAACAAGTAATTAATTACAAATGAACGATACAATAGATATCTGAATTGCCACAATACGTTACATTTTAACGATATGGTTTTTAATTAAAGACAATACAGATAATACGTATAAATTGTAAACAATTATTATCAGAAATTTGAAAATTATACTGTTAAAATATACGGTCTTGGTAAACGTGAAAAAACAAACCTTCAACTGCAGGCCGTTATGAATGATATTGATCTTGTTTGCGTGTGGACAAAAGTGAATGATAAGCGACTCAGTCTTGCAACGTGGTTTACCCGTCTAATTATAATAGTGGTTTTGAATTTTTAATAAATTGTTCAGTTATTAACGTTTTCCAATATCATTTATATCCATTTTATCATAATCCGCGATTTTATTTTTAGTGACTACTTCGTGATTTTCCCCAACCCAGTTTTGCCAGTCAACCAATTTCTATTTGCCGATGATTATTTGCTCCGTGTTAACTTTCATTTTCTGACTGTTAGCCCATCCTATCACTTTTCTCATTCTTTTGACTCTCAGAGGTTTAACAGAAGCAAATTGAAAGATTTAATAGGTTTTATGCTTTCGTAATATTTTTCGTAATATTCCTTCTTCTACTTCTTTCGTTTACTGTTACTGAACTATGTATTAAATGTTTTTGATACTAAAATTAATTTAATTTTAATAAACCTATTCTTTATGAAATTTCGTGGTCCGCTTGACCAATTAAGATCTTTCAAGTAATTAAGGTTTTTAGTTGAGATAAAAAAGTCAGCGTCACGAGCGGGATTTGTCGCCGAGGATCAAATAGGATCAAATTACACAATATTTGAATAATGGCAAAAAGGAGGGAAAACTCAAAATGTGGTGATGAGATGGGAAGTTAGTGTCCGAGTGGATCGAAATCACGATAGCTCAAGTGGAAGAGCAGCGGCGTATTTAGCCGAAGATCGTGGGTTCGAATCCCACTCGTGACACTGACTTTTTATCTCAACTAAAACCTTAATTAATTGAAGGCTATTCTTTATGTTTCACTGTGCGTATCTTTTAATGTTACGTATATTTTTGCTTCAATAATTTTTTACAAGAGCATTTTACTTATTCACTTTCTTTAACTTTTTCAATTATTACGATACATTAAAACTTTATTTAAATAGTAATAAGCAGAATGTAAAAATATATAAACAATAAAAGACGAGAATGGTGAAAATATCCATTGGCCTTACTCCATTGAGACTGCAATGATATTTTTGAAATTAAGACTTTTGTCACCATGGCTGCCACTGTCATATTTGAGATTTTAAAGTGGTTGTGAGGCTTTAAAACTTAAGCTAGATTACAGAAGCAGATTTAATTTTTGACAAGAAGAATATTTAGTTCTGCATGAGTAATTTCGTCGATCTCATAAATGGAGCTTTAAGGATTATTCTGAGGAATATGCTTTGGGCAGTTAGTTTGAATGCTGATGAGTTTTTAATGTTTGGCTGACCACACACTTCCGGTCCATAAGTAGATGTCCAATTCATAATGGCGTTATAAAGCAGTCTTATTCTCATGCTCTCATGAGACGGTAACGATAAGTTGGAACGTTTATCAAAAAGTCATGTTATACAGGTAATAATTTTCAACGGTTTAGTTGTGGATTTAGGAATTCTACGTCAGACATCTGACGAAGTACCATCCTTAGTACCGTAGAGGAATATTTTTTACATAAACTAGGGGCGAGATTTTTTCTCAGGGCATAAAGTTATGTAGATGAATTTTTCATGGTTAACGTGTATTCTTCCTTTTCACATCAAGACTGGTGAAAACGACAAGAGTTGCTTGAAAAAATCGCTTCATCGGTTACAAGCATCAGGGTGGTATTTGAAGATGTGATGCCGTGTACATTCGGAAAAGTTTAGGGCTCAGAACTCTACCATGAAGAACATCAAGGATAACGGAGTTTGAAGAAGATATGGACTCTTCAATGACTTAGACGTACATTCATTGAGTTGAGAATGATTGGGTAGAGGTAGAGAGAAAGACATCCTTAAGCGAAAAAAGCATCGAAAACCTGGATTACATCAAGAAAGGAACAATTCAGCTCCGACTCAGAGGAGGTAGGAATAAGATCTACATCATACTGACGTTGCTGGAGGGCGTAGTGACAGGAGCGAAAATTAAATTGACGTTTTGATTACTTTTGATCCATTTTAAGCCATTTTCAATAACATTTTGGAAGAGTCGGTGCCGAGCTGCATCCTCTATTTGAGCCCTTTCCTGTCCAATAAACGAAATCTTGAACGAGGAAGAAATAAGGAAATGTTCGAGAATTCCGCAAACAAATCCATACGAGCATGGCCATATGTTGGATTCACAGCTGACGGATTTTCCACGTTCTGGTGTCTCGGGTAAGCCTGGTTCTTTACAAGGGAGGAATTAACATTTAAAAGAATGGTAGCATCAGGAAAAACCTAGTGAAAAAAAGGACCTCGTCCTGTCAACGTCCAAAGGCCGAACGATAAAAAGGTTGTCCAGCGATAAAAAACTACAGCTATCGAGTTCAACGTTACTTGTGATGGTATTTTGAGCAAATAAAATAGGCATTCTTAGCATAAACAATGGCAATTCTAGCAATATATATCAACTATAATAATATATATCAGCAATATATATCAACTAAGGGATTCGTTATAGAAATGAGATACATTACTAAAGAATATGGAATTTTAGACCTTTTTAAATTAGAATGGTAAACGTGCATAATAATTGAAAAGTCCGTACGTGATGGCAATAAGATGTATGGCAATAATCAAGTTTTAAAATAACTAGATAGTTTTGACCCCTCTAGTGTACATGTAATATAAAAATGTGTAGAGATTAGTGACCGTTAATCGATAGTTATTCACATATCGTGAGATGCGGTCGGGTGTGATGTCCCCCCAGGCCCTGAAGATGATCTCAATAAAAGATCGAAACGTTGGCACGATAAAGAAAATGTTTTTCTGAAACCTACATCACACCCGACCGCATCTCACGATATCTGAATAACTAGTAATATAAAAAATTCTATTGAAGATAAATTTATTAGATAAAAAATAATAAAATATTAAAAATAATTTTACTAGCTTTCGTGGTCCGCTTGACCAATTAATATCTCTCAATTAATTAAGATTTTTAGTTGAGATAAAAAGTCAGTGATAACTGGTCAAGCGGACCACGAAAACTAGTGAATTTAATAAGTCAAAATGAAGTATACCTTCACTAAAGCTCTCCATGGCCATTTTTGTCGCCGAGAATCAAATAGAATACACGATATTTGAAAAATGGCAAAAAGGAGGGAAAATTCAAAAGGTGGGGTTGAGATGGGAAGTTAGTGTCTGAGCGGATCGAGGTCACGATAGCTCAAGTGGTAGAGCCAGGGCGTATCTAGCCGAAGATCGTGGCTTCGAATCCCGCTCGTGACACTGACTTTTTATCTAAACTAAAATCCTTAATTAATTAAAAATAATAAAAAGATAATTAAACGTGATTTAAATGTTTATCAACTCCGATTTTTCGATTAATCGTATTTAATCAACATCGACTTAACTTTTTATTAGCCAAGTCCTGATACATAAATTAACACGAATAACGAAAAAATTCAGTAATAAACAAAGTCACAAATTATAATTGAACGATCAGAAATTATTGCGTCATGTTTAATTCATCTATACTTTTTATCCGAGTATACGTACTTTTTTGTTTTGTAGACAAAAAAATAGATGGGCACCAGGTTAAATTTACTATTACTTACAAACGTTATATTTCCCTTATACTTTTTCCATAATAACTTTTTTATACTTTTATTTTTCCAATTAATTTTGTGACGATTAAAAATTGTAAATCGTCGTTTCAACTTTTTCTACGTTCATATTTCAGCAAAAAATTTTATCTACTTAATAATAATGATTTATATAACCTAAGACAAAAATGTAACACTTCTACTCATTTGTTTATTTACCATAGTAACTAACATTCTTTTATAGTTGACTTAATGCTTAAACACAGCAATTATAACCTTTTTTTTTACGTTTTTGGAATGTTGCTAATCGTTTTAAACTTTTGTATTAAAAAAAATCAAAATCAGATCAATTTCATCTTTTACAGAGCATACTTGTCGAATGAGTTAATTGGTTTTATAAATAGTTTTCTTTAATGAAACAATGAATTTCAGCTTCACTTTTTTCTTTTGTTAAAAAGCTTGGTTTTAAGTAAAGACGTTGCCCTGGCAGATGCTTTGGGCAAGAGCGGACCTAGTGTCCGTTATATAGCCCAAGTCATGGGTGTGCTGCGTTCTTTCATCCTCGATGGTCTGCAGCAGTTTAGGGCCATCGGAGGTCTCGATAAAAAAAAAGGTAGTTTTTACATATATATATATGTATGTATATATATATATATATACAGGGTGAATTGCTACTCGTGCTACAAACTTCTCCAGTAGATTCTTCACCCTAAAATGAACAAAAAAGTTCATATTGTCCATGGTCCGATTCTCAACCATTTCAGAGNTATATATATATATATATGTAAAGTTAAATACGATTAATCGAAAAATCGGTGTTGATAAACATTTAAACACAAATAGGGATGATTTTTGTAAATATTAGGCGACGACAGGAAACACATTTTAGGTCATATAAATCGTTCGGAAACGAATGTGTGCTTTTCTTCCCTTGATGACTAAGCCATGACAATTTTATACGGTGGTTTTATATGGCCTCTTTGTCGGAATTCTATTTTATGATGTCACGTCTATAAAGGTGAATTGGTTTATGCTTCGAATGACCAGAGGGACAAGAAGTGGATGGGTTTTTACGGCGTAGGCAATAACGATAACCTAATAAATTACTGGGAACCAGTAGGTTTTTCTAACAAATATATTTTTGAATACTATAAAACTAATTCATATCGAGCCAATTAAAAGACAGACACACGCTCAACTCGCGCGTAAAATTATATTTTTATTAGATAAAACGTGATGTGTGGTTTTCAGATCAGATTATTCACTTTATACATTATCTTCTTTACTTTGATCCTTTATGCAAAAATGGTACTATCAAAAATAATAAAAATATTCAGATTAGTATACTGGCTGTGATAAATAGATTTTGTAAAGTCAAATTTTCCTGTCAACAGGGTAGCGCGACCAAATTGGGCGTCTGTAACGAGGGAACAAAACTAACCAATTTTTTATTATTATTTTCAATTAAACATCCATGAGCTATGAATGATTTCGAACCCAGAACTGCTTGCATGTTGTAGTCAGATACCCTAACCACTCGGTCACCGCAGTTCCACAAATTGGTTTTAATTTGTCTTTTATAACTTTTAGTTTTTTAATAAATTTTCTGTTTTATTTTTAAATTAAATTTTTTAGACGTTTTGAAAATTGACACCGTCATCATCATCAGAAATATCTTTTTCTTATTTTTTAATTTAAATTGTTCATTGTATATAGCATTTCACAAATGATTTATTTATATGAACATTTAGTATTATTGTTAACTAATTAAAAAAAAAATTTCTTGCCGTAGCCGCATGACCAACAAAGTTGTAAACTTTTCTTTGTTAAATATTACTTAACATTGATACTAAATGTTTATATAAATAAACTTATATTACGGATGCAAAATGGCTATGCATTTTTTGAAAAACGCTATATATAATGAACAATTTTAAGAAAAGATACTGTAGATGTTGATGATGGGTGTAAATCCACGAAACGCTCCAAAAATTTAAAAATAAAACGAAAAATTATTTAACAAACCGTAAGAAAAAATTAAAAACCCACAAATTAATAATAATAAATTGCCTTTATTTATATTATTTGACAATATGTAGTTTAATCTGGCTATATATGTTTAAGTTTTCCCATGGTCACAAGACCGTCAGCGGAGGGCGCACATGTATATATAAATAGTATAAGCAATAAATGTTTTATCAAAGCAATAGAATGTAGTATTAATTAACAACTTATCTTAACACTAGTTTAACGATATAATTCATGCAACAAATAAATAAAATGAATAAAAATAAAATAAATAAATACGTTTAAACAATAGTAACATATAACAGTTGTACATAATATAATAAATACATAAATAATAAATATATGTCATTTTATATGCTATTAAAATTACTCTAATAAATTGTTCTTTAATATTAAGCTAAATAATTAAATAATTAAGCTAATCATAATTAAATTCTTGTATTAACCTCTCTCTATACTTCCATGCCATTCTACAATTCTCGACTAATTTGGTCCAGTCTTTTTCTCCTCGTAAATATACAAGCAACTCTTCTTTTGTTAGAAAGCATTTTCCAAATGTAAGCGTTCTAAATTCAGAGAGAATTGAGCAGTGGGCAATGAAATGTGTAATGTTTTCCTCTTCGTTTTTATTGCATAAAGAACATAGCTTATTGATCCGGCCAAATTTGTACATATTTAGATTTAATAATTCATATCTTATTTTCATAAACCAGCTTATTTCAAGGTTGTTGTTTGTGCGCAGGTAAGCATTAGAATTTATGTTGGTTTTAAATTTGGGGTGATATAAGGAATTACATGCTTTCTCTACGTACGAGTTTTTTTATATTGGCTTCAACCTTTTTCATTATATCATTGATTGTTTGTTTTGAGTTGAGTAGTGCTTGGATAGAAATACCATGTGCCTTTTCAATCTCGCTATATTCCCTAAAGCAGAGTAGATTTTTTTCCCATAATACTGTTGTTAGGTAGTGTGGGTAACTGTCAGGGGTCAACTTGAGGCACCTAATTATATAACAGAGGTGTAGTTTTAATGTATATAGGAAAATAGGTGTAGTTTCTAATTCTAGGTAGAGCATATAGTTGCGTGTAAGAGGGTAGGTTTAGAATTCTTTTGCGGTAAGATCATTGCACTTTTTCTATAATATCTTGGTACTTATATCCCCATACCTGGGCCCCATAACACAAGGTGGACCTGCATATAATAGTAAATACAATCATTTTAGATGCAATAGGGATTTTATTGTTTAGGACTATATTTCTTAATGAATTTATTACAAATTTTAATTTTGCCTTTTTGTCTTCAAAATGTTTCCTTAGAGAAGACCCAGATGTCGGAATCAACCGCAGGTATTTGTAGGAATTCACTACCTCAATTTTGTTTGCATCGTACCACCATTTTTGTTTTTCCCTGATTTGCCACCATTCCTGAAAACCATAATTTTTGATTTTGTCAAAACCCACAAATTATACACATATCAAAGACAATAAGTATTTTATAAAAATATGATTTGCATATGCGTCTTCACGTGGTACACAACTAATTTATTAACAGTAAGAAAAAAATGTCAAATCTATAAAAGACTTCACCTTAAAATAGGACACAGTGTTTGATCTAATCATCAAAAATCTTCTTAGTTTTCTACTTATCATATAGTACCTATCGGATTCTAGTATTTGGACATTTGTAAGTATGTCGGGTTCGAATGTAGGGCCGCTGGATTCGAACCCGGGACCTTCACCTTACAGTGATGAGCGCCGTGTCAACGCCGAAACCGTTGCGGTCACCCCCCCTACTAGTCACCTATTGTAAATTATTTAATGTAGTAAGTTTTAATAAAGATCACCACTATATCCATTACAGTTCGAAGTCCGATTGACCAACTAACATTTTTCAATTAATTAATATTTATGAAAGGTATTGGTTGAGATAAAAAAGTCAGCGTCAAGAGCGGGATTCGAACCCAAGACCTTCGGCTAAATACGCCGCTGCTCTACCACTTGAGCTATCGTGTCCTCGATCCTCTCGGACACTAACTTCCCATCTCAACCCCCATTTTTTGCATTACTGTGTTCTATTATGCATTAAGTTGTGCAAAACTGAATTCACGTATAAAATAAACCGGAACAACTGCAACAAACCATAACAGACCCGGGAAGCATCGCTTGTGCCGTACTGAGGTGTGACATCCGTCGAGTCTCAAGCCATTGATGTCGGAATATTTACTGATAATTCACGGCAAAAACCGGGCCACTTTGAGCAATAACGAGTCTTTACGTCCCAACAGCGTGAGGAAATTGAGACGTGGCTAGCTAAACCACATGCATACGAAACAAGGCGTTTGGCAGCCATTGGCTCGTGTGTAGCCGTATTATTTCCTGACTTTTACCTTATCTAACTGTAGCAATGTGTTTGCCAGTTTTGGAGTTCTTTAATGGACAGTTTACTGTCTCGTTTCCCTAGAGTTTGTCCACTTCTCCGTTCGTTTTTTATGAACCGATTCAATGATAGACGAGTTTTATTTGATCTTCTAACCCCTCGTTCCGTGTCTGGGTTGCAAAATGGTCCAGCAGATATTCCTCTGGATATTTTCCTACTAGTTTCATGGAAGTTTTTCTACTATTCATTACCTAGAATCTGTATGTGCCCTGGTACCAACGAACATTGTCAGGATGTTACGTTTTGGAAATTTTCCTTGCCCTCATAGGAGGTTTCATACTTTTACGAGTTATGCTTTGAGGGCTGCTTGGATATTTCATCTTTTTTTTTTTGGGGGGGGGGTAATGATTGTTGTTTCCTCTTTGATTGCACCAGTTATTTGAAGCATAATATTCATTAAATTATGGGTTTGTTTTAATTGCAATTTTCAAGTATCATCAAAATAATGTATGTCTCAATTTACAGGATACGTGGTTGAACTTTTTGCTTTATAGATGCGCAAATTCACAACCATGTTAAATAGATTTTACGTCATTTTTTATTAAGTAATAGGTTATTTTAAAAAGAAAAGAGCTATATGAAAAATTAAAATAGTAATATAGCAAATACGTCAACACTTCATCGATCGTTTGATTCGATATCACTTTATTAAATCATAAGGAGCATATAAAAAATGAATAATGTGCTAATTGACTTCATTAAACCTGGTGGTCAATGTCCATATCAAACCGGTGCTTAATCAATCTTAAATTAACGAGCCATTAATCAACGAAAACCCTCTTCGTCTTCTCTTTTAATTACGGCAAACATCCATAATATCCATTATAGTGATGATAAGAATCAGATTCGGTTTGATTTATGCTCAATTTTTAATTTGATATGGCTAACATGAAACTCGCTTGTCAGATCTATGAATTGGGATGTTTTTATTAGAAGTATTGACGACTTTTTCAATTATGAACCCTCTGAACCTATTTCAAAGAAGAAAGCATAGTTGCTACTGCCAAGCTTTCAACTTGTTTTAAGGTCATCATCATTGCAAAATAACTTTAAATATGTCAAACTGTAGACATATTTCAAGTTGAGTTGCTCTGATGATGACATTAACAAAGGTCAAAAGCTTAACACTAGCAACTAAATTTGCTTTCTTTTTCAAGTCCATGCCTTGATCCAGGTTGTTCGAAAAGTTAGCTGTTTTTAGCGAGTGATTTGATGGTTGGTTGAAGTTTTTAGCAATGATTGTTTCTCGGTTTTGTTATATGTTATATGGTATGGTAAAAAAAGATACTAGAAAGCGGGGTTTGGGTTCACCAGGCACTGCAGCCTTCTGGCTTATTGTACCTTCCTAGTTCCTTAGTTCAGTACAATAGACTCAATCCATCTTCTTAGAAGTATCAGTTCTGCTGCAATTTGATTCCCTAAGACTTTTCCGTACGTTAGGTTAAATCTCCATTGAGCTGTTGCTTCGCATTCGAAGATGATATGGGTGGCTGTTTCTTCCTCCTTATTACATAATGTGCCAATGTGATCATCGTTGTATACACCCATGTTGTGTAGATGTTTTCTCAGATGGCAGTGCTCCTCCAAAGCAATTGTGGGTTTGGGATCAGAGGATAACACAGTTGTATTATCGGCAAAGGATGCTAAGATGGTGGAGGGTGAAGGTGGGATATCTGCGGAATAGAGGGAAAATGATCGATCCATTTACGCAATGAGGCACTCCCGCTGACAGACGACAATAATCGGAGTAGCAAAATCCTGGTCGGCCTGTGGAGAATCGTACAGATAGATAGACGTGAACGATTAAGAAGAGGGTATTTGGAAAGATGATCTTTAATTTTTACGTGAGGGCGTTATGCCACATGCGGTCAAACGTCTATGACTCATCATGAAAGGGACCACACAGGATTCTTGAGTTCAAGGGATGAAGTCCACAATGCGAAGTACTTGTTGGATATGGTACAGTAAAAAAGGATACTAGGAAGCAGGGTTTGCGCTCCCCAGGCACTGCAGCTTTCTGGCTTATTGTACCTTCCTACTTTCTTAATTCAGTACAATAGGCTCAATCCTTCTCCTTAGAAGTTTTTTTCCTTACGTTAGGTTAAATCTCCATTGAGCTGTTGCTTCACATTCGAAGATGATATCAGTGGATATTTCTTCCTCCTCATTACATAATCTGCAAATGGGATCATCGTTGTATATACCCATGTTGTGTAGACGTTTTCTCAGATGGCAGTGACCGGTTGGTAGTCCTACCTCTCCACTGAGTTTGGCCCTCAGCTGGCTGCAGTTCCAGCAATGCTTTTGCTAGTCATTGTGAGGGTTGTTTTACCATAAACTTACTATGTCTAGCACTGCTAGAGTTCATCCACTTTTTCTTTGGTTTTGTTTGGATCCATGCTGCGATGGAGGATTCTATATTTGGCTTTGTTATCCCAAGTATAGGTTCGGGGCCATGTATGGTCTTGCAGATCCTCCTCTGGCCAGACTATTTGCTTTCTCATTACCCAAAATTCCCCTGTGCCCTGCCACCCCAGATATTATCAGGTTGTTGTGTTTCCCCAGATTTTGGATACATTCACTGACTAATTTTGATGTGATTCTTTTACATGCTAATGGCTGCTTGGCTATGACATCTTACGAGGATTTTTTTGCCAGTGTAACCTCTTTTAAGATTTTCCAGGGCACAAGCATTGATGGCTTGTATTTCTGCTTGAAAGACCGAAGTGTACTTCCCTAATGAATTTGATTGCTCATGTTTTTGGCTTGCACAGAAAACGCCTGATTTCTTCGTTTGTTTTAGAGCCATCTGTGTACCATATCATTGTATCTGATGCTCTCCTGTGTTCTTCCTCTCCTTTGTGGTCCGTGGAGACTTTGTAGGAAGTTGTGAAGAATGTTTCCGTGATCAGTCCCCATTTCTAATAATGGTTGTCTGATTTTGTTGATTATGGATGTATGCCCGAATTGTTTATTTCCTTTCCAATTTACTTTGTTTCTGGAGCCTAAGTGAGCTTTTCCTAGCCTTTCCTTGTATGAATATTTCCAATGGAGGTAGGTTTAGCAGAGTTTCTAACGCATTTGTAGGGTTTGTCGGTTTTGTTATACTTTGTTTCATTATTTGACGGGTTATTTGTTAATTTATTTTAGTGAACTTCAGCTTGCGTTTTGTTCCTCTAAATTCAGTCGGTTCTGCGTGTTAAATTCTAAATATAAAAAAGGTGTTCTTTTGTACACGTAACAAATGGCGTTCCGTCGTCTTTTAATTCGAAGTAACTTGTTTTTGTCAGCTTGTTAATTTACCGGGTTTGTCGGTACTATTCGTCGGTTGTTATGTTTAAATTTGTAATACTATATTATGCTATTTACATAAATATATATGCATATGGTGCTATAAAATGTATTACTTACTGCATATAATATTTGGTCGATACATTTCATATTCCTCTCCAAAAGTTGTACTTATCGACTTTGTATATTTTCTTATTTGATCTTATTTTCAACCTAACAGTTTCGTTCAACATAATTGAATTTTCACATCGAAAAATTGCGAGGTTTAAGAAAAAGTGAATATTATCGCCCTAGGGTTTTTTTTTTTTTTTTGAGGGTTTACACATCCTGAAATGAAGTTCGCTTCCTATTCAACCTTTTATTTCTATAATTAACTTTTTCATCTTGTTCAATAAAACGTTTTTTAATTCAATTTTAATTCAAATATTATCAATAAGGGCGTCAGTAAACCGCAACCGTCAAGGCGTTGACATGCCACTCATCACTGTATGGTAAATGTCCCCTGTTCGGATCCAACGGCCCTGCATGTATACTTAAAAATAGGTTTTTTCAAAAACACAGGCAC